>NC_092817.1:30677325-31032325 GCF_023375885.2 Dermacentor andersoni
ACATTATATATATATATATATATATATATATATATATATATATATATATATATATATATATATATATATATATATATATATATATATATATCCAAATGAGGTCGCCGTGGCTAGGATTTGTTCCCGCGACCTCGCGCTTAGAAGCGCAACACCACAGCCGCTATACCACCACGGCGGGTATATCTGTAGCAATGATATATAACAGTTATCCGAAACGTTTCTCAGTAACGTGTCAGTCATGGTGAGTTTAGTGGTGTTTATTTTTACATTATCATAGTCCCAGTTTACCAGTTACCAGGAATGCGTAACACCTGTGAGGGTCTCGCTATATGAAAACTCGAAAGGGCATAGTAAAAATAGAAGAAAAAAAAACACGTCAGTACCTGACTGCTGAATGCTGCGTGACGTGCTGTAGAAAACAAAACAAACGTGTTCTCTGTTTTCCACGTATAAGAAAACGTGAACGAAGCTGGAGGGCCTCACTGTTTGAAATATGTGCAGCTTTCCGCATATTTAACTATATCACGCGAGCACAATATGACATGAGCGTGTGCCGTATAGTAGATGGCGCTTGCACTGGAAAGTTGCGCCTCCGCATACTTCCGCCGGTCTCGCAAATATCGTCGTTATAGGGCGCTGAAATAGCGTGCGGTCGACGCTCGCTCGATATATTTAAAATGCGGGAGGCTGTACGGAATGTTCACCATTCGAATTGCCGTGAAAGTATCATGCACCAGAAAGAGGCATTCCTGGCGATGTTGAGTAGATTGATGACAACTTGGTAGTATTCTGACCAACAAGCGTCATCGTTCCTACATAATTCCCTGTTACCCCTATAGCAAGAAACACGACAGAACATGTACACTCGAGGTTATGCTTTACTTCAGAGGCGAAACACCTGTGGCCAGTATTCACAAAACTTTTGTTACCTGACTGGCGTCCACCACCGTTCGTCGCCACTGCAATCGTCTGGTTATAGCGCCGATCGCTGTCCTCATTAGCCAGCGCCCTAACTGCTCTTACGTAACTGAGGCCTTGTAAACGTGTCATTCACTAAAGTAACGAAGCAAGGAGAAACCAAAATGCACACTCTCAGATTGATCTTTTTTTTTTTCAGGAAAGCGACATTGCGGCGGGTCCCTTCGTATTGACGGCGAGTACGGCCGCCACTTTCCCGAATAGTTTCTCTTACTTGGTGGAGACCTTTAACTTCTTGTGCGGCATCGAGCATCCTTTTACCACTGAAATATTCACCAAAATTTCAACGTTTGACATTCAGGTAAGCCCAAATTTTTCCCAAGCTTGTATTGATAAACTAACCACGGTAGCAAAAATAACCGAGCATTATCATGAATGTATGCTGTTGAAGTTAGAGTGTAACAAACGTTTCTTATGGTCTCACTTTTAGCCTAAGGCGCGCCATATGAAGGGCAATTTTGTCTGCGCAGATGTGGATTGTGATGTTCCTGTGCATGATTCTCCTTGCCTACATCAGTCTCCACCTGCTGTCCGTAAAGAATGGCAACGGGCGTGCCCTCGGGTATCTGGAGCGATTCATCGAGTGGACCGATATGTTCTTCCTCTACTTTTCTGGTCTTATGCAGAGAGGTAACGTGTCATTTTCCTCGCCAGAGCTCAGCCGTTTCATTTTATCTTAACAGCGCTGGCAACACTCACTTCCGAGTAAGAGAATATTTATGACACCTAACGACGACGGAAATGGGCCCCGTCAGCGGCACAGGGTGTCTTAAAGTTATCAACTGTTTCGCTTCTGTTTTCAGATGCGCACATGACATTACAACGCTGTTACGCAGGTTATTACGCTTACACATACACTTTGCCTCCTTCAATGACGTTCTTGACATGTAAAAACAAACTAGAGAAAGAAGTCACAGTTTTGCCCGAAAGGCGAAGCATTGACTGCGACAGCAAATAAGTGGACAGCTTTACGAAGTAAGGATAGTAGTTTTATCGGCCATATAAGCCAGTAAACATAGGCGCACTAACTAAATTAACGAGCATGGTGTCATGTACGCATAAGCAAACATGAACACATGTCGATGACCGCGGAAACTGGCTGTCAAAGCGCTGGAGTGCGGAAGTGCGGCAGCAGCCGCGAGCGAATTGACCTTTGGGCTGCCTCTCACATCAACGCGAACTAAGCCGCCGAAACACAGAGCATGGCGGACTCAGTCCCGCGCAGATACCTTTCAAAATACAGCGGCCCGGGCGGGCGCGCGCGGGCGCTCGGTACGCCCAGAGTAGAGAACACACCCCCCCTCCCTACCCTTTCCCCGGAACCTTGCGAGCAAAAGAAATGGGCGCGCTTCCTATCCGCTTTCCTCCTTTGCGTGCGCGAGATTAAGCCGCGATCGCCGGCTCCCCCTAGCACACTTTCACTCGCACGTACAGCATACGGCACTCGGCGACAATTTGACCGCCCTTGGACATTATACGGAACCTCACGGCGTCGCCGACGCCGACGGCAAAGATGCGCTTAAAGTGTCCATACAATTGCTGTCTCAATAAAACTGATTATCACGTTTACGAGAAGGCACATACAAGGGGTTACCTCTGACCCCGCATAGGTAATGCACCCACATGATAAGTTCGTTGCCTGCTGACTGGGCACATTTCACCCTTTTTCTGTTTGCGGAAAGACACGGCATCAGCCCGCTATTCGTTAATCCGTCTATCCCCACTCGTCAGGCGCAGGAACTGTTTACTTCCGTCGTGTCCCACGCCTCAAAGACAACGTGTCCCAACGGCCATAAAGGAGAGTGGAAGTACTTAGCAGCGTAAAATTACGGAGGTATATTAAAGCGAAGCTTTGTTTTAATTTGATCATTCGGTATGTGCAGTGGGCTTGTGCCCGTACCTGACCACAGTAGGTGAATGGGTGCGTGCCTCTTTGACACAAGGTGGACGGTACCCTTAAGTTTAGCTAGATAAGTGCCGTACTTTTCGATGCGTACACTTGTCATCAGCCTTTTTCAACCTACAAGTATCCTACATCGTCTTCCTGGTGCATGAACATTGCATGAGGTTGCACGTTGCATACGATGAAGGTGAACAGTGTTGTACGCTCTTCTCTTAGCTGTATAGCATTTAATTAACCGCTTCACCAAATCATAGCTTCACACGGATCCCAACATGCGTTGGACCTGCGGGATTTTTCTCCTGTGAATGTGAGAGCTCAGAGATTGGTCACTTAATACAGATTTGATAGACGTAACCGTTGCGCGCAGCTACCACGCATAGCAAAGCCTGCAAGAAGAGCGTCCAGCTTAACTCTCGCATAAGAATGTGGTGAAGAAGTAGGAGAAATATTTCTCCAGTGCGAACGAGTCCTGTTTGTGTTCTGTTGTATGAGTTTCACGCGCGCGTCACACCTTGCGCAGCCACCTCACATCGCGAGGGCTACAACAAGAGCGCCCCATTCCGTGCCCTGCTGTGGCTGTGGCTGGTGTGCAGCTTCTTCGTGATGAACTTCTTCACGGCCAACATGAGCGCCAGCCTGATGGTGAAGACCGAGGCGCCGCGCATACGCACCGTCGAAGACGTGCTCCGGACGCCCGACAAACGCGTCCTGCTCTTCGCGGACAGCGGGTTCACTGATTTATTCATGGTATGCGCATGCTGCTAGTACCTGAGATCCGTCTTGCGGCAAGTGTGTGCGTATTAACTGCAAACGTTACTCACTGAAAGACACTCAAGCTGTGTGAGGAGCAGGGCGCAAAGATCAGGACAGAAGAAGAACACAAACGACAGGACCGCCGCCACTGGCAAGCTGAGACGGCGATCAAGGCGCCGGTCCTGTCGTTTGTGTTCTTCTGTCCTGATCTTTGCGCCCTTCTCTTTACACATTCAAGCATGAAGCAACTAGCCCAAGCAAGAGTTTTACTCAAACGGGACCTTGTGCAGCATGAGTACAAATGTGAAGTGACCAATGTGAAGTGGCACCTGCAAGCAAGGCTGCACCATACATCCTGCTCATAATCCACTGTGCAGTATTCTAAAAAAAATTCACTGAAAACAGGACGTACATTAGCAGCTGTGGGCAGGACAGTGCAGATGTATTTGCGATAAAGGCGCCCTTTTTAAATAATGGAAATAGTTGCTTGCTGTGAAGACAGAACATTTTAATGTGCAATGTCTATGAACTTTTGTAACATTGGTAGGGAAAGCCACTTTGCAGTTCTTTAGTTAGTTGCCAGATATTAACATGTTATGGTCCAATCAAAACGTCGCGAGCAAGCGTTGCTTGGAAACGAAAACTTGGTTCCCTGTCACATTGCTCGCGACCATGCGCTGAAGCTTCGTAACCGACAAATATTACAATATAAGTAAAATATTAGAAGGAATCATATAATAATAATGAGGACACACAAGATATGACGTGTGTGTGTGGGGGGGGGGGGGGGGGCGAAAGGCATAGTGCCTGCAAAGATGTAGATTCATTACTTTTGATGTAGAAATAACAGAATGTAGACATAAGCGGCAAAGCCAGGTCATCCTCTTTAAAGTACCCTGCAGGTATGGAAACAAGGGCTGAGGACAGTGTCATCATCAGTAATCTACATACAATAAATAAGGACTAGTCTGAATAAAGCAGAAATAAGTACTCACAAGATAAAACACATTTTCACTTGCGAGAGCAAGTTACACTTAGTGTTTGAACTCGTCAGCGAACACTCTTGTTTGAAGATTCTTGTGCGTCATATGGGCCTTCGAAATGCGTGCTCAGACGTTTACTTGCGAGAGTAAGTTCTACTTGGTATTTGCACTCGTTTGCGTCATTTTGTCAGAAGCGCGTTGTCTGCCATATGTTTAATCACACAGAAAAAAAAGGCGGTACAAAACGGCAAGACGTGCTCTGAAATCTCGGAGGCAATAACCGTCATTCGTCGAGTCCATGCTAGATGGAGCCACAATAGCGCGCAACAGAAAACGCGTTTACCAAGGCGCTAAGTACATATGCCTTGCTAGTGCTAATTGGCCAATATGCACCTGTATTGGCGATTGCTGAGCAAGAGCATGTAAATACGTCCCCGGAACTGTGTGAAAAAGGGAGGTCTGTACTTGCTATCGCAAATTATTTTAGTGACTGTTTAATGCAATATATACTTTCTTCACCTGTCTTGGTAACCATACATTGATTATGTTAATAATGCTAACCGAGTGATTTGGTACCTGCGCCGTAACTTTTCAATGGCCCCTTATTCTCTTAAACACCTTCTTTATAAAACTTTCGTTCGTTCCAAACTAGAATATGCATGAGCCGTGTGGGATCCATTTACTGCAAGTCTTATTAGTCACCTTGGAGCTGTAAAAAATCGTAGCGCACGCTTCATTTTCCCTAACTGCTCCTATCTTTCCATTGCTTCATCTATAAAAGCAGCGTTACGGCTTCCGTCCCTTTCCACATGCAGGAAAATAGCACGTCTCTCCTTATTTCGTAAGATTTACTACCATAACCCTCATCTTAAGCAAGAATTACTCGCCCATCCTTCAGTCATGTCATCTCCTATCGACCATCGTTATAAAGTGTTTGTTCCTCATTGTCACACTAACCAACACTTTCATTCTTTCCTTCCTCAAACTTTCAATGATAGCAACCACTTGCCCACATCCATTGTACCTATCACGGATCCCAGTGATTTTAAAATGCACTTGAATATGTCACCCAATATTTGCATTGTGCTTTTTGGTATTTATTGTTACCACTCCCTTCTGTAACGCTCTATGGGCCCTGAAGGTACTAAAATAAAGATGCAAAAAATATTACCTCACATATGTACTAAGTAAACACCAAGACACGGTCGAAATTCGCATCGCCAAGAAGTTTCGTCAAATAACATGAAACAATACTCCAATATTGCGGCAACTGGTTTGCAGATTTAGTGAATGTAGTTTATAGCTGTTTATATCCTTGTTATATTTCTCCAGATAGCGTGACAGAATTTAAGACAAAGTAGCGTCACGCAGCACTACCGCCACGCAGCACAACAGCTCTCAGGATGATTTCGTTGCAGTAGCCCTGACTAACAATACTGAAATAATAACGGTACGTATTACTAACATACAAAGTCTGAACGTACATTAAAATATATACATTATGCATAGACTACACGTTTATGGTATCTAATATGCATCTACCGCATTTTACAGTATGTAACCCGCGTACTCGCACAAGCCGCTCCCCTAATTACAATACCGGGTAGAAAAAACAAAGACATCCGTGTGTATAAGCCACACAGAACAACGCTGCACACAAAATAACTGCGTACAACAATGATCAAATTCTAAATAAAATAATAATAAAACGGACTCGCGGATGCATGATTTTTTTGCACATCGCATCTATGGCCATCGTCTCTGTTTCCCACCTCTTTGGCGACACTGTTAATCTTCTGCTACGCTGTAAAGGACTTCCGTCGAGACGCAGCGCTCGCGATCCGAGTTCTGTGTCGCCGGCGCCGCGTGCGCTATTCGCTAACTGCTAACTCATCGAAAATGCAAAATGGCCGTCCGAAGATAGAAGGAGAATGGAAGGGGAGCTTCAACACAGGGGTTCGGGGTTTCCTGGAAGCCATAGAGTTTCTCACTATAACACCTAGAAGGAAATCTGGCGCCACCGTCTATGGGAGTTTCTTAAGGGGGCACCGTGCCGTAATGGGAATGACGGTATATGTGTCTGCGAGGCTCGCGTTGGCTGGTGTTGTAAGAGGCTTCGTCTAAAACGTGGATATGGCTACACAAATAACGCGTTCTCAAAGTAAAATCTTCATAAGATGTTTCCATTCACGCATATTACATCTTTACTCACCTACAATGCATGACCAAGCGAAGAAAAGCAAGAACAGACGACCAACTGTTTCAAAGCGAGCGCGAACCTTGTCGTCTGTCCTCCAACTTTAGCGGCCCGCTGATACTTTTTACGTAACATATAGTCGTACACGCAATAACAAGTTCTCATAGTTAAACAAAACATGTTTTCGCGTAATAATAAAGCCAAAACAGCTTTTCACGTGCTGTTTTAGTAGAAAATGAATCATTGTGACAGACGGAAAGGTACTTGCCAAGCGCGTCTTCAAGGTGTCCTGTCTCTCTGAGAACGATGCCAATCCGAAGACACAATATACCGGCATTCCCAGCAGCATCAGATTTCCCCCTAGGTAATGTAGTGAGAAACTCTATGCTGGAAGCTAACGAAACTTTAAATGGCGTAAAACTTTGCCTTTAGATGTGGCTTCACAGCAGCGCGCACTACGCTAACGGGAAGCCACATCTCAAGGCGAAATTTTCATATAATTTGCACCCTGGCTTTACCGTGCGGGTTACACGCGAAAATATGTGGTATTTACTTTCGGTAGCATCCGACCTTTCTTGCTTTTTTTTTCTTTTTTGTTTATAAGCGAAAACAAAGGTTAGTTGATCGAATTCACACAAGGGCAGCTGACAATGAGTTTTTCGGCGACGACTGTATCCTACTCGAGAGAGGATAATTTTTGTTGCTCAATATCCATCGTAGTGGCGGGCATCAGAATTCTTGAGATAGTCGACCGTGCAGTAATTATTTACTATTTTTGTAACCAACATTTTATCTAATAACTAGCGCACCAATTGCAAATAAAACCGGTCAGTGTTGTTAAATAAAAATGGACTGAGAGTCACGATAATCGCTGCAGTAGTGCAACAGTACATGTCGTTGGGCGAGTCGGTCGTACATTGTTAAGCAAGGCGCTACGCAATACAAACATGAACGATAAACGATAAAAGCACGAGGACTGCGGATGGACTGCACAAGGATTGTGGACGCTGTCGTGGCGCTTGATAGCTTGCGCAGTTCCTTCAATATACATCACTGCGCGGAGCCGAAAAAGGGCCGCCAGGGCTCGAAAGGACTATTGTTATCGATAATTCGACTTACCGCCTGACAGAAATCACAAGGTTGGGTACATATGGTTCACTGCTATGCGAACCTTCCAAAGAAGTGCTTAACGTTCACTCTAACCGCCAAACAGCAATAACGTGATTTATTTGTCGAATTTTCAATAGTTTGACGGCTTTCTATTCAACATCAAATAAGTTTTCGCGTGGGAGTAGGTATTTTGCTCATCTGTAGTGCTACCGCACAGTTCATCTGTTGTTGCATTTTCCAGATCAGGGGTTCTTTTCCTGTGGTCCGTAAAACAACATATTAACTGCGTTCTGCTGTATCTCAAAACTGGCGGAAGTATCAGTATGTTTACACTGTGGACATGCCTTAAAGGCTAATCGGCTTTGAGAAATTCTGCAGTCGCAACGCATGATCTAAAGCGATTACCCACAATGTTTTGAATAACGGTCTTACCGGTGATCATCCTACCAGTTTTAATGCCCACGACTGCTATAAAATGTGCTGTTTTTGGAAGTTTTATTAGGTTATTCTATATTCAATAGCCGGGGATACTTGTTGTCGAAGCACCTATGGCAAGAGAAACATTATTCTCACTGTGGTCTTCCTCACTTGAAAACGGGGACACCTCCTCAACAACTAGGCGCATATGCATTACCAAAAAGTTCCCACTTTCTTATGCCTCCTGAGTGAATTGTGTTTTACTGAAGTTGTGTCCCAGTTTTGGATTATTGTAGGTTTTGTTTTATTGCTCAGAGACATTTATTGAAACAGTTCATGTATGCTTTGGCGGCTTTGTACTCCCTCTCCTGTTTGGACCTTAATTGGACCGCAGTATGTGCTAAACAAAAAAAATTAAAACTATAACATTGGACGAGTGGGCCATCCAAAAGAATGCAAATAGTCTATTCAACAAACCTTTTATTAAAGAACGCAGTGCGTCAGACAATAGTCTGCTAAGAGGAGAGGCCAGCGATGCTTCCAGCTGATGTAATATTTGCGCGCATCCAAACCAAGAGTCGACGGACACAGCTTCAAGAAGCTCAGAGTGCAAAGCTCAGTAATGTCGGCCGTCCGCTAACCGGGAACTGTCCTCTCATGCTCGGAAGAGAGTCTCCCTGACAACCGTCTCGTGTCTACTGGAATAGCGACCGACAACGCAAACATTCGTACGTTTTCGTCTGCCCATTGTTCTAATTTAAAATGGCGATATAACTGACAAGACGTAGTGTTCTTCGACCGCCGTCTCGGTAGCACGCAAGGCGTAATGTTCAAGAGGACGGGGCTTTGTTGGTAAGACATGTTACAGAAGGTTCAAGTCCAATGAAGACATGGACGAAGTGTGTGGGTGCGCACAAGCGCATGTGTGATCAGTTCTACCGTGTCCTTTGTTGCAGATGAATATGCTTTATCGTGTAATATTGTTTAATGCCAGGTTAACCGTACGACTGGTGGTACTGATAAAGATTATTGAGCGTAAAACGAAGACGAGTATCGAATTATAAACAAGAAGGCTAACGTTCTTGTTTGTACGCACGGATTTATCCGACTAAGTGCAAATAAAACCACACGTGAACTCAAGGAACCATTTCATATCACTGGGGAAGATCAAGATTGCGTTAGTCAGACGACGGTATGTTTTCATGGCAACTGAAACAACTTTTGCACCGCTTTATCTTAACGAAACGATGTTTTCATTGGTACGCAAATATAAAAGCAGATGCAAGAGCTTAAAATAATATAGTTCAAAGTGAGCGGTTGTCCCGTTTACTGGCATCGATCTCGATTTTCTTCAATTCGCGCTCGTTGATGTTCATCAATACAATACAAATCGCTAGCGCAAACAACGCGTAATCCAGAGTGACGGTATAGCACGCGTGGTCAGTGAATTATCTTCGTTGGCCGCAGTACTCGGAGCTGGAGTCATACCGCGACCTGTACAGCCAGATCAGGCGCACAGGCGGCGAGATACACCCCACCAAGGTGTTCACCGAGAACAACATGCGGCAAGTGCTGAAGCAAAAGTCGGTGATCCTGCAAGAGAAGCTCACGCTCGACGACCAGGTGGGCCGCCAATGTCGCCGTCTCGTCGGCCAGGGATACTTCTACTTCAGCGAACAGTCCCTGTCCACGCTTCCCATCAGCTGGTACGCAAGAGCCGACCTCGACCCGTTGATCAGGGACGAGCTCTACACAAGGTGCGCACGTGAGCCCTCGGTATATGCACCTGTCGCGCTCGCGAGATTCGGCACGTATACGCAGGGATTAACCCTCGATGTGGTATAGTACGACAACTGTCGTTACGAACGCGGTTGTCTTTCCCCATGCTGGCTGTCAGAGAGATATCGTGGTGGAGCGCTCCGAGTTAATTCTGGACACTCGGGGTCCCTTGATGCCCCCCTAACTCGCAGTGCACGAGCGTCTTTGCGTTTCACCTCATCTTACAATGCACTCGCCATGGTATGGGAATCGAATTCACACTCTTGTGCTCGTCACTAAAACCCAATAGCCGATCAGTCACCACTGCGGGCTTATCTTTCTGTACTGTACACTCTAGGTTCTGCTCTTGTGAAGCACAACTTAGTAAGGCGTCTTTTGTTTTGTTTTTTATATCATACAAAATTTTCAAAAATGGCCTGTTGCAGAGTGCGTAATTGTAGTCCTTGAGCAGAATTATTCGAAGCGGCGGACATAACTCGCACGAGCAATTGAAATACATAATCAACTAATTAACAAAATTCCGCTATTTACCATCTTAATTATTTACCTTTCAGTACATATTAACATTCGCGAATTTTAGCCGGTGCGTTTGCTAAGCATACGCACTTGGAACGCATTTTAAGGATCACACAGGTTTCGAGAAATGACCGTGAAACTTGCGGTAAAAACGCGCTATTGTTCCAGTTACCTTTTAAACAAACCGTCATTTTACGCATTGAAGCACAAAAATAACTGGAACTTCCATGTATGTCGTCGCACAATTTGGGAATGAATATGTCGAAACTGGCGTCATCATTAATATTCATTCCAAAGGGATACGCCTTGCGAACTCACTGGCTGCAATAGGCTAATTGCAATGTGTGCCGTACAGTAATTAATTAAAAAGCTAATTAATTAATGTTGCTTTCGATTTCTCGTGTAAGTAATGTACGCTTCTGTGTATTCAAGCTTATGGACTAGAATTATGCTGCCTGCCACAGGTGATTTTTGAAAATTCTGTATGGTACTAAAACTAACATCCTGTATAATAAATAACCGGGTCCTCTAAGTCATTCGGAGATCGCACTGGTGTTTGTCGGCAGTATGCGGTAGGAGAGAGGGAAGATGCGTCTCAATCCAGCGTGCTCCGTGGTGCACTCGGATAAAATGAGAAACATAGAGCACTACTTAAAGACAAAGCATTTTGGAACTGTGTGAGCCGTTTGCAGAACATAGCTCAGCTTGTCCGTCGACGCTTGAAGCCGTTTCCAGGACCAGCCCGACTCTCGCACTTATTGCTCAGTAACGGGCACAACTAAAGGCAATCGTTCTCTCTCTCTCTCTCTCTCTCTCTCTCTCTCTCTCTCTCTCTCTCTCTCTCTCTCTCTCTCTTTCTTTTATTTGTTTAGCATTACACGGCTTGTAAGCGCAGCCTTCACCTGCTCGCTACAGCCGTATGTGGCACCAGTGCTTTTTGTTTTGCTTTTGCTTTGCTGCAGCAGGAACCGTAACGGCGGTGACCTGCTTGTGCGCGCAGGCTCATGTGGTATGCGGACACCGGACTCCTGGCCAAGTTGCGTGAGGAGACCTCCCCGCTGGGGGAAGAGTGCCTGCTGCGCATGAGCGACAAATCGGACCTTGAGCACCGCACTCTGCTTCTCGACGATGTCCAGCCGATGTTCCTGCTGGCGCTCCTGCTGCTGCAGTTTGCCACCGTAGTGTTCCTGGCAGAGCTGCTAATCGCGGCCGTTAGCAAGAGACGCCAAGGACCCCCGCGTCACCGCCTATTTGTAGACCGCCGCCGTGTGCTCCAGGATCGGCGTGCTCGTTAACAACCGGTATTCAAACACGAGCTTGCAAACTCGCCGACTGACAGCGAAGCTCATGGCCGACAATGACAATGCTACATGTTTCAAAGCACCGTGAGGTCAAGAGATCGCGATGAACACCTTTTTTTCTGCCACCAAGCACGTACATCGTGTACATTTATGCAGTACGCTTTTGCCTTGATGGGAGCCAAGCACGTTACTCACTGTGTCAGAGAATTACTATCGTGCTCAGTGCGAGCTACAACGCGAAAACGCATGGCGTAAAGGTCGCGCGTTATAACTCACACAGGGCGGGATAGCTAGCACATCTACATAGTTTTTTTTCTGTTTTCCAAGTGATAATAAAAATAATTGTTATTCCTGGAATATATTCCATCAAAGTGCCTGTTGTAGACACCGCACGAGCTCGCTTCTTTGTTTCTGCTTAATATAGAAGGTCCAGCCCATACGTGATGCGACTGACTCAAGCTCTCCCCATGGTAATATGACCGCCAATATTCGATAGAAGATAAATTGGGAAATGTAGGGGTTCCCACGTCTTAAATATGGAGAGCCCTTTCCCTACTTTCAGAGGCTGGCTAGCGGAGTTGCCGTACCCCAAGCCCATTAGAGGGCGAGGGGGACTCGCATTGCTAGCAGTAGGCGGGTCTAGCCTTGCAAGTACCACCAGCAATCGCTCCGCCCAAGCACAACTCTACAATGCATGTAGCACTAAGAACTCGGTGAGCACGAAAGCTGTGTGCAGCGAGATCCTTCTGAGTCATAAGTGGGTCACGAGCCCTACATACAAGACTAGCGGATACCCCCAGTCACCACTGCATTAGGGATGGCAGGTGGGTGACCGACCATCGCAGCCAGGACAAGGGCAAGCTGTCCTGCCTCCCCTTAAACTACCAGCCTCGGGCCATGAACATTTTCCTCCAACACCGTCCAACACTGTCCCAACGAGTCCCGAACATTCATTTGGAAGAGCTTAATAAAGCGTTTGTAAGCAAGCAAACAAAACAGCCTGGCTCATTTGCGTTTCAAAAGCTATTGCCTTTCTTTGCAATGCCTGCGTTGAGGGAAGCATATAGCTGGCTGGGTGTGGCTCAACTCCCGCTGATGTGCACTGAGAGGCACAGGGAAACGCGAATGGAGCTTTTTAGCATCCCTAACGCCGTCAAAGTAAGTAATATATATTTTGCCAAAAGCACCTTAGCATGTTTGGTGCATTTTCTCTTGCACATATGCACGTCTGTGCGTGTGCGTGCGTGGCAAAGGTGAGGGCACGGGGCTTCTTCGTTATTTATAATTAGAGTCGCGGATGTTTCAATATATTTCACTTTCTTGCCCCCAAACAGATGCGTGCACGGAGGAAATTCGAAAGCTTTGCTCCTAATTCGGTTTGGATCTAATACCAAATAGTAAAGAAAATAATGCAGTTCTTGAGTGTAATTTACCTAAGCGGCACGAT
The DNA here is from genome assembly GCF_023375885.2 of Dermacentor andersoni. NCBI lineage: Eukaryota > Metazoa > Arthropoda > Arachnida > Ixodida > Ixodidae > Dermacentor > Dermacentor andersoni. The sequence continues at coordinate 30,690,710 of NC_092817.1, forward strand.
AACAACTACTTGACTTTGACATTACATGAGATTGACATGACGACACTTCGTGAACTGAGATCTAACACAGCGAAAATAATTTTTTGCGAAAGAAACGTACAGAACGACTGTTCGGCTATGAACAACAGTCATTCACATACGATCGACAAGTGAGTGAAATTTTAACATCTAATTATGTATTGATGTTCCAGTTATTTTACGAGGTTCGTAAGTTTACTCTTTAGTTCACCGGCTCTTTTCGTCCTAAATGTTGGCTCGGTAACTCCAATAGTTCACCAATTAGAATAATTTAAAGTGCGAATTTTAAATGTTAACACTACAGCTTTATGGTAAAACATGGTTCCTTGCGGCATTAATAATTTACGTAGTAAAGGCGATCTGAAAAGATAAGTTTTTTTACATTTAAAGAGCTGTCGCTTTTGCATGAGCCTTCAAAAGGATCCGTCTGAATCGAGCAGGCGAAAACTTATCCATATGAACGTGAAATGCCTCCCAATTGCTAGCAACTATTCTTTCACAGCCTCAGTAAATCGTTGACTTACGATCCATAACTGTGAATAGCACGAGGATCAAAGGCGATGGATCAGAATACTTTTTTCGTTCGCTCTCTCTTCGTTGTCTCTCAGGCTATTTGAGTCCGAGTTTTTGAGTATTTCTTTGTTCCAAACATGTGCATCGTATGGCTGAGGAGATGGGCATAGCAACTGCATACCGCGGCTTCACATTCTTATGCGAATAAAAAGAAAAACCGACAATTCAATTTTAACGTGGACTTGATCATAAGCCCACGAAATAACACATAAATAACATAGAGAGGTGGCGTAATTGTGAACGACTCATAACTTATCATGATGTGACCTTGTTCTGAATTGTTCAAAACTGATATAGCTTCACGTACATAAGCGAAACGCCAGCGAAACTCCAAAAAGTTGGGCAAGTGCATCGGTATCGGCACACCAAGTAAGGGATGGTGAACCTTAAAGAAAGTAAAGTGATATCCTGGAGCAACGAAAGGTAAGACAAATGAAGAGACGAAAAACAAAACAAAAATTGGTGTCTGGTGTATGTATACTTGGCGGGCTCCACCGGCAGACGCGACACGACGACACAGCAGACGTGGAGCTATGACCCAGCGGCCGCAAACGTGACCGGAAGGAGGGATGTCCCGGCCCGGTAGGCCAGTTCTCCGACGTGTCTTCATTTGCAATGTTGTATAACAGACACGCTTACAAACACGCCCGATCTCCGCCTTCTATGTGCCCATTCGTATAATGGAGTTCCGTCACGGCTCTCTAACGCGCACATACTACAGCAAGCAGCGGTTTCAATTTCCAGTAAGGTCAGGTCGCGGCGGCGTGTCACCCCGTTGGCAGTTAATGACTCTTCCGCGTCACACGCAGTTTTCCGAAGGCTCGTCACGTTTCATTCGGCACATTATGCGTAGTGCACCACTACAACATCCATTTACGGTACGGCCTAGCCAGTACAGACACTTCTGCAGTTGGACTGGAGGGCCGAACGTAATAAGCGAGTACCGGACAAATGTACATTATTTGCGCACGCTTACGTGTATCGGTTTCCTTCGCGCCCTCAACGCCATTTGGTGTCGAGGGAGTGCGGAGCGGCAACGCACAGGGTGTGCCCGCTCACACTGCAAAAAAAAGAAAAAATATTATCAATGATAATTAGTATGCTTCTCTTTCCATAACATGCATAGACAACACTGGGACCCCACTTACACATAAATCAGTCAGCATAGACACAGCAAGGTAAACACGAGCGTATAGCTCTTTTCTTTCGGCCAATCTACAGCTGAAGCATGAAGCTCAGCCGACGCAACTAAAAGCAACAGTGTTCTGCGCAAGGCGTTCAACACAAGGCGTCGAACATATCAGATGTTCTGGTTCTAAGATCTGATCCCACTGTTCACTCCTCGGCGCTACAGCTGCACTAGTTTATGACGGAGTGACAAAGAGTTCATGCCCATCAAATGTCAGCAGTGCTGTTTATAGATTAAGGCTTCAGACCTCCACGTCGAATTGCGCAGTGATCAGTGAGGATCCCCCGTTTCGTAGTGTCGCTCATTTTGGCGAAAGCCAAGCGTAAAGCAATATTTGAAAAGCCAGAACGCTGCATACCGCTCTGTCTTTGCGGCTACTTCTTCTAGCAGCCGACGCAAAAGTCCGTGTCTTTGCTTCCGACAAGACCGTTTGCTCCACTCTATGGCAGCAGTGTGTTCAGGACCCCAGCCAACTTCCTGTCCTGCATTTTTGACAGTCAAGTTAGCCAAGAAAAAAGAAGTATTTTGTCGCATAGTATACAGTAGACACATATTCTTGATGTGTTCAGATAAAACGAAGGTGCATCACGCGTCGAGCTCATGTATGAACTTTTTTTTTAGTACTTCACAATAAAATTCCCTTGTCGAACGCTCCAACTCTATAGCAGAACTGGTGCCAGCTGGAGAGTTCTACAATGTTAAAGGCTATTGTAACTTGTGTTCTTCCAGAGGGCTTAACCGGAAACCTTGTAAGAACTCTGTAATCATGAAAAGGGTCTGAAGTTATGGCCATAACGATAACCGTGCTTTGTATGAAGTAAGCAGGAGCTCACGGAAATGAATAACTAAGCCAACGTCCCGTGCTCCTGCCATTTAATGATATTGGCAAACTTCGGCACGTTACTTCATATCGATGGCAATGTAAATGCTCGAAATAATTCTTCTGTGAAACATTCGCCGAGTACGCTGTTCATCCTGAAGTTAGAAGTATTGCCCAAGTCGAATACAATATGTTGTATGTGGTTTAATGAGGCGGCCAGCACTGGTTGCTTAAGTCATAATAATGTAGTGGGTGAATGTTGCTTGGAATAATCCCAACTGCGCGACCTTCACAGAGGATCCACGTCAGGCGTTTCCACAGCAATCGAAGTGGACGTGACATAACCAAAGGTTGCCAATGTCGCGAGATGGCAGGCGCAATGGGCGTTGCCTGCTTTTCCCCCTCTGGTCCCGACAGCATTTGAGCAGCGCTTTCGTAATGGGAAGTTCCGTCCTGCCATTCTCTCCGTCTCGTGTTTGCTTTTTCTCGTAATACCCGCGGGTGTGGCTTCATTCTAATTTCGCGGTAAGGGGGGACGGGAATCATGGGGCGTAAGTACGTCAAGTGTTTTCAGGCTGGAACGAATGCGTCATTCTTGACAACCAGGAGGCAGCTGCCTTAGAAGAACCCAAAGTGCAAAGGCAAAAACAAAAATAAAACGGCTGAATCGCCAGGTGTGGAGGTGCACGGGAATGAGGTTATTATACGCGTACGCTAACCAGAAAAACACACACACACGTTAATAACGCCGCGACCCCCTTACAGGTCCGTTCCCCTTGCCTCCTCGCCTTTATTCGATAAAATTATTCTCATTATCCTAAGTAAAGAGTTCCATTTGGCTGATCCGCGGCCACCTACTTATGCAACCGGCCCCTCCGCCGTCCGAGCTCATCGAAATCGCTTCCCTGCCATCCCGTGCCTCCTCACGCCTCCCACCCTGTTTCCTTTCTTTTTTTTTCGGCTCATTAATTTTTGCGTGCATGTTGACCTGTTCTCGGCATTTTTCTTCCCGCTTAATATGTGCAACCAACGATCTTGCGAATTCTGGTTTTTTTTTTTTTTTTTTTTTTTTTTACATTATTCTCAGCTGTGCGCGTGACACACTGCCCTCTATGTCCTCTCCCCCCCACCTCCCCTCCCTTAGCACTCCCGTTGCTCAGGCAGCTTTTTCGGTTGTCGTTCGCATGCAGTTTTGGCCAGTGACCTTGCAGGAAAGGAGGGCGCAATGAGAGAGAGAAAACATTTAGGTGGTGGTTTTCGTTGCACTTCTGGCTCACCGGGCAGCGAAAGGGGCTCAGACGAGCATCTGTCTGGCGGCTGCGGGACCATGGAATCGCCGGCGTCACCTCCGCCTCAAGGCACCCAGACGGAGCTACAGCTAGGCACAGGCTACGAAGTCCTCGACCATTCGCAGGTGATCTTTCATAAATACGCACTTTAACATTTAGCCAGAACTGGAGTGTGAGTGTTTCGCTTTGTGCTCATCAGTGTGACTTCGGGCAACCAGACGAGTACTGTTATTCTAAAGTTTGAGTAGCTTGTTCGGGTAATTATCGATGAAGACTAGGAAAGTGTGACTACAAGAAATACCTGGAAAAAAATGAGTTTTTCCTCAATTTCGAAGTTGCGCAAAACTCTTCACCAGAAAAAATAAATAAACGAGAAAGGTTACGTTATCATGCTTCACCGCGCAGTATCCTCCGCGCTCTAGTGCATGTTGTCCATCTACATAAATTGAAACGCGGGCACAATAAAATAAACTGCAGTTCGCCGTAATCGACGATATATACTACAGTCACTAAAACGATTGGCAGTCGCTAAAACTCATCTAGCACCAAACTGAGCGTATCGTGTTGCACCAATTCTACACACATGGGCGAATGTAGAAAGGCAAAGAAGAATTCAAGCCAGTTTTGAGTTGCACGCGTTTCGTGTTACGCCGATAGATGACAGCAAATCGAATAATCCGAGGAAGCAGATACAAAGCATTCGGCTGCGCCCCACACGGAACTCTCGCGGGAGAGGGCACGTCGTCCGTCATGCCTTCCGCGTGTCCTCAAGAAGTGTAACATCACGTTTAACACCCTCTGCGCACACGCCTTTCTCGACAAACTCCATCATTACGACAAAGGACGATTGTGCCGTCTGCTTAGAGAGCCCATTTGTTCATGCGCAGTGGAGCAGACGCCGTGTACGTCCCGCACCAGAGAGCCTTGGTGGTCATACGCCTCGCGTTTCACCTCTAAACACTCGTCTATTTGCACGTTCCTTGTCACTCCTTCTTCTGCCGCAGACAATATCTCTCTCTCTCTCTCTCTCTCTTTACAGTGATGACGCTCCTCACTAAAGCTGTTTGCACCGTTTTACGGTAGCATGATGGCTACACGCATAGGAACATCTGAGCCCGTAATCGCAAAAAAGCTCTAACGCTACATTTGTTCGTACGCGCTAATTCGCGGCATTTCTGATGCTGAACATATAATTAGCGAAGGCAGCCTGTTCGTAAGTGGTAAACACCACTTACGAACAGAAAGCTTCATGAATTTGGCCCCTGGTGCGTGACGCATTCCATGAGACATGTACCACTGCACCTGAACCGAGATATGAGGCGAACTTCGTTTCTACTGAACGTCTCAGTACATACTTGTCGACGCATCCTAAATTACTGAAATATCATTCATCATATAATACCAAGAAGAAAATCAATACGTAATCTTTTTTACTCGATACAAAAGACCAAAAGACGCCCGCATATTGCTGCGTAATAAAAGGATGGTGCTGTGCATTCCATATTACATTTGGCAGCCGTACTTCAGCAGACATATACAAATAAGTCGTGTTTTCTCTATTTCCAGCGGGTTATTACTAAAACACCGGGAGCAGGAAGCTCCATTCTGAATATCTTGGGCGATGAGCTCTACGAATGCGGTATGTTAAGTATGACTTTCCTCAATTCCTGCATTGCTTGCTTTCAGCTCAAGGTTTCCAAGTTATATTTTGGATAACACCACTACATTAATCAACAATGGTTGAACAAGAAATGGGTGAGGCTGCACAGGAGTCTCCAGCCTCCCGTGTTGATAACTTCAAGTATACTTCTTTCTGTGACCCCACTGTCTCGATCGTTTGGACCACTGAACTTTATGGAGCACGAATTGTGAAACTCATTGTTTTTAGCATCTCTTGTGAGAAGTAACTTTTAAAATCTTGTTGGTTGCAGCGTCACGCGCGATCCGAGGACTAGGCAGATGGGGCTTACAAGGGGTAGTGTATAGAGGTTCGAAGCGACCTGTTTTGAAGTATTCTATTTCACGCGTCAGCAAACGCATACATAGAACACGTGAACGAATACGGCATCCGAAGTCTATAGGATATTGCATAATGAGTTAATATATTCCTAGGCAATCACGTGTACTTGTGGAATGCTTGGGGTTTTTTTTTTGCATTCTTTCCACAAGATGCCAAAGAATACGTGCTCAACAACGGTTACTGCGGCAGCAGCAGTGGCAGCGTGACGACGCGAGAGAGCAACGCGGATGAAACATTTCTGGATGAGTTGCAGGTGAGCTATCTTTGCAGAATATGACATTAAAGGAAGTCTGTAGAAAAGTTTACCCTTATATGCCTAAATTAGGTGAACATTTCATTGTTTATGCGGCATGGGTTTTTTTTTTTTTCAGAACATTTGGCATGCTAAGCTCATCGAATGCCTGAAAGACACGGCCAAACAGTTCGGACTTCCACTTAGCCGCAAGGTTCGTTTCGTATGATTCTGAAACACAGAAAGTGTGCCGGGGACGACGTCTTTTATTATGCCTGAATATCCTGATTTCCGCGTTTCATGGAGCACGCAGCAATGTATGGTACATTGCGAAAACGCATGTTTTGTTCCTTGTGTTCATCTGAAATAGCATAAATTAGGTTTGCTTACATTTCCTTTACTTAACTACACATTAGCATCTTAACGAAATAAAGCTAGACGTATTAGTGAAGCAGTAAAGTCACCTTCACTTTCACATTTTAGTAGTTGCGCACATCTGTGTACGGCATGTAAGCAGCCCCGTACATTGCATCTCCCTTTCGAGTCTACATGAGCATATCGAGCACTTTCGTATTTTTAATCCAGACTTATATTTGATGCAGGATTACGACGTCACGAATGTTACTAGATTGTTTGCAGCACAGAAATCATCCTCAGTACTTCTTTCTAATGATTTATTAATGATAAAACCTTCGACTAGCCCTAGTCAGAAATTGATCAAACATCTTTGGAGACATCCATCCTCCCATCATATTTCACGTATAGGTGGCATTCTCATGTTGACAAAACATTCTTGTAGCTCATCGAGGCAACAACTTACGCTCTAGGCAGTCACAGGGAATATTCTCTGAGACAGTATTTTTAACGGTCTAGTGAGGTAACTAGTTTTGAACACACATAACGTTGTTCGTCTGCCATAGTGCAGAGTGTTAAACGTAACACGTGTAAAAATCACTTTTTATTTTAATCCGCCCTATCCAGCGCACCATCGGGGAACAGGAGCTCGTAAAATCCAGATGGTTTGACTTGGGAAGCGAAGAGATCGGTGAGCAAAATGGCCTTGCCCTAATTCTTGAAGCCTTGTTGTCTGTGTTTACTTTCATTTCATTTGTTCTGCTTTTATAAAAGAAATAATTCAATTGTGAATTCCTAATGTTAGTTACTTTCGAAGGAGTGCTAACATCCAAGCATAAAAACCCTATAGATCATTTCGCTCTTTACAAGCATGGACCCTGGACCACCCAGTCTCTAATTTAGGAAACAGAGTAGATATGAGTCCCTTGGACGGCTTCCGGTATTGCGCACTAAGGTAGCCCGCTAAATTTAGCAGGTGAATATAGAAAATGACGAGCAGCAGGAGTGCGTTAAAACAGAAGCTCGCATATTTTTAGAGCTCCTTTCTTGTGCATAACCACATTATTAACAACTCAAGCTTGCCGTTATTTATTCGAAAAGTTGTAAATATTAGTCTTGAGACATGACGCGCCTTCGTTTTATCTGAAAACGTAAGAAGAGACTTTCCGTACGTTAAAGCTACTTAAAAACACAGCTCTTGTTCTGGTGCAGTTGTGGATTATATCAGCACCTGACCAGAAGTACATCATGCCTTATTTTATTTATTTTCAATAAAGTTCTTACTCACTCATTTCGAGCCCGAACGCTAGCTGCTGCTAACGCGCGCGCGATGCCGTCTACACATACGCGCATACTAACAAACTCTAGCAATGTCTCTCCAGAAAGCGTCACTCACGAGTCCCCAGGTAACAAAGCAAAGCAAAACAAATTTTTCAATTTGACTTAGCCTGGAATCCAATTCTTAAGCTGACAATTAATTGTGCTTTCTCGAATAAGCCGTGGACTCAACTGTCACGGCAAGCGTTCACATGGGCCACTGATGCTGCCGAAGTGCTCAGCGCATTCTGTCAGCGAAAAGAATGCAGTGGAGGTTGTTTAACATAAAACTCTGTCATGTTATGGCAAAAACGGTCACGATGACCAGCATACCCTGTAAAGCACCCGTGTCACCTAATGCGACAAAGCGATCGCGGCCGCTGCAGAGCAATCTGCCGTGTAGTGAGCAAAGCTGCGATTATCGCATGTTGCACTATAGGTGTTAACAAGAAAAGAGGAAATGTCGTTCCCATTGGCTCAAATTATGGCAGAGAGGCCCACGCGAAAGTTTCATCTGCATAAACAGTTGCTAGCAAGACATTCAAAGCTGCGTATGTACATCTGCGGCGCCAGGTGGTTCGTTCAAAATCGCAATCATGCATCGATATGTGGCGATTCACCTTTAATAAGAATAAAGAACAAAACGGAGGATATGACACGTGCGTCAACGGTGTGGATAATATGGTGTAAGTTCTGCGGCTTGCGCCTACTGCCAGTTCACCTACAGCCTACTGACGATCTTCTAGTTTGAGCATTTTCTAGATGGTCGGGTAGTTATCTCGCGCCACGCCCACTCAATTAGTTCATCTACATGCGCAGCATCAAAACGAACGGACGGCATTAAGACGGCTGCGGGGAAGACCAAATTTAGATTAGTGAGAACGTGCGGTCCGAAAAAGAAAAAGCCGAAAGGACCCGACCGCGATATTTCTTTTCGCCATTTTCTTTCAATGCACTCGCGGCGAGGCAAGAAGAACAGCGGACTCTGCGTTTTTTCTCCTCGTTCATTCCCAAGGTCGAAATTCGAGCATCATTAATAATACAACGGAATCGATGCTGAACGTCAAAGCACGAAACCTCACGCCGACGTTGTCAAAGCTATTGCGTCAAGGACGACGCCTCCGCCCCCTCATGACTGATGGGTGCCATTAGCCGGATCACTTTCATCGACGAAGTTTCGTCAACTCCGCTTGCGCTTTGTGTGGCAGCGCAGCTCATTGGGCTCACTCTTTCATGCCCTATTCACGTTCACCTCCCTCTGTCGTCCCACTGATTCTAGGCAGACCGCCATGGTCACTATGCCCCATTTGCATAGCAAAATTAGCCAGTATAGAAGGATTTGCTGGTTCAAGGCCAAGTAAATATCGTGTACCATTTCATTATTCTGAAAGAATCAGTGTTGCGTCCGTCATGGTTGATTGCACTGCGCGCTAATCTTACCAAGACTGAGCGCGAAGGCACAAGCAAGCAAGCGCAGCTCCTTCGTATCAAAATTAGGACAAAATCAGGACAGCAAACCGAATACGATTTGACAGCGGAGTTGTGTGTATGCTACGGATGATAGTAAAAATTTTGAGATGTTGTCGTCACGCCAGCAGTACATGATTGTAAGAGCAGGAGAATTCATAATACATTCACGTACAGTTCCAAACTCGCATGACAAAATGTCACAGAACAAAGAAACAGTCGAGCGTAATTTCAAGCCCACTACTTTTTTAGCGCGAGGCAGTCAAATGGAAGCAAGATTCGGCCACTTCATCCGTAATGCGCCGTCGGAATATCTATGACAATCTGATCCCTTTCAGGATGATGGAATCTCGCGGGCCCAGTGCTGCAGTTCCATCAGCCATCGCACTTCCCTGAAGTGTGCCTTCCTACCTGCACGTTTATTTTCTTCAACTTCCCGCTATTCATTTATTTTTATTTATAAAATACTCTATGCACGATGTGCGAGTACGGAGAGCTACAATATACAGGTTAATATAAGACAGATTGAACAAAACACTTCACTATGTTCAATAGAGCACAAATGTTTTGTCACGTGCTGTTGGTTACACGCGTGTCTCATGATGAATAAACTTTGTTGTACTGGGCCAGCAATGTCATCGCATGATGAGGCTGCCCCGCCCACCTGGGTTTGTAAGCAGTCGAATGATAACGAAAATAACCAGTAGTGTTAATTAGGGAGGAACATCTGCTTGAAGTACAAATCAAGCAAGTCTGCGAGTGTGCTCGAAGGTCTAATCACGCAGTTAACAATCGGCCGCTTAATTTATCTTGAGAACAAAGCGCCGACAGACAAGTAACGAAGTCAAGCGAGCACCGGCGCTGTGCTCGTAACTATATGGAGTATTTATTTGAAGAAAAACGAAAGAAAACGCTCGCGCACACACGCACACGTGCACACACACACACACACACGCATGCATGCACAGGCACAGACACAAACATCAATTGACGACCATCGCGACCGTAATGTTTCGTCCCGAGACTTTGCCATGATAGCATCCAACGTCCTTGTGATTCCTTATATCGCTCTTAAAGCTAATTTGTTTTCACAAATTCATTATGCGCCAATGATTAGCGGCATTTAAACTTTTATTGCTTCCGCGTGACGGTTTTCAGAACGTGGTGAAGAAAGGGAATTGCTTAAGGTACCAAAATACATTTCGATATGGTGATTTTGGTGTCACGCTGCGGTCTAGACTTCGTAACGCGCATATATTCGAAAATGGATGGTGTCCTGAAGGGCCTATAGTGCCAAATAAAAGTTTTCTATGCCTGCTAATTTTTGTTTTGCGAACACACAGATTATGAACGGTTGAAAAAACTGTTCATGGCGGTGAAGCGGGATAGCTGGTTGGTAGAGCGTACAATCGCGCTTGCAGAGCGAAATGTTATAAGACAGCCTTTTTTCTTCGTGTGCGTGCCTTCTTCATTTGTCGTTGCAAATATGCATGCAATAAATAAAAAGCTTGGAGAAACCTCAGACTGCCGAAACGAGACATGCTCTGACCGACCACTTGCCAGCCAAGCAGACCCAAACATTCCCTGTGCGTGACTGCTAGAGTCATTAAACGATGCAGTTGTTTGTTAGTAGCGCACACCTTTATATTTGGTACCTGAAACAGATAGAATAATTGTATCGGATATAGGAGAGAGTGCGGAACTACGAAGAACGGGCGCCAACGACTGATCGGTTACTAGATTATTAGCCGAGAGATCATAGCTGTTATACCATTATGAGCCACAAATAAGCGTACGTTTAGAGTCTGTCTTAGGCCCTTTAGTCTGCCTCACACAACAGAGGTGTGCGATGACCTTTTTATTCACAAAGTTAAAAAACATCGGTCCACTCGACAAACTTTAGTTATACTCTGTCACCTTCATGCACCTTTCATGCAGCGAATTCTGTCACCTCATTGTAGGACGATGCACACACTGAAGGACTTCACCATAGCGCGCCATTGCCCGTGAGTTCGTAAAACTCAGTGCCAAATTTTTTTTAACTTATTCCTTTCTTTTGCGCCTCTCTCTTTCTCTCTTTGTCTCCCCAATTCGCTTCCCCACGCAGAGTAGCATGTCAGCCATGTCTATCCACCGGCTAAAATCCCTGCCTTTCATTAAAGCGTTCTCTCTCTCTACGTTTAGAGCTTGGGAAAGAAATTTTGCATCGATTGATTGACTCTGCGCTTAACAATCTCGACTGACCACCAGTGACGTACGCTTGTTGCTTCCCGACAGAACTCTTGGCAGTCGAACCACTTTACACACCTCAAGATTTCCTTGACTTCTTGCTTTCTCCAGCGTCCAATGAAGACGAGATTTGCTGCGCTTCCGGAAACACAAGGTAACAAAATATCAACATCGCCCATAACAAGGGCTAATATTTGCGCGTATTAAACACACGCTCTGGCTTGGTTTGCATTATTATAAAATTGCGCTAACAGGCCTTTTGCCACAAATAAGTTGTAGTGCGAAAGAGCTCGAAGTGTGAGCTTTTGTGAACAGAGTTAAGCATTAAAGAAGAAAAGCTCCTCTACAGACTCTTATTTTTCTGCATTTTGTTCTCTACATTTCTAACACGCTGCATTTATCGCCTGCAAGCCCCCTTGCCCAAGCGTCGGTAGCGCTCAAAACCAAAGATATCTGCGAACTGGTTCGTACCTCGCCGTTGTAATGGCGTGCTTTGGAACGTCGAGAGTTTGCCTGCTGGTGGGTTGCTAATGCACTTACTTTTTACTCCGTGCAGAGAGAAATGCTGAAGACGCCAAGTTACGAGGCTCCCAAGTCTCATGACTTGGACAGCGCAGAGTACGAACTATTTGCACAGCTAAGTACGCAAGGATGCTTAATTTTCAAATTATATCTTGCAACAGCGCCAAAACTACATAAACTCAGACCACCATTCCGCACTTTTGTCCTCTTTTTAGCACTTTCTTCTCATTCAGTCACTCCCGCCAAGCACAACAAAATCTTCGAGCGCATGTGTCGATGCCGTCGGACAAAGTTACCTCTTTTTCTACACGGAGCTGCAAACACTCGAGGGGGTATACTCTTCGTCGAGCTGAGCTTTATATGGCTTTTACGACCAGATGTCGCCAAGAAAGGCAGAACAAAAACGTCATTCCAACTGCTTTGATCAGTACCACGAGCAGCGAGTGAATACCTAAAATTTGAAAGCACGGCTTCGGAAAGCTTTTCTAGCTGCGGCGATTGTAATTTTGACTGCGAGCTTGCGTGTATCGTCGGTATGTGCATGAAGTCTAGACTCATTTCTTGTGCCTGGAATGAACGGTCAGCTATGCAAGCGTAGTAAGAGAGGCGTTGCTACAGCGCGTTTCACCGATTTCCGTCACCACCTTGAAAACACTAAAGCCCAAAGAAAAAGAGTGGAGACGAAGAGGCGCTATTGTCTGCAATTCTTTAGGGAGCACGGCTCGGTTTTCGGGAAAAGGAAGGGAGACACGAAAAACTTCAGGTCGCGTGCAATGTGCGTCCGCGAAAGCTCACAAGTGTTCATAAAATTGAACAAGATTACGTATTCCGTTACGCTACTTTACTGTGACTGGATGGTGCTACTGGTTCGTAAACGCTAAGTGGAACAGCGTCTCGTGGCGTTTAAGCATCGCGCAGCGCGGTCAATATTGCACCCGGAACACCAAAAAAGAGCAGCATGAATGCGAAGTAAAGAGTGGCTTGGAACGCTCACTTACCCGACAGCGCGAAGCCGGGTGACGTCGGCACACAATGGTGAAGCACCAGCGAAACGGGAACGTGCCGTTTACTCGTGCAAGCAAGGTGCAAGCAACTACTTTAGTAAGGCGAAAGCCTTAGACGGCTCATGAGACGAAAAATTAGATGCCCGGCGTTATGGCCCCCAAATTTATGGCACCAAAATTCATAGGACCTTCGACCTTTCGTGAGAGTGGTACCTGTGGTATTAAAGCGAGTTGGGCTATAAATTTCCTTATAAGAAAGCGTGAAGCCGAGGCTAAGCAGAAGCGTCAGCGCGACCTGTGGTGTTAAGGAAAAGTTAATTAAGGCATCGTTAATATATAATAACTAAAGGCACTTTAACCCGCGACCTCTGGCGGGAGTCGAACCCACGACCTTTGGTGTTAATTAAGGCGAAGCTGATTATAGCACTCGAGCCCACGACTCAACATAGGCGACCCAGCCATATCTCCAAGTTGGATTCCAATTGACATCGTGAAGGACGAGAGTCGAACCGCTACTTTGGTGTTAACAAGGGGAACCTAATTAGGGCATAGTTAATTAAGGTAGAGTGAATTAAGGCACTTAAACCCACGACCTTCGGCGGGATAAAACAAGTAATAGCAAGTAACAACGCATTAGAATGAAAATGTCAAGTAATGTAATGAATGTCTCTTGAGCAGGAAGCCTTTCGCCTTGATCCTCTTTAGCATGTGCTAAGATGACTCAACTTTTTAAATACTCCGTGTAGGACGATGTGTCTCTAGGATGCGGGAGGTATTGCAAAGCCACAAGTTTACATATAATGGGGCGTTTTGCCGTGAAAATGTATACTACTGTGTTGTTTGTTCAATACTTGCAAATTGTCTCCAGAAAAGAACAGCGTTCCTCACCAACGCCAAGGAAAGCTTCTCTTCAGTCGATGCCCACAGCGCACGAGACTCGGACGTTTTTGTTTATTTCAATAAGGACAACCAAGGCCAATTGCTTAACAAAGGGAAGACGAGAAGTCAAACTAGATCTCATTTCACTGCTTTTAAGTCGTTATATGATGTTCCTCTAGTGACAGCCAACGAAGAAACTTCACTTTGGACAAAAGTCATGGCACCATGTGTCTTGTTACGATGTCAACATATTGCAAGCAGAATACCTCCACTCATTCGATAAATGAGTGTCGGCGTTTAAAAGCATGCCGAAACGCGAGACGAGTCAGTCTATGACAGTCGGTGGGTCAGAATTTTATGGCACAGCAGCCATGCCTGCTTATAATGCGCCAGTTAAGTGGTCACTACATTTGTCTGAGCTGCCGGAAGCGCCGATGACTACAATGCCGAGAGTGTAAAGTGTAATTTACCCTTCTCCGCAAACTTGAGTAGTACTCGCGCCTTTCAAGCTAATATGTAATTGCTAAATGTACCCCTCCACATGACATTAATTAGTTAAAATGCAAATTCTGTGCATGATGAGCGCTAGTTTGGAGCGTGTGCGACGAAATGTCACCTAATACTCAAAAAAAGGGCCCCATCTCATCGATCCGGAAAGTGAAGGTATGCCTGGCACTCCCGTCCCACCACCACCACCACCACAGCTTACCTCATAGCACAAAGCAGGGTAACAAGTCCTGTATACGCTTATTTATTTGGATTTTTTATGGCAATGTAGTACCTCTAAACGAGCTCAGAAATGTAAAGGATTTGCATGTTTAGTGTTACGTTTCCATCAGCCGTTTCGAAAGAGCAGACAAGTTCCCGGTAGAACGACGTTTATTGACCCATCTTTATGGGCTCTTGACTCGGACGTACAAAAAGATTGCCGCTAACAAGCTGCGCTTGGATTTTAACCATTTGCGGCACATGCGCACTTTATCAGTGGCGCGCTATTTGACACAATATTTAGTTATAAGCGTTCGCGGTAAGAGTGGAATGAGTGTGTTAAACTGGCGTAGTGTTGTCGTTTTCGGAATAAGATAATGCATCTAGTGTATGTGGTTGACCTTTATGCAGCGTGCCTCTTGCTTTTTTTACGCAGTATATGACACAAGTGACCAGCTTGCTGCTAGGGAGTTCCTGAAGCGGGGTTGCCCGCATTGCATGCGAAGACTTTTCTGGGCCAGGGTGTTGGGCATTTCGTCAGCTGAAAAGGTCAGCGTTTGTAAACAAACGTTCTAATGGTCGCTGTCTAGGTAAGTGTTTTTACTGGCGTCCTCCTCAGGTGAACGCCGAGTTCGATGGCCTCAAGGAAAGAGTGATACGGTACGAGCTACTTGTGGACCAAATTATTATAAAGGTAAATATATAATGCGTCAGTGGGCCCTTCATTCCCATTTCTGAGTGCCATTGAGTTCAAACACTTGTATACTTTTATTTTTAGGACGTTCGTGACACTGTAATGAACGACATCGAGTACTTCGTGTTTGACGACAGTTGCTATCAAGTAAGCAGATCAAATTGTGCTTTAAGCTTGCACAAATCCGTTCAGATGCTTGTCAAATGCTCTATACAGAGCTTCACACTAAAGTCGTGTACGTGTATTTCAGGTGATGTTGGCGTTCACAAGAGACTACTATGTCGCGAGAAGAATAAGCAACGATTCATTAGGGACGGTTATACTCAGAGCTGATTTACCTTGCGGAGCCGTTCCATACTACGGCTTCTCATTGCTCGGTGAGTTCTAGCGACCAGCCGTATTTCTCGCTTTAAATGGTTTTGCATTGTTGGGAGCAGGCTGAATGAAAATTCAATCCGGCGTCTTTCGGTTTAGTAAATTATGCATTAGTCTCTAGGAAACCAAATGACCGTCCAATAATTTGACTCACAAAATTAAATGAAAATTGGCTTTGGCTTCTTTGATAGTAGAGACTCAGGTTCTACACCCACCTTCGAAGAAATGTTAAGCAGGGGTCGTATAACGTAAAACTATTCCAATGTGTTTTTATTCCAATCTCCTGACGTCAAATCTACGTAACCGCCGACGCAAGCATCGGGCGGTCATCCGCAGGGTTGTCTGAACAAACCAATCAAGTGCTCCCCTCGTTCATAGGAGGTCACTTTTGTTTGCTTGAAAAACGAATAACATTGCGTGCACTGAGCGGCTTGTCTTATCTAATTGGCTCACAAGAGGCGAGAAGCACGCTCAAGTGGAGAGGGATTCGATAGGGCCGAGCCACTGCACTGAATGTCGATAACCGGATGAAGAGGGTGGTGCCGGCGTCTGCGATTGGTCCGCTTTCTCTCACTTAGCTCGTTGTGGTTCGTCGACAATCGTGGCGGCATGCAACAGAAGCTTAAGAATGACGCTAAAACGGATCCTCACCAAAGAAGAGTTGGCAGAACGAGGCCGTAAACGTGCCGAAAGTTATCGAAAAAGTTACACGATCACGCAAAAAGCTTTATTACACGCAAATAAACCCATGCTCTCCGACAGGGGCGAGTAGCCAGTGCCGGAGCGATCGTTATATATATATATATATATACATATATATATATATATATATATATATATATATATATATATATATATATATATATATATATATAGGCCAGCAGATTGCGCTGATTGCAGTATGAGCCACGCGCTCCACTGTCCGTGTTTTAATTGTCCGCGAGAGAACGTTTCGAATTTCATTCATTCACTTCTGTATTTCTAACAGCAGTTGTGGGTTCATCAGGCGAAAAGCGGCTGCAAAACACTTGAAAGTGCCTAAGCGCCCGCGTACGTGGCAGCGGTTTTCCAGACCAGATGTGTACGAATGCCCACTAGTGCAATATAGTAATAAAGAAAGTCAATAAAAAGAATAAGGTAATAAAAAACCAACTTTCATTACAAGTATAACAAAAGCAATGAATATATTTATTCAACAAATAAATATATTTAGAAAATGTTTGCTACATTACGCGAACTTAAAATGTTTAGCGTGAACACAAATCACAATGTAACGCAAATAACAACAAACGCGGTGCATGCATAAAGCTAAAGATCATCATTCTAATGATAATATGACAACATTAAAAACTAACATTAACCAAGAGTTAAAAAGTATTCCCTCATTTGTCTTTTGCTGTATGTAGCGAAGCCAACGTCTCTCTGTTCACACTTGTTGAGCAAGGATCGCAGTGTAAACCTTAGAGATTCCAGTAAATTGTCCGTGCGCCAACGCGGAACAAATAACCACAAATAACGGAACAAATAAGCCGCAAATAAGCCATAAGCCAACGCGGAACAATAAGCGCTGTGGGTGCGTGAGTCACTGTGTTGTATGCGTATTTCAGACAATATTTTCATAAACGCTCTAAGTTGTTCATTAGCAAATAAATAATAATAATGGAAACTAAAATTATGCATTTGCTTTATACTAATTGTTTTATGACGACAAAACAATGCGTATGTGGAGTTAGTGCGCAGGACGTTCGCAATGCACTGAAGTGCTCCCTTTTTGTAATAAACGAATGGTTTTTATGATATCTAAATTTCTTGCATTTAATCACATTTTGCCGATAACTAATGGCCGTGTAAGAGCGGCAGCAACGTGTAGAATAGTATACCCACAGCTAATTCCATTACTTGTAGTCCACGTCAGCATATCTTGTCTAAAGGTTAATGCACCTTTAAACGTAAACATTTCGTTTACGGGAGGAGCGACCAACCCGAAGTAGTATAATTTACAGTTTGTTTCTTTTTACTTCGAACATTTCAACAAAAACAAAATGCCTGCAAATGTAACTTGAATTACGTCACTAAAAGTGAATTATCTGGCCAGGTGGACTTCATGTACAATAAAAACTAAAGCATTCAATTTACTAAATAAACTAATTGCAATGATTAACTTTCGTGTTACCAACATTACGGCACATGTTTCTATGGAAAAGCTGAAGCGAATCGTCATGAAAGTTTAGTTACGCCTTTCTACGCTTCAAGATGGTCATGTGGACCGAAATGTCTGGCGTCAAATTATTCTTTCACTTTACCCGATTACAATCGAGGAACCACAAAACGCGGCTCACTCTCCAGCCCCTGTGTGACGTAAGAAGCGTTGCGCAAAATAACCCTGTCGTCACGCTTCCCTCTTTTCACAATCTTATTTCGATTGGTGCTGTGCGCAAACTCCCGATTGGATGCACAGTCATTTCAGCAGCGGGGGCGGGACGGACCGCTTTATCATGCCGCATAGCCAAGCTTCATTTTACGCCGGCCTACTACATCACAGCTGGGTTGCACTGCACAGTGCTGCGTGTGTAATGGGTAAATTGAACTAATAATTTGGCGCCAGTTTTACATGGCCGTTTTAAGATGTAGAAACACGGAACTAGAGGTTTAAGGTGATTCCCTTCAAGCTTTCAATATAAACATGCACCGCAATGTTCTTAACTAAGAAATTCATTAACGTAATTAGTTTAATTAGGGAATGAATTGCTCTGCCTTTATTTTTATTTTTGCATATGATGTCCACCTAGGCTAATAGTAATTAGGTAGTGATCTGATTCGAGTAATTCTTGTAGGCGCCTTTTCAAGCGTTGGAAGTTAAAAAAGAACATTGTATATTTAAAGCTATGAAGCACTCGCTTCACTATGCGAGCATTCATCCAAGGATCGGCGATAAAACTGGTCAGGCGTCTCGTTTGTTGCAGTGAGCCCCCTGTGCTTCATGTACGCAGACGTCGGCATTATGTACGCAGTCTTTCGTGAAATGTACTGCCGCTACTTCCACAAGTTAATGGCCATTTCTTCGGACCCGCAGGTGAGAAACACTTAGAATGACTCTCTTGGTGCGAAAAACAAGCCAACACAAAGAACTGAAAATGCGGTCATAAATCACGTGGCTGTGAAACAAGACATGCAAAGCGACGCAAAAAAAAAATCAGATTTCACCAATAGAAAAAACTTACATTTGCTTACTTTTCTCTCACATGCGTTAGGGGAACATTAAAACAGCTCGCTTATTAGCACAAACGCACTTCACACTAAGGTCTTACTTGAAAGGCATTGCTCTAGGGGGAAAGAAGAAATTCGCGCAACTTTTCCATAACGAAAGAAAAATTAAAATGTAAGGCACCTGCAATTTGCTTGTCACCACAGATGCATTTTTGTCCACCTTAGGGCAACCGAATCGATTGTTTGGTTACAGACCACCACATGCACCTCAAATGAAAAGCGCAACCCTTTACAAACACTACAACGCAGAAGCCGTCATTTGTGAAGTTTCACCGAAGATCGGATATCAGCTAGTGTGCAGTATTAGCCGCGCATCACGCGTCGTTCCTATAGATGGCGTTCAAGCTGTTTTTATGCTCCTATTCGCCGTTGTCCTCTATGTAAGCGGTGTGCCCAACTTTGCCTCGTGAGCTCGTGAAATGCTACCGTACGACCATACTGTATTCTGCACTAAATCACTGACGAGCGAGCTCTCCACGAAGAATATTCATGAATACGCAACAAAAGTTCAGAATTACGCCCTTTGACATTCCAAGACAACGCGAAGGGTATGAGAGGCGCCACAGTGGGATGATCTTAATTTATTTCGGCCACCTGGGATTCTTCATAAAGGACGTCAGTGCACTCGCCCCGGCGGAGAGTCGAACCCGCAGCCTCTGACTAAGCAATGCAACAAAGTAATTATGAGAGTAATTATGGCTCATGTACACGAGGCTCCAAGCAACTGCACTTCTCGCGATGCGGTTCTCATATCCAGCCGGCGTAAGCAAGGTAATTGCACACAAGGTATTAGCGGTCGCCTAATGTCATTGCCGGCTGGATCCGACGCTAGCTTTTCTAAACAGAATTTATAGGGAAATTTTGCGACCAGGCACAAACCATGGAAGCGGCGTAACTTGAATCTCACGAAATTTACAAGTACGAAGCAACTTAAGACAGCCTAATGAAACAACACTCCGCCTTTCGCGTCTAGCGCCTGTGTTCTTGTCTGCATTACTGGAACCCCTTCCGTTGCCATATCAACAACCCCAGTTTGCAAATCTCGTCTTTGGTCATTTCTATATACATTACAGAGTACGGAGCAGCATTATATAGAGAGTCAACGGGGATAGCAGATATCATATTTGACATTAAGAGAAAAAAAATTGAGCTGAGCAGGCCATGTAGTGAGTAAGGTAGATAACGGGTGAACCGTTAGAGTTACAGAACGGGTGCCAAGGGAAGGGAAGCGAGGTCGATGACGGCAGAAGACTAGGCGGGTGATGAAATTAGGAAATTTGCAGGCGCAAATTGGAATCAGCTAGAGCAAGACAGGGGTAATTAGAGATTGCAGGGAGAGGCCTTCGTCTGGCAGTGGACATAAAAATATGATGATGATGACGATTATGATCATGATATAGATTACGCAAATAAATTGTAATCTTACCGCACGAAATACACCCCTTAATACTGTAAACGCGTGTGAAACTGATGAGACTAACTATCGCTGGCCTTTTCCATCAGCTAATGAATCGTCGTCCAGGTCTTCTTTCGATGCAGTTGCTCCGATAAATTTTAACATGTGACGAGTATATCCGCAAGAGAGAGAGATTTAATGAATCATGGAAATGTTTGCCTGGCGCCATATCTATAGTATGCTACTACGACGAGATGGATAGGATGCAAAATTAAGTGATGTGCACAGTTCACAACACAGATACATAACACAACATTCAACACTCGACTAAAAACATGTCTAACTGCGACCAGTGTATCTAAGCAAGCACAAAACTGCCTTCGTTTCGCTTCCGCAAGAATGCCCTCACTATGCAGATACTGATGACACGCCGAATATTCAGCTTCGATGTTAGTCCTTTATGGCTTCTATTTTTCTTTCAGGGCATTGTGTCACTGTTATTGACCTTTGAAAGATTGGTTCAGTACAGGGAACCCGAATTCCTGCCGGCGCTGGCCTCCAAGAATGTCAATCTGTAGGTTGGTTTCGCTTCCTCCATAAAGCACGGTGATACGAGTTGATCATTTTTTTTTTATGACAAATAGCCTTTTACAAAACATCGCAGGCAACCTATTGTATTCCAAATGCTTATGCAATCGTTCTGCGCGCACCTACCTGCGGAAGAAGTCCTGAGATTGTGGGACAGAGTGCTGGGCTACGACTCTGTCTACGTCCTTCCAGGTAAGATTCCGAAATTCCATAAATTTTGTTTCGACAATTTTTGTTATTATAGGGCATAGCTTCATCGCTTAACTAACTTAACGAGCGCACGCAACGCGCGCACGTATTTCACCAGCATACATAGTTCGCCATGGCGCCTTCACAACCTTTTCATGTTTCAGAACGTGCGAGTTTCAATGTGTGCGCCATGACACATTTCTTGGTGTAGTGCACGACGCAGTACTCCCTTAGAAAAAAATATGCAGATCCCACACGCTGTGAGAATCGGTTTAAGCGAAGCTTTCATCGGTGTTTGCGAAAAACAATGTTCTTGTTTAGCGAGTGTTTGCAAGTACTTATAGAGTACAGGACGAAGTTGTACACATTTTTACCGCGAAATGCTGATAAACTTGTGGCGCTCGGACATAAAAATCCCACGCGTGACGGCGAATGAATGAGTATATAACAGCATGACAATGAGGGCGTGACAACGACGGCGTGATGATGTGACGATTATGTAGTGACGATGACTGCGTGGCGACGGCGGCATGATGACAATGGGATGACGGCAGTGGTAACACAAGGACAGAATGACGACGACGGAACAGCAACGACAATCCAATGACGACGGTGGCATGACGACGACCGCATAACGGATGTTGACGCTGGAATGACGACGACGGTAGGTCAATGGAATGACGAAGGTATGACGTCGAAGACGTGGCTACAATGATATGAAACTGGAATGACGACGACGACATGAGGACAATGAGATGACGAAACTGGAATGAGGACGACAGAATGACGACGGCGGCGCGATCACGATGGAATGACAACAGCATGATTACGCCTGCGAGATGACGGCGGTATGACAACTGCGGCATGGTGACTGTACCCGCCGTGGTTGCTCAGTGGCTATGGTGTTGGGCTGCTGAACACGAGGTCGCGGGATCGAATCCCGGCCACGGCGGCCGCATTTAGATGGGGGCGAAATGCGAAAACACCCGTGTACTTAGATTTAGGTGCACGTTAAAGAACCCCAGGTGGTCGAAATTTCCGGAGTCCTCCACTACGGCGTGCCTCATAATCAGAAAGTGGTTTTGGCACGTAAAACCCCATAATTTAATTTAATTTAATTTAATTTAATGGTAACTGTATGATTACGATGGCGTGGCGACGACGGCATGGCTGACAAATGGAATGATGACGATGGAATGATGACGACGGCGTGACAATGGCGCCGTGATGACGTCGAAATCACAACGCAGTCGGGATGTCAGAATAAAGATGGCAGAACCATGACCTTGCCCCACCCCCCTCTATCCAAAAAAATTTCCGGCTCCACCACTGTGCAAAGGACGCCGACTTCATCCGCTATGGTACAGCTGGCTTCTGAAATGCATGCAGAGTCGCCACCATTCTCAGAGTGTGCGTGACGTACAACACCCCACGCTCTAATATTGCTCAGAAGCTTGGTGGTTAGGGCGTCGCGTCTGCCTCCATATTACACATAGCCGCAGATTACACGTGACCTAATAGCAGCGGTGGTGGTTGGTAGGCAAAGTTCTGCTCTTCGCCACATAACGTAAATGGGGCCGAACGACGACAGCGTAATGGGTATGGCTCAATGACAGATGAATCAAAGCCTCTTTAAGCTATCACAGCATAAACTGTTTTGGTTGAAGAGGTGGTTTACAAAAATGCGCCCATATCATGTGCTGCTTGAGTGGGCCAAGGTCGGTTGCACCGTCATTAGTGCTGCTTCAAGTGGAAATTAGTCTTATTTGGCAATATTTATAGCTGGGCGACAGTTAGCAGGCAGCTTAGTTATGTTAACTCATTTTAGACTCACATATCCCGTGCGTAACTTCTTTTAGCCTGTAGTATATGTGTCTGTGTGTGCCAGATACAAGTATCCCCTGATTGCCTTATTATGGCCAGACGAGCGAGCCTCCTGTACCGGGAGCATCAATACAGGGGTCACAAGCTCGCATTTAAAAAGATCATGACAGCTGCTTTGGCAAGAAGCGAATATCCTCTCTTTCGCTATTACGCAATACGCACGGTGCACCATGATTCGCACTACGCAACCACCATGATTAATACTTATTATATATCCTTGTAAAAGGTTTGCCTAAAGAAAATCTGTCTGCGCCTGTTAAGACGCTAACGTTGCGCCCTCTTGACGACTACCACAAGGAGAGTTCAGAAGCACCGATGGTTCACCCGCTACAAGCAGGTCAACATCTGCACTTCACATCTAATAGCTAGGTGTGTTCGCTAGTGGTCGACTTTTACACCTGACATATTCGATAGCGGCAGAGCTTCGTGCTTTGCTTGTGGCTGTCAAGTTCATTCGAAATCAGATTGACCTACCTACGTGCTTCATCTTGACAACCTACATGCTTCATCTTGACAAACACATATTCAACACACATGCGCAACTTGGTTATGCATATATAACACGGCAATAGATATCGCCGAAGTCAAAGGACACGTAACAAAACTGCTCTAGAGATATCTCTTCATGTTAGTATCGCAGCGAATGCTCAAGCAGACAGACTTGCTGCTGTTCTGCACACGCTGCGATGACACGCCTCTGAAAACCAGATGCGAAGTTGCGCTTTAAGACGGCTATGCAAATAAAAAGAGACTTCGTATTTGTTGTTTATTCGTGTGTATTCTGACGTTCCCTTCATTAGCTTGTGGACTTCTGTCTTCATTGTACCAAGGCTCCCAATGATTCCATTGCATTTTTATTGATTCAATGTGTACCAGCGCTAAAACTGTCTCTTTCTTTTTCTGTATCTGGTGCCACTTCTACCTGCTCACATGACTAATAAATGTCCTGAACGAACCGGTGGAAAATATTTTTTGACACTTCCAATATCATCAAATAAATAAATGATTTATGGCCATAATATTTAAGCGTTCCCCAGATTCTAATAACAGGCTATAGAGGCCGCCCTCTCTGCTTTTCTTTAAATATAGTGACTCTCTCATCTTTGACGGTTGCGAAACGCACCCCGAAAAAAAATTCCATTCTACAATGTACATCTGCAGGCTACGCAAGTACATTTGGTTGTGCTGAAACCCCCAGTCACCAGCAGCAATTTGCTTTTTTTTTTCCTCAGTTGCAGCGGCAAGTTTAGTCTGTTCCAAAAAGACTGAAATTCTTGGCACGAAAGATCAGTCTTCCCTAGAGGTAAGCCAGACAAACATTTAGAGTTTTTAATCTTTTTCAGAAGTTTTTCAGCTAAAGTCGAGTGTGTATTGTTGAGTTTCCTTGATGCGTTATGTTGCAGGACATATTTAACAAGCTGAAGCCCTGTGACGTCATATCCACGCTGGACGATTTTCTCAAGCCTCCAAGTTTGTGACGGCGACAGGAAAAATAGAGCTATTGAGTTTCACTGCCGACGATAGCCACTGCAAGTAGTCAAGAACGTCCTGCCTGTCAGAGGCCAACAGAGACATCGTGTAATTTTGCTGTGATAGTTTTACATCGTTAGCATCATCTGAGCCAACAAGTGCGTCTTATCCAATGCAACGCCGCCGTTTCTTTCCCTACGCAGCACATTTTCTGACTGTGTTTGTTACTCAACGCTGTCAAGACGCAGCACTTTAATCTCACTCTGCAAGCTGTCTACATCAGTCATAGCAGCATGTGCGTGTTCAATGTGAATAATTTCATATTAAATTATGAGTTGAAAGTATACACATCACGGACTACGGGGCTAAAAGCTTTTTCTTAAGTCATGACAATGTCGTCTCGCAACCGGAACATTAATTAGCAGACTGCAAGAAGAAACGTGTTTAGGAAAAAAATTCCCCTTGCAAGAACATCTTACTGATTAGTAGAGTCATGTTAATAAAATTCGAGCTAATAATGCAGACTTATTTGATGTTTTCACCTGTGCCATACCTTGTTTTTCTTTTTTGTGCAGCTCCTATACTCAATTCAATGTGACTTTCAGGGGCAGAATGCTGCCTTTTCCTTGTGCAAATTTCGCCACGTGCTAAACGTGATCGCAAGTTTTTGTTAATTAAATGTGTGCATGACTGCAAGTTAAAGTGCGCTAGCACAAGTTGTCCAACGTTTCTTTTTTCGTTTTATTTTATTATTGAACAGAGACGCTTGTGATTACTTCCAATTCAGACTCGCCGCACGGGATCATATTTCTTTCTTAATTAATTAATTAAGCTTTATGATTTTCTGAAAATTAGGCACTTGGAGGCACGCGATGACCACTTGTGCTAATGAGTTATGTGGCTAGAAGGACACAAAGTGAGATGACAATTATCGCTGACAGCAGCCAAATTAACTAAAACGGAATAATTAACTTTTTGTTCACTGCTGTAAGTGGGTATGTTCGTATTGAAAAGTTACAGGCAGTCGTGTTTCTACGCAGTATCAGTTGGAAGAATTCTTCTAGCGTGTCTGTGCTCCGACATATCCAACTCCAAATTTTAATTGTCGTTCGCATGATTGCGCATGCAGGAGAGTGAGGATCGGCGCAAAGCTCCACCCTCATGTGACGCGGCTGTTGCGCGCGGCGTTTAGTCTGACAACAGGGCAGAGACATACGCAAAGATGATAACTGTTCACCATCTAAGTACACGGATGTTTCCGTCCCCATCGAAATGCGATCTTTTGCGAAGAAAGTAACTCTGGAAGCAGCTTTTGGCTTTGCGAATCTTGCAGTGGAGGCGAAAGTTTGTAAGTTACTCTGGTGCTGACAGAGCGGTAGTCACGTGGACGAAAATCTCCTCGAGTGCTGGAGAGCGGCAACTGTAGTTAGACGCCAGCGACTGGCGTTATCTGTGATCCGCTCCTCGGCCCGACGCGACTCCAGAAACGTGTGCTCGCGAACGTGAAACTTCAGTGCAGCTTAATCGTTTAATTCTCAGCGTGGCCTTCTCTCCTTATACCTACACCTACGTAATGTGATTTTTTGTTTTTGTTTTCTGTGAGGTAGGTCGTAGAACATCCTTTTGGCTATGGCGTGGTAACCATGTTGTTGCCTCAAAACATGGATATTCATCTAAATAAATATTTCATTCATGTGTTCTCTTCCGTTAGTCATCCGATTTCAATAATGTATTTGGTGCTGAACGACCATGCATGGTGATACCTTCCGAAGTTGAGGCCTGTACGTGATTTTGGTTGATAATTTTCATACTTTCGCTCACTAGAGCGACGAACGTTTTATTTTTCTCTTTCACAGTGGCACATACCCAGTGCTCCAAATCGGCGTCAAAGCGTTTTTTTTTTTTTTTTCAGACAGCGGTACCTGCCCAGCTCCGCATCTACAGTGACCCACGTCAGCGTGAAAGAGGTTCGTTGAAAAGCGGCACGCAAGTTCAAATTGCCACATAGTGAACCGAGTTAGTCGTGTGGTTGGTTTCGAACCCTGTTCCCTCAGCACAGCAGCCCGATGCGTTACGCATTCGATCACGGACCACCTAGCGACCCAGGTAGACATAGACAGACAGATATCCCCAGGAAAATGCGTTAAGTGCCCTAATAATCCTGACTCATACTGACACCGAGAGCGTCCGCATTCGGTGTCAATATGTCGTCATGTCGTGGGTTCACTTGTCTCGCTGTATTTTACAAAATTTTGTTGACGCTTTTATATTCGCTTCATGGGCTGTCACACAAACAATTTCTAAGTTTTATGAGAAATGAAGTCACGTCACATGGTCGGGGAACACTGTACGCATTTATACAATAATTTTAATGCTTGCCAATCGGCTGTAGTAACGCGTACATTTCGTTAAAGATAAAAAGCAGCAGCGTTAACAGCCCAAGATGGCGGCACCTAAACGCTTCCGTAAAATAGTCTGCATCAGGCATATATTTTGAGAGGCTGGAAAGCTGCTTTTCAAGCACTTCAGGTACGCCGAGACTGTGCATCAAAAGTAAGGGCAATTATTAAAGCAATCTCTAAAACATGTCGCATATATCTTGAAACATTTCATGTGGGACCTATGCTACTAAAATATGTATAAATAGTAAGATGAGTTGGAACTGAGGTAGGTGGCAGGGTGTCCGCTCTCGGCGTTAATACGTCGTAATGTAGTGGGCTCAGTTGTTTCATTGTATTTTACAATAGTTAAACCTCGATATAACGAACCTATATACAATGACATTCTTGATATAACGAAGTATTTACCTTTTCATAACCTCTTGTCCATAGAACACCATGTATGTGGAACCTCAATTTAACGAAGTGTGTTTGCGAGTTCAATATAACGAAATTTTGCTTCCGCCGCAACGGAATGCCGAGACAATAAATGGAAACTTCTGCAGACGCAGATGGTCATATGGTTGAATTACAAGCGACTGCTTGCAAGCGCATCTCTCATATCGCACGCGGCGCGACAAGAGCGACCGCCGAAGTGAAGTCGCATCATGCACCATACAAAGTCGAAGTGCGATAAGATCATATCGCGCCCCGCGCACTTTGTGCTTTAGGTGCGAAAGAAAGTCTGCGAGGGTGAGAAAGAAGGATGGTGGCTTCTCGAGTGCCGCCTTCCCGCGCGAGCAAAGGGAATGAGGGGGAGGGAGCACACGCGGTAACGCAATCGAGCGTGCGCTAGGGGCGGGGGTAAGTTGGCGCTTCGCGATTTCTGGCACGCGTCTCGGCCGTGCCTGCACACGGCTGTTAAGCGCGGCTAAGCGGCGCATACTCCAGCCGCGCACTCTGCTTATAGGTAATCTGCCGCGTGTGCAAGGAGTGGACAGGCTTATACAGCGTGGCATCGCGTTAGCTGTCTTCTCGCGCGTTCAGTATTGGAGGTTGCGTAATCTCGAGTTTCGGCGATCGGATGGAGCGGGAGGCAGACGAAGTATTCATACTCCGCTGCCGGCGCTTTTCACGATAGCGTCGTCTCAGTGCGGGCGATGCTATGTGCCGCGGGGGCGGAGTGCACGCGAAGCGTGGCTGGCTTCGCTTAATTCGTGCCGCCGATGTGAAGACATCTTCGACGTGGCATGAAACCGAATCATGCGTCGCCGACTTCCACATTCATCAAAATGAATTGTTCTCGCATTTAAGTTTGCTTTTTTCGATTGCCCCATAATTCGGAAAATTCTGCGGTCCCTTTCTGCGCAAGAAAAATTGATCGGCGATTGTACTTCTTTGCATAAAAGGTTGAATTTCAATTCAACGAAATTTCAATATAACGAAGCAAATTGCCGATTTTACCAACTTTGTTATGTCGAGGTTTAATTGTCTTTTGTATCAGGCATATACTTCGAGAGGCTGGATAGCTGCTTTTCAAGCATGCTGGAAATAAAATAGTTGATGTTTTCATATTTGACGTCCATGTATAGAATGGTCGCATGAAGTCCACATTTTCTTAACTCGATGAAAGTCATTTAAGAATTTTAAATGCTTAATTCATTTTGCATCTGTACGCTTTTCGCGATTCTGAAGATGCAAGAAATGCGGTGAAACTAAATAAAATGGACGGAATTAATGGGCGCCTGATTGCGATGACCACGAGGCACTGCCGCCTTTGGAAGACAAGAAAGAAGAGTCGCAAGGGTGCTTCTTCACCCATGGTAAATCCTTACCATGGGTAATCCTTAATCAAATCCTTAATCCCCCATCGTGGGTAGGAGCCACACGCATCACAGGCTACAACAACAACAACAACAACAACAACAAATCCTTCAAATTAAACCTCTCATAATTTTAGGAAGGGAAGCTCTATACGATTATTATGCCTCGGGCTACCTAGATTTATTGTCATCACTGTTTTATATCAGGAAGCTCATATACGCACCCTAGATTGCAGATTCCGTATGCTTATGGTTCAGACGTTAATATATATATATATATATATATATATAATGGCTTTCTAAAGAAACGTACGCAATATGTATTTATCACTGAACCATCTGAGTTTTTTTGAAGTATCGTGGGCGAGATTACACAGCCCTCAGATAATATTTGTGCAAGCACAGTTACAAAGATTGGATGTGTCCATATGCCAAGTTTGCCATTCAAGTGATGCCTTAGCAGACCTGAAAATCGAGTTCGAGGACATATTGCCAAATCACGCTAAACTATTACCAAGCAGACATGTAATTAATATCTTACACCACGACATACACCAGCTAGCCACTGACAATGTAATAGCTACTGACGCTTCTGTGTGCAACGAGAAGACAGGAGGGGGGATCTTCTCTGAATCTCTTCAATAGTCTTACTCCCTTCGCCTTCCCGACTTCACACCCGTATTTCAGGCAGAAGTAGTGTCGATTATATTAGCATTACGAAAGCTTCCCCAAAATGACCCACTAGCTGTTATTGTGACCGACTCGCTATCTGTATGCACATCGCTTACTGCATCTTCAAATTCAAGAATTCAACGAACGTTTTGTTCGATGGTACCTCCGTACTTAGGAAAGTATGTTTGCTTTGGGTACCGGGACATCGTGGGTTGCACTTGAATCGAACGAAATGGCTGATTCACTCGCACGAACATCCCTCAATGGCCCTGTCAATCTATTTTGCCGACATCAGCTTATGTCACTGCGGCTAGGTACAGAAATTTCTCGATATCGCAAAATTTTGCAATATCTGCTAACACCGTCTTCTGAATTCCACCACCTTGGCTTCCCATGGAATAATAATTGGTGTCCTTCAAGGCAATTGGAAGTTTCCTTTACAAAATTGGGATGTCGTATACCGCCTCTAAATCTTTACTTACACAAGTCTGGTCTCGCTATGTCCCCTCTATGTTCTTTTTGCAATGCACCAAAATTGATCAATCATTACTTTATCCGGTGCAGCCGATTTTCTTAGAAAAATCATTTAGCAAACTTGGGCTATCGCTAACCTCGCTAGCCATTCTTTCTTTTGGGGCGACTTCGCTGGGATCCAGCCACAGAAATGCTTTTATTGCAGTTTACATTTTATTAGCGAGACAAAAAGAGTACCTTGCTGAATTTCTAAAATCATCAATCGATTATTCCATTTCTTTATGTTCACTTTATCAAAAATTCTGACAAAATTTTTATTAAGCTTATAAATTACGTTTCTTTATTCTCACGCTCTACTATTCAAATCTAGTTTTGCTTTAATTCTAAACATAACGGGAAACCGCCTGCTTCTTGGCCAATCCCCCATAGTGGGTATGCGCCAGTGTTTGGGAGGCAAGACAAGACAAATCCTTCACAGTGGGTAGGAGCCACATATGCTCCATAGTAAAGAATAATCTCCGCCGTTGTGGGTACGGGTCATATCTTGAAGGCACACCATGATCATCATGCGTATGTGTTCGTGTAGAAGGATTGTGCTGGCACTGAGCCTCGTGGGACCTCTGTACTTCTCGTTTAAGAGCCTGGAGGCCGCAAACGAAGAGCATGCGCTCGTATGGCTCAAGTACTGGACCGGTCTCGGTGTCTACCTGGCAGTGGACAGCGTGCTCACGCCGTTGTTCCGCGGTCCGATCTCCGAGCTGATCGAGTGCATCAAAATGGGCGTCCTGATCTGGATGCAGGTATAGAGCGTGTATTCAGGGCATCCGTATTTTGAGTATTTGAACATAACCAATAATTCAGCATAAACAATATTTGAGTGTAACCAGAGTCCTTGAAGGACCCTGCTGTAACTGACGAAATTGATAAAAGGATCTTTATGCGTTTGCACTTCTTGTGAAACGACACAGTCATGTTCTTAATCACTGTTCTTCTTTTCTGCTTTTAGATCCAGGCGCCGCAAATATTTTATGACAGTTTCGTTGGCCCACAGCTGTTAAAGTGGGAGCCCGAGATTGACTACCTCTTCAAGAAATTTGTTGCTAAACGATAACAGAGATGAAATAATATCCCATAGGAATAAATCCACGTCAGAACCCTGCAGGCTGTGTACGGTTAGTTACATACATACATACATTGTTTGCAGGTCTTATATTCTACGAACGACTGACAGTATAGGTGTATGTAGAAACTTGTCTTTTAATAAAAATGGCTTCCTCCTCCCTGTTGTGAACGCAAATGGAAAAAAAAAGGACGACGCTTTTTTCTATATTACTGAATGTGACGTGCGACATAAATGCATTAGGATGCACGTTTTGTTGGCACCTCTTTCCCTCCTTTGATTTATCCTCGTGTAGTCCTTTCCTTCGTCCGTGTGTTTCATGCGCAAGCCAGAGTGAATATGGGTAGGTACCAACTCGCCCAGCTTTCAGTTCTTCATGCATGTTCTTCTACGGGGTGTTCAAAATTAACCTTTATGGTTTTCTTAAAATTAGGCATTGGGACGCACGCGAACACCACGTGTGCTAATAAGTTAGGTGGCCAGGGGGACACAAAGTGAGATGATAATTATCGCTGTCAGCAGCCGAATTAACTAAAGTAGAATAATTACGTTTGTGTTGACTGCAATAAGTGAGTACATTTGTATTGAAAAGTTAGAGGCAGTCGTGTTTCTACGCAGCATAAGTTGGAGAGAGAGAGAGAGAGAGAGAGAAACATTATTTGGTTCCTTCAAGGATTTAGCGTCTCGAGGTCTCGGTCGTCTTGGGTGCCGGCGACTTGGAGCCTTTTCCGGCAAGGGTGGGCCCCTATTCCAGGGCTCCACTGAGCCTAGCTACCTCACTAGCGTGCTGCACTAAGGCCCTTTGGGCCGTGAGCTCGCAGCTGGTAAGCCGACTCTCCCATTGCTCCGCACTCGGGTTATTGTGTTGGTGGAATGATTTATTGTGTTTACATTCCCATGTGACATGATATAGTGTGGGTGTGGCCCCGCACCATGGGCAGGTGTCTCTGTATTGTGTTGGGTACATTTTGTTTAGGATGTATAAATTTGGGAAGGAGTTTGTCTGCAATCTGCGCTAACTCGTTGCTTCCTCCTGCGTTAGAGCTTTGTGCGGTGGGGGATATTTGGCTCTCGTCCCTCTGTATAAGTTTAAGATTTCTGTGTATCCTCCTTCACAAGCGTGTGGGTGACACTCCGGGGCGCGCGACTGATCTGCTCGGAACGTGGTCTCTCGAGCTAGGCTGTCTGCCCTTTCGTTACCCTCTATGCCAGCGTGGGCCGGAATCCAAATTCACTTGTACGTAACGTTCCTCT
Source organism: Dermacentor andersoni (assembly GCF_023375885.2). NCBI lineage: Eukaryota > Metazoa > Arthropoda > Arachnida > Ixodida > Ixodidae > Dermacentor > Dermacentor andersoni. The sequence goes on from NC_092817.1 coordinate 30,722,915, forward strand.
CGGCGAAGTTGGTTCCGCCAAGAATTCTGAGGGCGGCTTTGCTAATCCTGCCCCTCGTGTAATATCTGCACGCTTCCTTCGAGTCTGTTAAGATGTTTAGAGGCCTGCCTGTCCTATATCCTTCTACTGCCGCCAGCGCCACGGCAATTTCTTCGGCCTCCGCTGTGTCGGCTGCCTTTGCCGTCGCACATGTGATCAGATTCCCGTCGCCGTCCACCACCACCGCCGTGCGCTTCCCTTCTCGCGGGTACGTGACAGCATCCGTGTATACCGTGTTCTCTAGTAGCGCTAGTGTCTTTTCCACGTATTCGGCTCGCGCCTGCCTTCTGCTCTCGTGGAGGTAGGGGTCCATGTTCTTAGGTACTGGCCTAACGCTTATTGTTTTTCTTAAGCAGTCGGGCACGTCTGCGTATCTATCTACGTGTCCGCTCGTGTCCCGTCCCAGCCTAGTCAGGAGCGCTCTCCCTGCAGAGGTGCTTTTGAGTCTGGCTTTTTGCGTTTCAAGCAGGGCTTCCGCCAGTTAGCTGAAAGTGTTGCTGATGCCCAGTTGGAGCAGCTTTTCGTTTGACGTGTTTTTTGGCAGATGGAGAGCCGTCTTGTATGCTTTCCCGAGTATCGTGTCCGCCTGTTCCTTCTCTCCTTTGGTCATCGCGTGGTACGGTAGCGAGTAGATGACTCGGCTGACGACCAGGCTGCCGACGAGTTTGAGTGTGTCTTCCTCTTTCATGCCGTATCTTTTTTGGGAGACCCTGTTGATCATCCGGCCCACCTGCTCCATCACTTTGCTCAGCAGGCTGATGGTGTGGCTGCATTTTCTGCTGCCCTGTAGCCACATGCCCAGGATTTTGATCATATTCTTTTCCGGGATGTTTTGACCGTCAAGCGTTACTTCCAGTGTTGCTTGGGTGGGGTGTCTACCTACTCTCAGTAGTTCGGATTTTTCTGTGGAGCATACCAGTCCCCTCTCTCTGGTGTACTTTTCGACACAGCGCGCAGCTACAAGAGGCAGCATAAGTTGGAAGAATTCTTCTAGCGTGTCTGTGCTCCAAGATATCCGATTCCAATGATTCCAACATTTCGACCCCAGGTGGTCGAAATTTCCCGAGTTCTCCACTACGGCGTGCCTCATAATCAGAAAGTGGTTTTGGTACGTAAGCCCCCTCCCCCCTTTTTTTTTTCGCAAGAGATGTTTGGATTCACTCCCATTGGAGGACCACGTGCTTAATAGTTTCGTCCTCTTTGCCACACGCCCGACACAGCACATCACAGGCGCGAGCCCTCGGCTAACAGTGTCATCTTGAGGAACCGAGCCTTGCACTGTTTGTTGGGCAGCGCGCTGAATGGCGATAAGCTAGCGCACGCAATCTCGGAGGCCACGGCTCCCTTACAGTCGTATTTAGACCGCATTTTTTTATAGCCTCGTAGCTCGAGCGTCAGCAACGCCGCTACCCTCGACATCAGGTGCTACCTTCTGGCAAGGGCTGCGGGCACGCTGGAAGAATTGCGTGTATCAATTGGCCTCCAAGCGAGGCAATAATCCCTAATGTCGCACGGTTGCTTCGCGGGAGCCATCAAATATACGCCTCCAAGCACACAAGTCCCTGAATAAAGCAAATATTTTCTTCTAAAAGCGTCCCGTTTTATTGTCCATCACCATAAACGGTTCCTGTGATTGAATACTTATGCATGGACATTCTCCGTGCCTCTACTCCCCACGAGTTTTGCCACGAAATTATGGGGTTTTGCGTGCCAAAACCACTTTATGAGACACGCCGTTGTGGAGGACTCCAGAAATTTGGACCACCTGGGGTTCCTTAACGTGCGTCTAAATACGCGGGTGTTTTCGCATTTCGCACCCATCGAAATGCGACCGCCGTGGCTCGAGCCCGCGACCTCGTGCTGAGCAGCCCAACACCATAGCCACTGAGCAACCACGGCGGGTCACGAAATGTTCACGTGCCACAGTATTACAGCGCTGTCTGATAACAATGCTATCCCAACCAGACCCATCGCAAACATTTAGAATGCATCCAAAATAATCTTCTTGGAAGAATTTAGTGAATGTCATTGAAATCTTGCTCTATACGCAAGTGGAGTTGTGCAGCCAAACAGCCCTTCTATGGAAGTCTACATCAAAACCAGTGAAATCGAGGGACAAATGAATGGAACTTTGATAGAATGCAACCAAAACTAAAACACAGTGCCAGTTATTTAATAATGCTGTACACATTTGCAAACCTCGCAGCTCATTTGTACCTTCGCACTTGATGCTCCTGCCCCATTGACCATGGAGAGACTGCATCTAACATGGCCTAGTATTTTTCTGGATCACTGTGAACGTTATCAGGACGCATTCCCTTTATTCTCTAAGAAAGTATGTCAAGTTTCAGTGGCAAGTTTTCGGACGGTGTGTTCTTCAAACCAAAATGACATGTGCCAAGGGAGGCAAAGAGTTTATTGTGCTTTGCTGGTTTAACGGTAAGACTTCTGGTATCTGGCACGGGCCCCAGGTCCGCCGAACTTCTTGGGCTCGCAGCGCCTTGGGTCAGCCACAAGCAATGTGCGGTCGTACTGGATCAAGGTGTCCTTGATCTCCTTCTTGGACTGCTCGTCCACATCTGCAAAGAGAGGAAGAAACAACAAGCATGTTTGTTACTGCTGTCAACATAGCAGAGAAGCAGCAAAAAAAGGCCATGCACCCTAAGCTAGGCGTGGATGAATACTCGAAGTTTCGGATACACATTATCACACACCAATTATCCATATTTTAAGAACGAATTATTCAGTATTTCTTAATATTTCAAACCAATCAATACAGTAGAACATTGTTCATGCTGTTTCACACAATTTTCCAACAGCTAAGTTCATGATCGAGAACAAACAATATTCCTAATACATTTGCAGCTAATACATTCATGGAAAACACCCACCTTTCAGCACCAACGCTCAGTACATCGCCAAACTGTGATCCTACATTTTCCAGTCACTAGATCCAAGGCAAACATAGGTGCGTGGCATGCGTGACTGAGAGCAGTAGCAGCCCTATATACAAGCGTCCCTGCAGTGCGCAGTCAGTTTCCTCTTCCGGTACAGTAAAACCTCGTTAAACCATACCCGCTTAAACAGTAGTTTCGTTTTAAATGTAGTAAAGTCAAATCCCCGACTTAGCGGTCATTGAACATAATGCTTTTTGTATACACATAAACCATATCAGCTTATTGCGTACGTATCGGTTAACATGCAGCGTTTCCACTTTTCGCCGCACAAACACAGCAGTACGTCGTCTTCATCGGGCGGCCCAACAGAACAAGCCTCAGAGATCAGAACGGCCTCTAAGCTGTGCGTTTGCGTGTGAAGCCACATCAACATAATTTCGGCGCCGTTCCAGAGAGCGTTGTGGCGTCGCGCGAACAGGACTCGCGTCGTGCCGAAGCTCAGAGAAAAAAAGACGCCGGGTGCTCAGCATAGAAGAAAAATTAGACATCGTTCGTGCTATCGAACGTGACACGAAGAAGTCAGCGCTGGCACGTGACAGGGATCTACTGTTGACTACAGTATGTGCCATTTGGAAGGCGAAGTTGCTCGGCAGCACTGCTGCGACCGCAAGAGATGGCTACGAGGTTCGGCTTTTCGCCACCGTTGCCTCTGTTGTTGCCGAAGTGTCGACTAGCGACAGTGATGAGGACGACACGGAAAGCGACAGCATGGGCGATTCAGGCCCAACAGTGGCAGAAACTGCGTGTTACGTCAGCCTCATGAACCCAATCGTTGCAACAAGAACAGCACCCCGCGATGAAGGCACCCCACGAATTCTCCAGCGTTACCGACCACGTGCATGGAGAACATGCAACGTCAACGAGGAATCTGCCATGCAAGTGCTTGCCGAGAAGAGGGGGCTGGCTGAAAAGCTAGCTTGCAGCTTCAGTAAGTTTGAGGCCGCTGTCGTCGATGCTAGGCCGCCGCGGCATCAAACGAAGATACAGTAAAACCTCGTTAAACCGTACCCGCTTAAACAGTAGTTTCGTTTTAAATGTAGTAAAGTCAAATCCCCGACTCCGCGGTCATTGAACATAATGTGTTTTGTATTCGCATAAACCATACCAGTATACTGCATACAAAACGGTTAAAACGTAGCGTTTCAACTTTCCGTCGCGCAAACACGGCGGTGTGTCGTCTCTATCGTGCGGCCTGGCAGAACAACAAGCCTCAGAGGTAGGAACAACGGATGTGTGAAACCACATCAACATCATTTCGACGCCGTGCTAGAGAGAGTTATGGTGTCATGCAAGCGAGGACTCCTGTCATGCCGAAGCTCGGATGAAAAAAACGCCGGGTGCTCAGCATAGAAAAAAAAATGGCTGTGGCTTAGCTAAGGTTAAGCCCAGGATGCGAAGCATACTAGCCTTTATTTTAGTTGTTGAACCACTGTTTAGCCTGGTGAACTGCTGTTGCTTGGCTATATTTGGTTCGGCTAGACGAAGAAACAACTCATGCGTTACTCTGCTTCGCCTTCAAAAGTGGAACGCGACAGCGTTCCCGTCGACCCGCCAAGGGGTGTAAGACAATGGGCTACTGCGCAGCGACTACGCGTCCCGCATTGGACGCGGTGAGCGTTGAGCAACGCAGCGTTCGGCGCGGCAACGAAATGTGCGCCTGAGCAAGCGACGCACGCCTGAGCCTTAGAAACAGCTCGTTTCTAAGGCAACACTGCATTCACTAGAGGCGCTTTTGTACAGCTTTGAAGCATCGTACTCGTGGCTCAGTGGTAGCGTCTCCGTCTCACACTCTGGAGACCCTGGTTCGATTCCCACCCAGCCCATCTTGCAAGAGTTGAGCCAAAGCCACCTAGAAACAAGCGCAGCTGCTTATATACCGCCACGACGCCGCGAGTTGGAGCCCCGTTTCTCCTCTGTCGTGACGTCACGGTGTCACGTGGTATGACATGGGGTCACTAAAGGTCATTGAAGGCGACACCGCCGCGCCTGAGGAGCTGGGTTGAGCTCTAGTAATATGCTTCGCATAAAAATTAGACATCGTCCGTGCTATCGAACGCGACACGAAGAAGCCAGCGCTGGCACGCAACAGGGATCTGCTGTTGACTACGTTGTGTGGCATTTGGAATGCGAAGAAGTTGCTCGGCAGCGCTGCTGCGACCGCGAGGACATGTCGGCTACGAAGTTCGACTTTTCTCCATCGTTGCCTCTGTTGTTGCCGAAGTGTCGACTAGCGACAGTGATCAGGACGACATGGAAAGCGACAGCACGGGCAATTCAGGCCAGACAGTGGCATAACCTATGCGTTACGTCAGCCTCATGAATACAATCGTCGCAACGAGAACAGGGGCACGATAACGTAACTATTCCAAACAAAAGTATTCCAAACTCCGGCACCCAACTATGAAAAAGGCGCCTCTGGACTTCTGCTGGACTACTGCGCGCGTGCACGAAGAATGCGTAACGCCAACAAGGAATCTGCCATGCGAGTGTTTCCCGAGAAGAGGGGCTGGCTGAAAAGCTGGCACGCAGCTTCAGTAAATTTGAGGCCGCTGTCGTCGTGCTTGGCCGCCGCGGCATCAAACAAAAATAACTTTTGTCGTGCGAAGTGAATAAATACTGCATGCTTTTTTCCCCTTTCATCGCACTCTCTCAGAGTTCCGTTTTTGACAGGTAAGTGGGCGATCTCGTCCTATTTCGGTTAAGCAGTACTACCACCGCTTAGAACATACTTTTCCCGAGCTCCGGCCAACTACGGTTTAATGAGGTTTCACTGTACTAGAAATCTTGTGGATCGTTGCAAATTGCACCTACAGGTATCTAATAAAGAAAAAATGAGACATCCACCCAATCATAGCAATTGGTACAAAGGAAACCCATAAGGGTTCCTCGAAAGAAAAGCCTCGCAGTTGAAGAGAAGGAATGGCTCTTCGATCAGTCACTGTTCTGGCACTAAACTCAATAAGTGAAGTTGAGAGCCTATCAGAACCTTATGATGCTCACTCGCAACCTGTCAGCCATTAGACCTCAGAAAGAATTTCCATCTTTTAAAACATGGCAACTGTAGTTTCAATGATGGTCATCAAAGACTCCGGTTGGAATTTTTTAAAACACGCTTTTACTGCTTGCAAGAATAAGTATAAGAAGGTTTGTGCTAAAATATGAACTGCGACTCAACTGTTAACCATGAATACTGCTTAGAATGAACAATAAAATCAATAGTGCAAGTAACATCACATAAAACCAAATGCGAGCTTACATTTTTGGTAGTATGCAACGAGGGCCTTGGAAATGGCTTGCCGGATTGCTGCATGGAACAGAGACATTCAGGATATTAGCAACGCAAGTGAATCACACTAATGCGAAACCATGCACTCAGAATGAAACATGACGATCGACGGTAGATAAGACACACAACAAACGCATGCCCAAATGCACAATACAAGCATAACCCATAGCAAAAGCTAACAGCAATGTTATGTATTACGATTAGCAAACAACAAATATTAAAAAGCTAGCAATTTCCTTGTAATAACATGATCACTACCATGTGCTTGTAGCACATTTGTCAGTTCCACCAACAAAGGTGGCATTCACCTATTCACCTATTATTCTATGGCTCTTACCATATTTCAGGATAAATATACCCTTTTTGCCCCCTTGGCACATCCGTTCTGGCGGTTGGTCACACATGAACACACCCCAATATATTCGCAGTGCCAGTACATACCGAGTGGCCCAAGGTGACTTCTCATACAGATACAGTTAAACATTGATCTAACGAAATTTTCTATACACTTATAACAATATTGAAGTGCCACGAAAATTAAATTTTTACAACCGATAACTGTCATAACCTGGTTGCATGAAAAAAAAAATCAAATTGGGGAATGGCGTAGCTGTTCCAAGAAAACTATAATGGCGGAGAGGCCAGTTCTCCCCTCCATCTTTCTCCATATGACTTCAGATTGTGTTGACCCAAACGTTTTAACTGTTTAGCTCTGCTTCCTACACGCTGCGATAACAAGTTAACAAACCGCAGCTGTCGGCGTACAAGAATGGCACTGCTGTAACAACTGCAAAGAGGGGTCACGGGCAGCAAGTGATACACGAGCTGCGCCGAGGCATCACTTTAGTGGCCCCACAAGTCACCTCTTAAGAAATGTGGGAAAGTTGCTGCGCCGGCATCTCAGCTTGAGAAATCCAGAAGAAACGCTGGGACGTGATCACAAGCATCTCGCCACATACTTCCCACTAGCTTGCACAAAAAAACTGCATGTCCGTCAGCTTTGCTTGCTTCACGCGAAGCTTGCCTTCTCCAAGGCATCCAGATGCTCCACAAAGTGAAGCGGAAGGTCTCTCGTGACAACAAGCTCATGAGGGGCCGAATCATCTACAGGACCTCCCGCAGGGACTATGTTGAGGTACCCTGCCCTACCACGTCCGCGCTGCCATCGTGGCCATCACTGTCACAATCCAACGCAAGCACATTCGCAACAATTGCCTTGTTGATTAGAAGCACTTCGTTTCCAAATTTATAATAGTGCACTTTCTTTTCACTGGCAACGCTATGAATTGCCCATGCACAACGTTGCCAGGAACGACTTCCACGCAACAAACAAAGACAAGCACGAGCGACTTGCCCAGAATGAGGGCCATAGAATAGAGAACCAACTGTGAGGGTCGAGCGAGCAATCTGGGAGCAGCGCGCGCAGCATTGTCCGCACAGTTGGCACAGTCCATTCGTGTTTCGGAGGGTGGCGCTGCGCAGAGCTACAGGTGCAACCCATTCATGTTCGGAGGCGTGCAAGCGTGACGGGAGAGGTGCACATGACGCTAGCGTGCATCTCTCATGGAGAGAAGCACGCGGCAGCAGTTTGGGTGGCGGGCAATTGCACAGTGCCTTTGCGTTTCACTTTTTCTTTTCAAGGATTTCGCATTCTATTACCTTTTGGCCTGGATACCCAGCAGCAAGACTTCATCATAACCAATATTGCAGCATGGGTCATTGTAGCACTATCTACGGTCGTTACAATGGACCCGCGCACAACAGACTTTCGAACATAACGGACCATATTTCAACCTTCGTTTGGTTTGCCTATTTTGTTAATGCAACGAAGTTTGCTTTTAGTGGACTATGCTACAACGAACTATCAGCTACAGTGGACGGAAATTTTTGTAAATATCGGGCGTATAAAACGGACTTCAGCCATGTTGACATGGGCTGACAACTGACTTGTGAGGGTCAGGTGGAGATCGTGGCTCAACATCTTGTGCACAAGGGAGGGAGGAAAGCGGGGTGAAAGCGCACAGTCTTTGGATGCGATAGGCACAGGGGGAAGGGAGGGAAAGAGAGGGGTTTCTACTCCAGTGGTTACTGTTAACGGTGCGGCCGCTGTATCTTGAAAGCAATCCATGATGTAGACAAGTGCTGGTAGCTTCGTATGTGCTATGCTTTCGACGTTTAGTTCCTGTTAAAGCGAGAGACAGCACGAAGGTTAATTTGCTCGCTGCTGCTGCCACGCTTATCTTGCTTAATTTGCTATTGCAATCGATGCTTCGCCTTTCGAACGAAACTGCAAGTTATTTTGTTTGTTTACTTTCGAGGTTTGTCACTCACTCTTAGCAATAATGTTGTTAGACAGTGCGACCAATGTTTCGGGAAGCGAGGCATCTCGAATATTATGGACTTCAGATAAAATAGACGTTTCTGTCGGATTAACAGGGTCCTCTGTAACGAGAGTCGACTGCAAGCAGATTATTTCCCCATAGAAAACATACAAAAGTTGACGGTACAGCAACTTTTCATTGGTATAACCGGTGTATTGTTAAAACCGGTATTGTTATAAGTGGGTTCAACTGTATAACAATGTATTTTGTCTACAGCACACCATGTTTCTCGGACTTCAATATAATTAAGTGTCTTTATACAAGATTTCAATAAACTGAAATTTTACTGCCACCTTGAAGGAATACCTGGACAGTAAATAGAAACTTCCGTGAATGCAGAAGGTAAAATGGTTGAATTACAAGCAGCTGTTTGCAAACCCTGTGCAACCACTGAAGTATAGCAGCGTCACATTCCGTATAAAGACAAAGTGCAATAAGATCCTATTGCTCCTGGTGCGCTGTATGGCTTCGGTACAAGTGGAAGCGTGCATAGGTGAGCCGAGAAGGATGGTGGCTTGATGAGAGTAGTCCTCCCGCGCAAGCAAGGGGAAAGGAGGGAAGGGAACTCGTTCATGGTAACGCTATCAAGAGCACATGGAGAGGAATGGGGAAGGGGAACAGAAGTGGGCGACAGGTTGGCAAGCTTCTTTTCTAGCATGCGGCTGTGCATGGCTGTCAGGGCGGCTAAGTGCATGTGCAGCCCGAGCAGCCCATTTTAGAGGTAATCTGCTGCATGTGCAAAGAGTGGACATGCAGAGATGGCACGGCATCATGTGCACCGTCTTCCTGCGCATTTTATAGTGAAGGTTGCATAATCCAGAGTTACAGACACTCAAAGTAAGGACATGAAGGATTTGATCCCCGATGCCACCACTTTTCACGATAGCGTCCCACTGCAGGCGACACTATCAGCTGCAGGAGTGGACATGAAAGCGTGGCTGGGTGTGCTTCATATTGCCGATGCAAAGATATCGTCGACACTGCACAATATCGCATCTTTTGTCCCCAACTTAGACTTAGAATTTAGACTTCATTATATCTATGTTGTACATACAAACCGCAAAATGAGCAGAATAGCCATAGAGAGCTATCACTTTAAAGATGACACAGCAGCAACTGTTCAGGCATTTCAACGGACTTCTGCTAAATGACATCACTCACCGTAGATCTGGGCCACGTTACCACCGCCCTTGACACGAATCCTAATGTCGACGCCAGCAAAACGCTCCTTACCCAGCAGCAGGATGGGCTCGAGCAGCTGCGCAGAGAGGTAAAGCATGGCTCACTCTATGGCACTATCTTCATACAGCACAGCCTATTTACAACAATATGGTGTCAACAGTAGTCAAGTGACAAATGCAACATAACAGAAGGAAAAGGGTTTCGAAGAAATGCGTCGTACGACTAGAGCCATCTCACACTATACATCTGAACAGAGGGAAACGAGTTCAGACACACTCCATGCAATACAGTTGAAGAGACGTTGAAGGATCGGACACTTAGTTTGCGCGCTGTGTACTGAAAGGGCTGTCCTTAGCTCAATTATATTCACCAGTACAAGTTAGGTAACAAAGTAGATAAGAAACCGAAAAAAAAAAGAATTAACATCCTGGAAGATAACAAATAACTGTATCAACCAAACAACAGTGCTGTGACAGGTCGGTGCATAAAAATTACTAATTAAAATTTGTTTAAACAAAAATATCCCCAACACACTTTAAATGGTGTTTCTCAATATCATATATAATGAGAAACTTCATGCAAGAACTAACCTTATGCCATTGAGTCACGAATTATAAGGCAGTGCCAATAATTGTGCCTAAGTTGCATAAATTTGTTCCAAGATGCTGGTAAGACCACTTGACACTAAGCGGGACAATCTTCCATGCATTTGCTAGAGACGCTTAGCAATTACACAGAAATTACATTTCGATTATACACTCAATCATTATTTTAGCACTACTTTCGTACTTTAGGCATTCTCTGTCATATCTGTCTAGCCTCTTATGATGACCCAGTGGCCCCAGTGTGCACCTATGCCACCAGCTTGGGGAAGTAATGTGCTCGTGATGCCGTCAGTAATTACATCATCATCATTCCAATTCTTCATTATCTAATTCTCGTTATGCCACCGCCGTGCCTTCTGTGTCAACCCAGTGGCCTATTGTTTAATAGCTTGGGACACCAGGTATGCAGTCCTAGCTGTGATACTGTCATGATCGTTGCATTGTCTTCATGCGCAGGCTTATGCCAACCATTACAGACGTTAAATGAATGTGACTGCAGATGTAAAGTGTCACTACATTGCTTGAATGCTAATCACATTACCTTCGACAGCCATCAAACCATGGTGTTCAAACCACATGCATAGGTCAATTATTGGCTGCAAGCATTATGAGAAGGAAAAAGCTATTCCTTCACTATTGTTAATGGAGCATGTCATGCATATCAGCACCTTTATACTCGCTTTAACTTTCTGTACCAATGGAGGTAAAGCTACAGGGGTGGAGCTTTTGTGCATGTTTCACTGCACCAAGTAGTCCAGCAGTTTGCTAGCACATTAAGTTTCATAGAACAGATATTGAATTGGTGTGGCTTCCATGCGCAACAGTTTCACATTTGCCCAAACACAGAAAATATGGTAAACAAGTGAAATCTTAACATTCAGTTTTGTATTTTGCTGTTGTAAATAACTTTCCATAGCTAAGCTCACATGAATGAGAATGTCGAACTTATTTTAAAAGTGCTATTGTGCATGCTTTGCCTCAGTAGCTTTCCCTTCAATGTCATGGAAAGGTGACCACAAGTATAATAATGTGATCATGTGTGGCAATTCTCTGCAGCTTGAAATAAACTGGAGTCACACTGGGCAAGCAGAAGGTTCAACTGAACCACAGTTCAATGCCTGTGGTTTTCCCCGCTACTGGTCAAATCATAAGAATAAATCATATACACAAATGTGTACACCACAACTGAAAGTATTGATCTAATAGCCTAAACCTATTTTACAAAGATACCAGCTATATCTTCCTTGCATATGCAAATGCTACGCAGATCTTCCGCGTGTTGTATTCCTGTGCCCAAAGTGCCACGACCCAAACCCAAATAGCAGCACTCTGCAGTGAGAACTTTTTTTTACCATTGGAGAGTGCGACGTCACTGCGCTAGTAATCTTGTTGGGGGGCGTTTGCCTTAAGGTGTGCTTGTTAAAATGTGTTGCGGGGTCACTACCACAATCGAGAAAGCAGTGAGGACTCGCAACGCATCGTCATCACGACGAAGACGAGTCATCCCGCTAACTTGTTTGCGCCTCTCTAGAGTCTTAAATATGTAGAGGGGGTTTTGCGCGTGATATGTACAAAAGAACAAGTTCATCTCCAAAGTGAAAAAATCTCGGTCAGCTGGTGGTTTTAACGACCAAACGCTCGAAAAGTAACGTATCGTTTCAGAGAACATGCACAAAACCGTCGCTCTATGTCACTAATCGGGCAATGCAACACAGGACCCACAAAAGCTCTCCATGGCGCGCTTACCTTGTAACGCAGCGTCAAGGGCTCGATGTTCTCCAGCGGCCGGCCGTTGACTTTGAGCAGCCCATTGCCGCGCTTGCAGTAAGCCACAGCAGTGGCAGTTTTCTGAAAACATGCGCAGCGTTGTAAGCGGCATCATGACAGCAGCAGATGAACACAGTCCATATGCTCTCAGCTGTCACAGCACGCGGCTCGATAACGCCGGCATCCACGTGTAGTGCACCAAGCTGGATTACTACCGCGCTCAAAAATGAGACGGCAAGACACGACGCTCACTGGTCTAAAAAAAAAAAAAAAGTCACAATAGAGCGAGACTTCAGCCCGCGGCCAAATTATTTTCAAATATTGCGAGGTGTTAGGAAACTGAGAACGATCCGGTGACAACCTTTGCTAGTGAAATTTGGTGTTAGGCCTACGCTCTCACCTTCCTGCCGAAGACTTGAACCGATTGTATAGCTTCTTTCGTGGCCCTGCAAACACATTAGGTCGTGAGAAGCTACTTATAAGCGATAACAACGTATGCGCAAGCGCGCAGAAGTTAGAAATATTACTTACGTAGTCATCTTCGCGAGAAAGCAGACCCAAACGTGGTCTGTGGCCCACAAGCACGAAAGAGAAAGGAAGGTAGCCGACTCTCGTTGCAATCTCGTGAATTCTCGACTCGTGGCTAATCCTGATCCAATGAGCGAGCGAATCCGATATCATAGCTGCAGCCAGCCAACGTAAGCCAAGACGAATCACGGGCGTCGGCTGCATATTGGCTGCATCATATGGCTGCATTAGCTGCATTTTATTCTATGGCTGCATGGAGGAAGGAAATCATGGGAAATCCATGTCGGCCGTCTCTGTTGCATCGCTTGTGATCGTTTCAGATAAATTACCTTTTCATATTGTAAGTAACCAGGCTGCGCTCGCTGCAAACGCATTCGCAAGTGAAAATAATTGACTTGTGTATTATGTCGTAATAAGTATCGGTTTCGCCCAAAAGGCGAAGTATCGATTGCAGTAATTTTATCGGCCGTATAAGCTTGTAAACATAGGCATACTAACTAAAGTAACAAGCATGGTGCCACGCGCGCACAGGCAAACATGAACACATCTCACTCGATGACCGCAGAAACTCCGTGTCAAAACTCTGGAGTGAAAAGCGCGGCAGCAGCAGCAAGCGAATTGACTTTCGTGCTGCGTCTCGCAACGCCGTGAGAACAGAGTGTGCGGCGGACTCTGTCCCCGTCGCAGATGGTATTCAAAATACAGCGACCCGGGTGGGCGCGCGCGGGCGCCCACCCGCATACTCGCAACTGCAAACACACAATTTGATAATGTCAAATCGATGCATTTACGCCGCTAGGTGGTCGTTTGGGCCGAATGGGTGTGGCATCACAAGCAATATGTATGCAACACGAAACGCGTAAACCACTCCCTTTCGGTCCCGAAACATCCACGTTGAAATTACCAAAATGACCACAGGGGGTAGTGTCATCGCAGCTAACCTAAAGTCCCTTGATAATTTTAAAGTAGCGACACTCTTTGAACCCTGCCGCCGCCGCGCGACCTCCTCGCCTCCTCCTCGCCCCTTGCGCGTTCCCCCGCGACAACCAGTTTTGCCCCCGTTTTTCTGCACGACGATTGGTCTCCCTGCCGTTGCCCTTGGAAACGCGCGGATCTTGAGTTTTGCTTGTGTTTTTCTTTTTCGTTCGCGCCATTTTCCTCCTGAGCACGGCTGGCTCGGCGCTTTAGCTCGGCGTAGCGAACGTTGTACGCTGTGTTTCTGGTCTATGTGCTAATGCTATGCCAGGCTGTCGCGCATATAACTGCAGCAAGAAGCATGAAGAGGGTTATGCCGTTTTTATGATACCACAATGAAAGCGTGACGGCTTGCTTAGGAAGCAGTGGCTGAATGACATTGAACGAAAGAACTTTGTTCCGACAAACAACAGCGTTGTTTGAGAGCTGATGAGTCTTTCTTATAGCTCGTAGCAAAGCATCCCGTAATGCGGCATTATTTTTTTCATTCTTCCGGCCTGCTCACCAGCGTTTTTGTTGCGGTTGTCCTCAGTATGCTTAATATTCTGGGGCGGCTCCATCACTTCGCACGTCGCTATCTGTTGTTATTCAGTCGGAAGTGCAGTATTATTGATTCTGCTTTGCGCCCTGAAAAAATTAGTGGCAAGTAATCCCGTAGTATTGCAGGTGTTGAGCGTTAACTAGTCGAAATTGAGCTTTTTTTAAGTTTTAAGGCGAAAGCCTTTAGATGTTTATGTTTCAAGGTCGCGTTGTAAACTGGAAGTATCACGTCACCCAAGGAAGGCCAGAGGGGACCCAAAGCATGTCCACCCCTGTATAAGAGAATGATTACCCAAGTTAATTAATGAATCATTAGTGGTTGACATAAGGTGGATTAGGGAGGATTAAGGTTGATTAGAGTGTAATAAAGAAGATTAAGGTGGATTAGAGTGCATTACGAAGGATTAGGATGCATGAATAAAGGTTAAGGTGCGTGCAGGAGGATTAAGTCGGATTATGGTGGATTAAGGTGAAGTGTTGATGAAAGGGTATTAAGACCGATTGGGGAGGATTAGGGTGCATGAACAAGGATTAGGGAGGATTAAGGTGGATAAAGGAAGATTAAGGTCGATTAATGTGGATTAAGGTGAATTGGGGTTGATAAAGGAGGATTAAGACCGATTTGGAAGGACTAGGGTAGATTAATGTGTATTAGGGACCATGGAGCTGGATTAGGTTTGATAGAGGCGGATTAGGGTGTATTAAGGTAGATTGGGACCATTAGACAGTATCGAGTGGGATTAAAGTGCGTGAATGAGGATTAAGGTGGATGTAGGAGGATTAAGGCGGATTATGATGGATTACAGTTGATAAAGGAGGATTAAGACCGCATAGGGTAGGCTAAGTTGCATTAAGGGCGATGTAGGTTGATTAGGTTGTATTAAGGTGGATTGGGAGTATTAAGGTGGATGAAGGAGCATTAAGGTGGATTAGGGTGGACTAAGGTGAATTGGGGTTCATTGAGTATTAAGACCGATTAGTCTACCATAATCCTCATAATGCACATTCATCGACCTCAATCCTCCTTCATTCACTTTAATCCACCGTAATCCATGAAAGTCCTCCTTAATGCACCCTAATCTACCTTCATCGACCTTAATCTACTCTAACCCTCCTTAATGCACTTTAATCCTCCTTAATCAACCGTAATGCTTCCTCATTAACTTTGATACACCCTAGCCCACCATAATCCTCTTTAAACCCTCTTAATCCACCATAATCCACTATGATCGTCCTAAATGCACATCAACGCACCTTCATCAACTCTAATTAACCTCATCGACCTTAATCCAACCTAGTCCTCCTTTATGCACCTTAATCGACCTTCATTCACCCTAATGCACGTTCATCGACTTTAATCCACCTTAATCCTCCTTAATACACACGAATTCATCTTAATCCAATCACTAATCAATCATTACTTTGCTAATCATTATTCATCTCTTATACGCGGCTGCATATGCTTTGGTTCACTTCCCGCCTCCCATCGGTCACGTTACATTTTCTGTAGCTCACAAGGGGACCTTGAAACAGAGGTCTAAGGCTTTCGCTTAATAAGCCACACACAAAGGGATGTGTCACAAGCAATACTAGATCAGACGCACGAAGTAAAGCGTCTGATCGTGTGGCAGAAAAATGGTCTGGAGTATAGAACTCGCCTCAAAGCTCCCTTTAAACCAGTATGCCCCGCTCATACGGCTTTAAGCAAAAACCAACCTCCTCATAAACGTTGCCTCCAGCATTATCGATGCTGTTATTAGCATTTCTCAAAATTTTCAACCCCACTGGGGCGCGCAACTGGCCCAAAATAACACACCTCCATAGAATCCTGCGGCCCGTCCGCGGGAGCCGAGGAGGAATAGCGTGCCGTGCGCAGCCGGCGGGCGAGGAGAATCGAGGAGGAAAGCGCCGTGAGGAGGAGAGTGTCGCTACTTTCAAATTATCAAGGGGCTTTAAGCTAACCCACGCAAAGGAGTAGCCATGAACTTTACAGGGCTATGAGCCATTGCATTTTTTTGCTTGCTTACGGGGATATGAGCCATTTATGATGACAATTTTCGACATGTTGTTCTGTGTCTTGTTTCCGGGATTAGAAAGACACTGTTCGCTTCATGCACATTGCCGAGTGCTTGTATCCTCTGCCGTATGCAAGGAACTATGAGCCATTTTATTTTTTGCTTGCTTACCAGTATAAGAGCCATTGATGACGATAGTGTTTGTGTGCAGACACGAAAATTCTATGTTATCCCAGCCAGACACAGCTCCATTGTAAAATGAAGTTCGAAACCAATGTTGTTGTCTGTTACTTCTGTACATGGGAATCCATGGAACAACTGATGCACTAATCCATATTTTTTCGTAAACTGGGATCCATAGCCCAAGAACGACACAGGGACGTAGCAGGAACATAGGACGAGTGCTTAGTTTCAACAATTGATTTATTGCAGCTGGTAAGCATATATATACTTACAGGGGAGCCACTGCAATAGACACACTGAAGGGAAAGAAGAAGAGAAAAGCAGTCATGTGACTACTATGGCAAAATATTCACTCTTTCTTAGATGAAAGAATAGACAGCGTGCTGACACAATCGTCACCTGCTCTAGCTATCTCAGCTGCTTCGATTATTTCCCTCGTGATCTTATTCCTGTGGCGATAAACAACAGTTTGTTTTAAGAGCGGGTAGCATGGTGCCTTCACGTCATATTTCTACAATGGGCAGCCAGATGCCCATCTATAGCTATGCTCTCTACTTTATTACTATGCTTCGCCAGACGCACATTTAAACGTCTGGCCCACGTAGTACTTCCCACACGAAAGTGGAATCTTATGCACCAAGTTACGAGTGCATGTTACAAAAGGATCCTTGTGCACAGTAGCTCAACCTAGCTTTCGTTTCCTCGTGGGACAGCTCAACACACTCAACCTCGAAAGTTTGTTAGGTCCTGTAAAAACAACGTTTACACCAGACAGTTGCCCTACCTATGTTAGGTTATGGGAAACCTTATGAAAGTAGGGAATTACAGCCACCTTTCGTTTTTCCCTTTGTTCTTTCTTCTTTCTTTCGTCATCCACCCTCTGCTCATCGCTCAGGCGTGAAGTTACCTTCCTTCGACGATGCAGGCTTTCAGCAACCGAGATAATGATATGTCTCGGATAATTCGCTGCTTCCAGATGAGCCACATGCTTACTAAGGCCTTCATCCAGCAAGTGAGGACATGACTTGGAGACAGCGCATGACAAGAAAGAACGTAAGATACTTCTTTTTATGAGTTTTGAGTCTGCAGAACTGTAACTCAAGGGTGACTTGTTAACTCTGGACATATACCCAACACATTGTTCAGCTATGAAATGCAAACGCAACTCTAAAAACCTGATATTGCCCTGCGCAGGAAATTCAGTGGCGAACGTAAGTGGCCTATAATACTCATTGAATGAGGCAAGAATACTATCAACATCAGTGTTTGAACAGTCAAAACAGCAATCTAGATGAGAACTGGCGCCCGGATCAACTAATGATCTATCTAAAAATACCAAAAATCATACATATTTAAAGACCTTTACAACACGCAAGACGCCCAACCCCACAGAAAAGCTTTGTCACATCGAACTAAAAACAGGTCACTTAATATGGGTGCTAAATTCAACAAACGTAGACCTCAAATAAAATGATAAAAGCTCTAAAAACCTTGCCCCACTAACACCACAAGCGTTAGAAAAAAGGACAGCGCCGCGCTCATCTATTGCCGCCTCGACGCTGGACAGCAAGCCCTCATGTGGCAAAGAATAATAAATCTTTTATGTCGACAAAAAATGCATTTAAACACTAGCCGTGAGCTCCATTCAAAAAGATAATTACGGCTGAAGAATCTTTGGTAAGGAACGGATCCACCACGTCGAGGAGTCTCAGGTTATCTTGCAGGAATTCTGCGACGCACTTCTGCCACATCCCGGATTCAGAGATAATGACATAAAAAGGGCAGTCATCCTTATGAGTCTTGCGGTGAAAAACATATCTAGGCAGACACCGTCAGTGCCATTGATTTTCTTAACGTTTGACAAATTAAGATCCTTTCACATCTGCTTAACTGGCAATCTTACTTCCTTCAGCAAAACACGTCAAATAGGATTAAAGACAGCAAGTACCGCAGCAGAGGCTTTATCACCGAAATCATCCTGCGAAAGCACTACGACACCCCCCTCCTTGTCTGCAGGCAGGACACAGAGCCTATATTATTATTATTCTTTGCCACATGAGGGTTTGCTGTCCAGCGTTGAGGTGGCAATAGATGAGCACGGCGCTGTCCTTTTTTCTAACGCTTGTGGTGTTAGTGGGGCAAGGTTTTTAGAGCTTTTGTAATTTTATTTGAGGTCCACGTTTGTTGAATTTGACAATAACATTTACCTGCAAAAGCAGGGTGTTTGCACAGGCTCAAGCATAGCACTCATATTAAGTGACCTGTTTTTAGCTCGATGTGATAAAGCTATTTCTGCGGGGTTGGGCGACTTGCGTGTTGTAAAGGCTGTTATATATGTACATGATTTTTTGGTATTTTTAGATAAATCACTAGTTGATCCAGGCACCAGTTCTCATGTAGATTGCTGTTTTGACTGTTCAAACCCTGCTGTTGATAGTATTCATGCCTCATTCAATGAGTATTATAGGATAGTTACGTTCACCACTGATTTTCCTGTGCAGGGCAATATTAGGTTTTTAGACTTGCGTTTGCATTTCATAGTTGAACACGAGTGTTAGGTATATGAGCCCAGAGCTAACAAGTCGCCCTTGAGCACACTCAAAACTCATAAAAAGAAGTATCGTATGTTCTTTCTTGCCATGCGCTCTCTCCAAGTCATGTCCTCACTTGCTGGATGAAGGCCTTAGTAAGCATGTGGCTCATCTGGAAGTAGCGAATTATCCGAGACATATCATTATCTCGGTTGCTGAAAGCCTGCATCGTCGAAGGAAGGTAACTTCACGCCTGAGCGATGAGCAGAGTGCGGATGAAGAAAGAAAGAACAAAGGAAAAAACGAAAGGTGGCTGTAATTCCCTACTTTCATAAGGTTTCCCATAACCTAAAATAGGTAGGGCAACGGTCTGGTGTAAACGTTGTTTTTACAGCACCTAACAAACTTTCGATGTTGAGTGTGTTGAGCTGTCCCACGAGGAAACGAAAGCTAGGTTGCGCTATCGCGCACAAGGATCCTTTTGTAACATGCACTCGTAACGTGGTGCATAAGATTCCACTTTCGTGTGGGAAGTATTACGTGGGCCAGACGGGTAGATGTTTAAACGTGTGTCTGGCAGAGCATAGTAATAAAGTGCAGAGCATAGCTATAGATGGGCATCTGGCTGCCCATTGTAGAAATGCGACGTGAAGGCACCATGCTACCCTCTCTTAAAACAAACTGTTGTCTATCGCCACAGGAATAAGATAACAAGGGAAATTGTCAAAGGAGCTGAGATAGCTAGAGCGGGTGACGATTGTGTTAGCACGCCACCTATTTTTTTATCTAAGAAAGAACTTGAATATTTTGGCATACTAGTCACATGACTGCCTTTCCTTTCTTCTTTCCCTTCAGTGTGTCTGCTGCAGTAGCTTCCCTGTGAGTACATATAGTATGCTTACCAGCTGCAATAAATCAATTGTTGAAAGTAAGCGCTCGTCCCGTCTTCCTGTTTCGCCCTTGTGTCGTTCTTGCGCTATGTATCCCAGTTTACGATTGAACTACCGATATGCCCAAACTTCTTGCCTGCTCCATATTTTTCCCTACAAGTTCAGATGTTGTTTCTGTGTTCAGTGACATATAACAGCTAAAAGGAATTTCAGTTTTAAAATGTCGACACAGCAGTAATCAAAAGCAAAGGTCTGACGTAATGGTCCTGTGGAAACCCGCCAGGTGGAAAGAATTAACTAAGGGAAAACGAGACATCCGCCCAATGGTAGAAACTGCTACAAAGGAAACCCGCATGGGTTCCTCGAAAGAAAAGCCTTGCAGTTGAAGAAAAATTTGTCCTGGTCCGGAACTCGAACCCGGGGGACCACCGCCTTTCCGGGGCAGCCGCTCTACCATCTGAGCTAACCAGGTGGCTAGCGGATGGCAGGACGAAGTCGAATTTGTCAACAACTTGAAGCAATGGCAAGAGTTTGACGTAATGGTTCTGCGGAACCCCGCCAGGTGGAGATCAGTAATTAACTGAGGGAAAACGAGAGATCTACCCAATTATAGCAACTGCTACAAAAGAACCCGTATGGGTTCCTCGAAAGAAAAGCCACGCAGTTGAAGAAAAAATTCGTCATGGTCCGGGACGGTGCTTGAACCAGGGACCGCCGCCTTTCCAAGCAGCCACTCTACCATCCGAGCTAAGGAGGTGGCTAACGAATGGCAAGGTAAAGTCAAATTTGTCAACAACTTGAAGCAAAGGCAAGAGTTTGACGTGATCATTCTGTGGCAACCCGCCAGGTGGAGAGAAGCAATTAACTAAGGGAAAACAAGACATCCACCCAATCGTAGCGACTGCTACAAAGGAAACCCGTACGGGTTCCTCAAAAGAAAATTCTCGCAGTTTACCAGGACTAATTTTTTCTTCAACTGCAACGTTTTTCTTTCATGGGACCCATATGGGTTTTCTTTGTAGCAGTTGCTACGATTGGGTGGATGTCTCGTTTTCCCCTAGTTAAAGGCAAAGATTGCTTAGAATTTCTCACTACCGAGCTTGATGGTACCAGATTTTGTTACCACTTGTACAATGTTCAACAATTAAGCCTCCAGATTACTATACTACTTGAAGAATCATCTTAAGTAGAATTTGTTGAAGCCGTAAGAACACCACTCCTGAACTGCATGTTCCGCCTTTGCTGGTCAAGTCATCTGTACAAGCAATTGAACGTCTAGGTGGGAGCTTTAGATCAGGAGCTCCTATCTAAATACATATCGCAAGGGTGTAGTTTTTCTTGGCAGTCACTGCACGTAATTTGATGAGGTTTACTGCATTTAAAAGAAAAAGTCCGTATCTATTCAATGTACGAAGCATATTTTACTTTCATATCATTAAGGGCCCCGTATCGCAGAAAATCCGGTGTCGGCGTACGGTGCCGTAGCTGGTGTTGGCATCCCATGCACGAAAATTGCCGTATATATACTGTACGGTACTAAAGTTCTTCTATCACTAAAGTTGCTGATACCTTGTCTTACATTCTTTACAGCTATTTTTCGGAATATTGAGAATGACAGCCCACAAGCAAATGTCATGAAACAAAAAACACTGATAGCACATGCCTTTTATGTTAAATCTACTCAAACTGACATATTAAACATGCGAAACATAACAGAAGATTGGCCCACGCTAGACACAGAGTTTCTACCAGAAAGCTCACACACGTGCATAGCATTTGCTGTCAGCGTTTCTGGGTAAACATTATGGTTACACAAGTGTGAGAAACAGTCAGGGGCCTTTGAATGCTGTCGCGTTCCACTTTAATGGCGAAGCTTAGCATTCTCAAAATTTTTTATTTAGGCCATCATCTCTTAAAACAAAAATTGCTGAAACTCAGAAGTTCTGGAACTATGTATATAAAGACACCACATTTCATAAAGAACACTTAAGATATCTAAAGCACACAAAATTGATATGTTATACACTACTCTCAGATATGCCAGTAATTTCTGAGTAGGGTTATTGCAACCCTCGTAAGCACTGCAACAATTTATTCTATGCTGTAAACTCGTGTATCAAATTTGTTCACTTTAGATGCTCTAACAAATGCAATTTACAAAACTGCGGTATCTGTGAAGTTACAGATTTATAAACTTCAGTTACACTGGAAGCATAGCGTGCAAAGGTCCTTTGCGCGCTATGCTTCCAGTGTAACTTATGTTTTACCAACCAGAAAAAGCCTATACTCTTCTGATAAACTTCATGTTGCAATTTTTTTTTTAAGAACTTGCCAGTTTGTGGAAAGATTTGCAAAAGATTTGACATGTTAAATAATATGTATACTGGCTACAGATCCTAGAATTTGTCTGTCAAATGCAACAAATTTAATTTCAATTGGTCCAGCAGTTGTCTCATTAGAGCATTTCTGCATTTTACATGTATCTGAATGGGGAGTTGGCCCAAGCTAAATCTTTCACAAAATGCATTATGCAGCTACTGAAAGTTACATAACGTGATTGAAAAAATTGACACCACATTGCCGTATGGCATGGCTGGCTTTTTTAGCAGCCAAAAGACGCAAAGCGTGCTCATGAGAGAGAGAGACAGAGAAAATGTGCATAGTTGAAAATTCAGTGGTGCAGGTTGTGTAGTGGTGTGTTCAAACTGGGCATATAATCTTTGCCCACCTCTGAAATGTTAGAAGGTTCCCCAACATATATGTCTAATATGGCCATTGTAGACTTACAGACATGTGGTCCAAGTTGAAATCTTTACACAGCTACAGAAACAAAAAGTAGTGAAAAGAAAGATGTTCACTTCAGTCTACAAGTACCACAAAATAACAGCTTCTCTTTATTGAAATTGGTGCTTTGTATCTAACTGACACACTTCTACATAGGTGATATTTAATTTAGCGGTACACATAATAAAAAACAATTTCTATTGAGCAAGGCTTATGAGACTTGCGAAATACGCAATTTCTTTTGTAATTCGTTCCTAAGAGAGGAGGAACACAATATCAATCACTATGTCAACGCAATGCACGTCGTATTTTCCTGCGCAACTTATCACCTTATTACATTTGGTTCCTAAAACTGGCCTAGACATATCTAACCAACATTAAACATCTCCCCTCGGAATGCAAGCCTTGACGTAAAAGGCTGTGATGGGCACGTGAGCATTAACCATCCATTTAACTCCTTTGCTGGCTTCTTAATGCAATGCTCAGAATTTTCTGTTGCCACAGATGATTTCTTGCCAAATGCTTCTTGAACAGCTTGCTGTAAGAGGCCTTCAGGTTGTGCAGCCACCTCACTAGAAGCGCTGCTTTCACTCATATTTGTGTCGCCTATTATCACTTCCTCTTCTTCTCCCGGGGCAAGCCTAACTTCTTTTACTTCCGCTTTCCACCCTGCTGTTACATTCATGCCAGCACTGGTACGTGTGTCGGGGCCGTCATTGCCACTGCTGCTAAGGGTTGTTTCACTTGAGCTGTTTCGAACACGACGTTTCTTGTCCTGCTCACTAAACTCTGATGCATTGGCATCATTTTTGTCACCATCAGATTTAGCAGAATCTACAACTGCACCATCTATTGTAGTTGAAGACCAAGTCTCTGTCGGAACTGCTTCTTGAGACCCTTTGCCAACATCTTGTGATGTGGAGACATGTTTTGAAGAATTGAGTTCAGTAGGTTCCTCAGTAGGCTTAGTGTCATCAGGTTCACTGTCATCGTCCTCTACAGTAGGGTGGCGTGAAGTATACTCATCAATTTCGTCATCAAACTCCTCTTCATCTAGAGCAACGTCGTCAATGATTTCTTCTTCGGAGGGGTCAATGCTTGTCTCTGTTGAAACGGCTCCTTGTGACAGTTCTGGATGCAGTTCACTAGCATGACTTGTTTCAGCTGCATTATGTTTTGTTGAACTCAGAGACCCTGCAGCTGTATCCGGTGTCAAGTTTCTTGCGTCACTATCAAGGTCACTCGGAAAACGATTCTCATTTGATGAGATTCCTGGCTCAGCAACTGGTGCTTCGCCATTGCTCTCTACAGCCCTGTTATGACCACCAGCACTCGATAAGTTGGGCTGATAGCTGCCTCTAGCCTCATCTGTCTCTGAGTTTGCCACGTCATTATCAGTTTCTCCAACTTCACCTACGAAACCAAACATGCGGGCATCATTATCGTTATCACTGGATCTGTCCTCTTGCACAGATTCTTTAATATTGACTTCGACAGCGTCTTCCTTCGTATTTTCTTGGACGGCCTTCTCGGAAGAAAGCAGATTGGTGAAAAATAATGCAGGATCCTGAGCTGGAAAACTTGAAGGAGCCGAGGGAGCTGAGGACTCATTTTTGTCAGCACATTTGGGTTCATCAGAATCGTCAGCATCATCTGTACCACCAATGTTTTCTATGACCCGCAAAGGCTTGATGAAGTCATCTCTAGACTCGTCTACAAGCAATTTGCTCAAATCAAATTCTTTCGCAAAATTTCGAAGTGCTTGGTCCTCTGAAGCCTTGTCTGCACTGCAACAATGTACGGCCGCCACATCCACAGGGTGGGCCTCAGTGTTGAACACGTAAGCCCCTGTGTCTATGATGCACTCTCCAGATGATGTCTGTATGATGTCAGCAGAACTGCCATTGTTGTGGATGAAATGATCAGGAGTGAAGAGGAGGTAAAGATACTTGGTCGTTTCAGCTAAAAAGAAGGATTCCATCCGGTCTTCAAGGGTGTGGTCTCCAACCTTCTTTATCTAAAGAAAAGAAAATAAAGGAGATATTACTTCATCTTTATTGATACAATATTTGTCAGAAAGCACAATAATATATATAAACGCTATGAATGACAAGCTATGAACATAGACAAATATCAGATATAATGTCAAAACAACTAAAGCAGTTGGAAAACGACAGTATAATCCCGTAATTTTATAGTTGAGGAAGCTAGAATGAACATATAAATAAATATAGTACACTAGTACATATGAATGTGACACTAGAGACAAATATTTACTCAAACTATTGTTCTGGACACGTTGCAATAATATATGTTTTACACCTAAGGATGGCTCTTCTGTGCAGAAAACTGCAACTGAAGGAGCTGCACTTTTCTTTTACAATTTATGTTGCAGAGAATGAACAGGATGATATATCTCACCATATTATTAGTACCACCAAGTTGAGAAAGAGCTACACCATGTGTGGGAAATGGAGAAACTGCATCAGGTGTGGCGACAAAAAAAAAAAAAAAAAAAAAAATACTAAAGCTCTTTGCATAGAATTGATTGAAAGAACTTGCAATGGCATATTCAAATATCTGGTACACACATTGCCAGTGCTCTTGTTCATCAAATGCCACTTAAAGTACATGCTGATGAACTTCAAAGCACAGATACCACACTTCAGTGAAGACTTCAAGTCTGCTGTGGACATGGTATTTTCACACCTTCTAGTATGCACTTTACCAATGACAGCTGTAGCCTCCAAGATGTTGGACGACATATGTGCATCTTTCTTTACCTAATTTCCTGCATTATCAAACATACAACACACAAGATGCTTCATACAAGATGACCTAGTACAAACACTACATTGTTATTGCTAGTAAAATTTTGCTTGGTCACACATCTCAGGGGCATATATGATGCAAAAGAGGCTTCACAAACTAGTACAAATGCTAAGCATAACTTGCTACTGTAAGTGAAATGCAGAAGTTGTGAATATCATGAAGTGCTAATATTTAACAGTTCATCATGGTGGACTAGTTTGATGCTTTTGCAGCATAGGAGTCCTGCACTGCACCAGCTATCTCGGAGGTCATGCTTTGCCACCTGCTAAAAGCCAGATGGCCACAAAGGGAGTGCACCACGCGCTGATGCATATAGCATTGACAGAATTGTGTGAAGAGGTTGCAGCAGTCAGTTAATTTAATATTGGCTAGTAATTTAACATTGGCTAAACAGTATCTCTGTCACGTTGAAATGTAACATAAGTTACATAACTGTTGCATATATTATCATAACTGCTGCCACAAATTATCAGTGTTTGACTACATCTACTAATTATGAACAGTTTTATGTTAATTATACATCATAGGAGGCTGCAAGTGTATTTTCCCAATTGCAACACCAATCCTGTTCTATATTTGGGTCATGCTTGCGCTTATGAAGGCTGTGTTCCCTCAAGTCAAACATGCCAAATACCTTATGTTCCGCACACTACTAAATTTGTTGTTCACGTCCCAAGGAAGCCTTCCTTGCCAGACAAAATGTAGCCAATAGATGACTCTTTACTGATGCAATTTCAACTAAACTCCACACACACACAAAAAGGCCACAATGGTCTAGATGCAAGAAAAAGCCACAAAGGAAACTCACTGTTGCATAGCCACATTCAGTCTTGGCACTGTGCCTGATTGATTCAAGGATGTCAACGCCTATCTCCAGAAAATGTGGATCCTTTGTGGCTTGATAGAGATAAACTAAGCTCTCAACAAGTTCTGGAAGGAACGCAAATAATTTGGAGAACATAAGACATAATTCAGGACACTGCACCCTAAGAAACAGCTAAAGCAGCCTAAGGAAAATGAAATGTGACGTAACTTTTAACTGGCTCATGTTATATGAAGTTTCCCAGTGTTTGTTGTATAGCTTGGCTATATTGATTAGCTTCTGTATGATGTCACTCAGGATGTAAATGCTTGACTGGCTCCTGCTAGTCTAAATTACTTTATTAACCAGCAGGTGCAAGTTGGGAATAGGCCAAAAATACAACTGAGCTGGTAAGCCAAACTCTGGTCTCCGGTCTCTCAGCCAATGCACACTAACCTTTCGCCTTTCTCTTCTCTCTCAATAATCTGTTTCACAATACATTATGCCATTAAAAGAGCCAGTCATCATATAAACTGACACTTGCCAAAACATATATTTATGTAGAAAGTCCCACTGCTATTTTGTCACCATCGTCCAGACGCTGTGGACTGCTGTATGTGTGCACATACTTAATTACAGAAGGATATGGCAGTGCAGTATGAAATAGTAGTATACAGATAGAAATTGTAAGATGTTATTTGGCATGACAACCATAAGGCCTCACAGTATTAGCACGTTTTATTACTTGCACATAAGAGCAGTAACTGTCTTCCACCCTCTATTTAGTACTACTACTGCTTATCTGAAAACAGCAATTTTATAAGACACCAGACCGAAAATTCTTTACCGTACAGCATTTAGCAATATCTGTTTAAGATAGGGTTATGCAAAATTTCCAATATGTTGCAAGAAATATTGTCCTAAATCGAAACACCAAGGATGTTTTAGATTACAACTATAACAGCAACGTAGGGTCACATGGTCAAGAACCCATTAGACAATAGTTTCAAGGCAGTGCCAAATGTGGCTGCATAAGAAGAATACCACCTGAAAAGGCTACATTAATATGTTTGTATTTTTTTTTTTTCAATTCAATCTGCAATACAACAGTTCAGGGCAGAGCACCAAGTGACGACTCACCTGGCCTAAGCGGGTAGCCATCTCGCTTTGGGTGAGCTCTTCCATGCACCACTTCATAAAATTCCGGGGTGAACCCATACTCTCTCCACACCTGGTGGTAGTTATATAATGACTTGCGTGCATTGTCCAGATCACCTATTAAAGTCTGTAATTAATACAGTAGGAAAGGAAAATCACCCAGAAGTCAGAAATAAGCAAGCAGTGCATGGCTTTAAACACAACAGGGTTTAAAGTGTGGTGCTAGCCTCTATGCTGGTTTCTTCATTGGTGCTACAGTGAGCATAGGGATTAGGAAGCATGTAAGCCAGCTTGGTTTCTTTGGTGGCTTATTGCATGATGCTATTACAGCTACACAAATGTCGCAATATGTTGCTTGAACGTACTCTATATATTATACTTTCTGTACAAAATTTGCCGCTAGAAATGATGCACATACTGTAGACTGCCACAAGGTTGCAGGCTTGCAAGTTTTTTTACGCATCAAACTCTGCCTGCTCACTCAATACTGCTCATTATTGATGGCAGCTATACCACGCCTAAATGACTCCATTTCATGAAAGCATATAGTTTTAAAAATTAAATTGTGGGGGTGAACACCACAAAATTGGACAGTGGGTTATGAGGAATGCCACAGCAAAGTGCTCCGGATTAATTTCAACCACCTGTGGTTCTTTAACGCTATGTTGAAGCGATGTCCATTGCAATACTTTTTCTCATGCAACACAATATATTGTGTTACTCCACTTACGAACTTTAGCGGCCCAGAAAAATACCTACGCAGTCCAAACTATTGATTTTGTGAGAGACAAGAATCAGAGAGCGGACAAAGCAGCGCTTATATAATTTGCTTTCATGTTATCTGCTCAGTCAATCTTGCTTAGCACGCTATTCAGTATATAATATCTTGACAACTAGCCAAAGCTAACACCTTAGTTGACATGCATAATAACTGAAGCAAACACAATGCAGAAACTTAAATTTAGCCAAAGCAGAAATGAAGTTTAATTATTGGTGACCTACATGAATGATTAAACAATAGAATAACGGATGTGTTACTAACCAACAAACCTGGCCAAAATGCTTCGAGGCTTTGGAATACTGGCATGGTAACTTTGCCAGATGAATTTTCCACCCAGAAGTACCAATCGTCACGCTTCATATACTTGGTTATTGTTTTCTCATACTCTGCAAGCAAACAATGAAACAACAAAATGTAAGAGGAAGAAGGAATATTATTCTATGCACAAATAACAAGCAAAATGACAGCTTGCATGTCCACTTCTTGCATTCAGGTCTACCACGAGACCCACTCTAAGGACTTCCAAGTTCTCAAGCAAAGCAAGAACACAGAAAAAGTGTAACCAAATGGCACTCAATAAAGAGAGATACAACACTTGTATAAGAAAATACAGAAGGATCAGCCTCATGCAGACATTCTTAGACCGCTGTGCTGTGCAAAAAAAGGTTCGGAAGAGACATTTAAGACTGTTCATGTATGGGAATGTGAAAGCATTGTAGTCGCTTTGGAGAAATGTTTTCGCTTAGGTATTCATCCGTATGTCGTTGTGCTCTTCCTAAACTTGTATGGCATTCCTTTTTGCGTTCCCTTGCTTCCATCTTCTGCAGCGTGCTTTTGTGGGCGACCATGTTTCACAGATGCTGCTGAGGTAGACGCTTCGGAGTGCATCCCAGCAAATATACCACCGACAAAAGCTGAAAAGCTAGTGATGTGCACGAGGCAGCAACATGACGTGTGAAATGACGCAGGCACTAGGCATACCTTATTTTATACACTCATGAACTGGCATCGACAGCGCATTGCTGTAGACACAGCACTGAAGAAATCCGAAGAGCAAGTGACACGGGGGAGGCAGTGACGGAGGCAGTGATGTGACATGTGCAATGACGAACGAACTAGGCACAACTTTAGTCAGCCGTAACCGTGGAGCCACCACAGCGTTGGGGAAGCATGCTTATCTCGCACCCTGAAGGCCCAGGTTTGATTCCCACCCAGACCGAAATGTACAAAACTTCATTTCAGTTCCATTAATTGACTTTGTTTAGAGAAACTTGCGTGACAAATATGATGTCAATCCAAGCACTTCTGACGTGTTTTTATTTGTTATGCCGTCGGTCATTTTTGGTACCATCTTTCGGTCACGTTGCCGCCAACAACGCTGAATTTTTGCGTAATGGGGCATACAATGCTTTCGCATTAAAAGAAGATTATGTCTGGTAGTGATGTAGACAGAGAGAAAATGGCCTCCTGGTCATACATGAACATGACTAGTGAGCCCACTCACAAATTCAACAAGTCAAGACAGGTGTGGCTGAGGAACTCCAGTAATGTATGGAAGGCTTCAACAACCTTCCGTTATCTGTTGTGTTACCTGGTGTTTGAATAAATCTTCAACGGTACGTTCAGTGCTCCTTTTTCTTTCTTTTATGCTTGGTGTTCAACCATGCTGTGCTACTTCCTTCCAAATGCAAGACCACTAACCTGCCCTGTGTTTTTTTTTACCCTTCTGTCATAACTCAGAATTAACTGAGGAAGATAACATGCATGCACATGCAAACACAGAGATGATATAAGATACTTAAACTCTAAGGGTGCAAAGGACTTTATGGGAGGGGGGAGTGGATTGAGGATTGTAACAGAAAAAAAGGTATGTGTAAGAAAAAACATGATAAACAATATAAAAGTGAATGAATAGGATGAAAAACTGTGCACTGTATAAAATTCTAAAAAAATAATTAATAATGGTTAAACATTCATAGAGCACAAGGCATATAGTAATGAAGAAAATAACAAAATTAAGAAGAAAATTAACTGTTACGATAGCATAAAGAAATTATATCGCACAAATGCACACACAATGAAATAAGGCCAATGTGCACCCACCGGGTGGTGCTGCACTATTTACTACCATCTTTATGATGCCAAGGTGCATTAGCTCATTTTCCCCATGGTGCATGCACAAATTCACAAATATAAGCTTATTCGTTTAGTTATGAATTTATTTGTTTCTTACATCCTTTGTTGTGTTAGGCATTATGGCCATTGTGGCTACAATGAAATACACAGTATTGAAAAAAAAAATGCATGTAAAGCATGGTAGAGAACATTCCAATCCTTTATTTTCTAACAAAGGAAGAATGTCACAGGATGCCACCTCTAAAAAGGAATGGAACAAAATTTCACATCACAGTCCTGTCTTTGCAATGTGTAAGATGTGGGCCTAATATGTTTCTCTATTGATATTAAAATGCAACCTCATCATACTAAATTTAACTGAAAAAGTATGTGTGAAATACTCCAAAGGCATAGAAACATTGGTCGCACCTTTAAACATGCGCATAAGTTCAGGCCTCTGCAGCATGATGGCGCCCTTCACCAGGTACTCGTAGTAGGAGTCCACACCAGCTCCTATGCCAGAATCTGTAGCTGTCCAGATGCCAAGCTGAACATCAATGTGGTTCCCTACCTGCAAGATGGCAGCAAGTATTGCATGCCCATTGTCGTTATTGCAGTGTGAAATGCACATGTAACCATTTCCAAAGCCAATGAAACTTGTATAGAGCAGTGTACTCAAGGGACTTATATTGTAACTAAGCATGTCAAGATGACTCATACAGTGCGTACTGCCAGCACATACTAAAATACAAACATAAAAGCCATGGTTTTCATAAAACCTAGCAAAAAGCTATAAGTATGAAAATTTGTGACCAACTCTGACATGTCATTAGCATTACTTGTGACAAATCTGAGTTGGTCACTTGCAACATCTCAGAGTTGATCACAAATCCATCACCCAATTCTTTTTGATAGACTTTACATATACCTACTGCTCCGCTATTATTTCAATCAGTGTTGATAGCTACACAGGTAGAATTTCAGGCAAAATTTAGTTTAAAAGAAAGGCAGTTCTGACCCTTATGAACAATAAGCTTATACTCTTCTATGTATATATATCGTAGACTTTCTGTGATATTCATTTTAAAGAAGAACTACAAATGCCATTAATTCATTATCAACCTTAAACACTTTAGCAACTCTAGTATTAGTCTATTCAGCTCATGCACTTAACGCAAAGTGTCTATGAGTATACTGTAATCTTTTGAAGGTGTACAAGTTTTTTGTGTGCACTGTGGCAACCCCACTACCAATCACTCGTGGGAACGCGAGGCATCTGCAGAGAACTAGGCCAGCTCCAGAATGGTGCGACTGCAAACCAGGCACTGTCTTCTTCGTTCTCTCACAGCTCATGCCCTACCTTGGAACCCTCGAATAAAACGAGATGTTCCAGTCAACCTGGCTGTCTCCTCAGCGCGAACTGTCAGAAGATTTGATAAAAGAAGCAAGATGTGAACCTTAATAAAGCGTATATCCTTTGAAGAAAAGGCTGTTTAGCAGAAATTTGCAAGGTTCACAACCAGCTGTTTTTCTTGTTTAAATGAGGCAAAAATACTACTAATGATTTAACAAGGTGGCAAAATATCTCAAGTATAAAAAAGCCCTGCCCAGAACCGTCCTATAAATATTTCTTGAAAGCATTTGCTTTTAACAAGGTTACCAAAAGTTACTGCCTATCAATGGATTTTCTATTGCTCTGTGATTGGAATATGTGGGGCTTTTTATCTTCAGGAAGATTTCAAACTAGTTGACATGGGCACAGAAGTGAGAACAATGACACAAATTCTCTTTCTTAACTGGGACTTTGCCACAAAGAAGTGACGCTCACGCTTCCTCACTTTGAGGTGCGCCATCATGCTGCTTCCATTCTTACTTTATGCACCTAATCTTGGTGCTGCCAAATTAAGGGCACACGGATGCTCACTTACACCACAATGTGAGCCTAGGTGCAGCCTTAATTTAAGCTCAATGCAACATACTGGCACTCTCAACTGATTGCTTTAGAGGGCACTGCATACTGTTTAAATTGATTGGCTAAAATTGGGCATGGAGAAAACGTACTTGTTAGCCATCACACAGTGCGTTAGTTGCATAACACGTAATTATTGAATGTGTCGAGATGGTAGGTGGGAAAAACATCAGGATGCCAATGTATGCTCCAATGCTACAGTGAAGCAATGAGCTGGATGATGTCATGTGAAGGCCCCTTGAAAGTGAATGGTCAGCATTACCAATCAAGAGTCAACAAATAAGGACATAGACTGAGGGCACACATAAAGAGAAATGTAGGTGTGCACAGTACCAAGCCTATGGATGTCCGGGACCTCCAAAGTGCTTTCAAGGCTCGTAGGGCGACCTCCTCGAAGACCGGGTTGCCTGTCAGCCGGCTGAGGGTGGCAAACTCAACCAGAAAGGTGCCCACACCAGCGGTACATGTGATGCTGGTCTCTCCCAGTGGCACTCCATTGATTAGGTTAACTGTGCCATATGGCATGCCTGTCTTGGTGTTGAAAGCTGCACACAGAAGCAACATTGTCTCAGTCTGTCGCACCAGGCTTGCAGCTTTCATTGCAGAGCTCCTTGATAATCAGAAAGCTCCTATAACATAAATAAATTGTTAAAAAAATAGAAAAGAAGGGAGAGGTAAATTGGCATGGATGAACTTTATCAGGTTATGCCAGCACATCCTAGAGGTATGAAATTGTGGCGTTTAATGCCCACAAACTGCACAGTGGGTTATGAGGGATGCCTTAGCAGATGGCTCCAGATCATTTTTGACCAGCTGGGGTTTTTTAATGAGCATCTAAATCTTGAGTACACAAGCATTTTTCTCATTTCATCCTCATTGAAATGCAGCTGCCATGCCCGGGAATCAAAATTATGATCTTGTGCTTAGCAACATGACATAGCCACTGAGCCATTGCGGTAGGTGCCAGCACATTTCAGTGCCAGAAAAGCATGCAAGATAGGTACTTGGACTATCAACAGCAACTTGATGCTTCCAAAGACAGATGTTGTTATGTGTCACAAGTCCAAAGCTACAGTCAAAATGTTCAAAATCAGCCCATGCAGTGTTTTGAGTTGAAGCCTTTTTGATGCATCAGAGGACAGTCAAAGTCACCTGTGTTTACTATGGTGGGTCTGTCACTTACACACTTTACTTCATATGCATATTTTTCAGGTGTACGCCCACAAGCTACAAACAATATATTTCTATTGCATTGTTTGCATTTTCCTAAGGACTAGTCAAATACTCTGCAATGCATAGGTATCAGCAGATCAAGTGCAAAGGAAGTTGAAAAATGAAATGGAATAGACTAAGCAATGATCATGAGATAAATTCAATACCTGGAAGCAATCGTGTGGCCACATCTTCAGCAAGGCGCAGGAGGGGTCCCGAGCAAGGCCAGCCAGGCTCAAGAGGCATTTGAGCTTTTCGAGACAGTAGATGTGCCGAAAGCAGACCACCAACCACTGCCACAGTGAAGCATAAGTGTAACAGAAGGCTGCGCTCAAATGCAACCATGTGCAGCTATGCGTCCACTGTTTGGTACTTTCTCTACTGCATCTACTTAATTATTAATAGTTAAAGTTAATAAAGCACAAAGTTCACTGCACCAGACCTTCGCATCCTCTTCCCAATTGTTGGAAATCTCTCACAAGCATAGTAACCAGCGTACCCGCTGTGTCAAAGGTCAGTTTTGGAATACTTTACTTAATGATCAGAATGCTAACTACAAATTTGTAACAGGAGTTGTTAAATCCTCAAATGAAACCTCTCATGCAGTCACTACAAAAGAAGGCAGGTGCAGCACACAAACAATGTACAGCTCATGAGCAGTAAGGACATGCTAAGCAGGAAAAGAGAATGTGCAGCTTACAAGCACCAATTCTAGACAAGGAAAGTAGCATCAAAGAGGTATTACAGTATCACTGACAGATCATGGTACAGTACATTCATGTGGAATTCAGTATTCTTCTTAATATGATTAACCAGTTTGCAACTTTTTAACTGAGATACCTATCTACAAGCATATGAAGGCATATTATATTTTTCCAAGCCTTTGGACAAAGATGCAGTAAATGCTGAATTGCATTATGATCAATAATGGCTTCTCAGACAATCTAACTCAGTGATATATCTGTTGCCCTGCAACGTTCATGTAGATGCAATACTTTCTAATCTCACACAAGACTGACTTCTTACATGTTCATTGTGGCGTTTTTGAGCGCATCCTACAGCGCACTAATTGACATCTTGGTTTATTGGTTTGGAATAAGTGATCAATAAGGCATAGGAAAAACAGCGGCCACATCAAGTACTGTGTCTAAATCAATGCTGAATAAAAAAAAAAAAAAAAAGTAAACACAAGAGGTAACAAGGAACTACAAATTTCATCTGCATAGAGCCCTCTATTAATTTCTAACAAGAGAGTGAGATTATAGTTGGGACAACCTGTATGTGCAATGTACCCACCTCGTATGTTGGTCTCAAAGACCGAGACATTGATGTTGATGTTGAAATTGATGTTTTCTGCAATCATTGTTGCTACCTTTCTAAACTCAGTGTAGTTGCCCATAATGGCCAATGTGTCGAGTGCATCGATGAGCGTGAGTGAGAAGCTGCCCCAAGTGTCAACGCCATCACAGGAAAGTGGCCGTAGCTCATCATAAGGGTAAGCATACTTCATGTAGCCATCGTAAGCGTGCTGGAACATCTCCAACACTCGATTCCTGCAACAGGATCACAAGAAATGTGTCCACCTTTGGCAGGGAAACCAGGTAACCATAGTATGAGCAGACTAGTTGAGATGACGTAAAGCATCACACGCATCTAAACTTAGTCCCTGACAGCATCGAAACAGAGCACAAGAAAGAAAATATAATAAGTCACATCAGGAATATTATAGGAACTTGAGCTTGAGATACACTGTATGAAAAGGCTTCAACATTTACTTTGCTCCAGCTGACAATGATACTTACCACACTTTATATTGCAGAGGTTTAATAGTAAGGACATTCATGCAGGGCTGTCTGACAATATTCATTAGCAGCAAATAGTTACGAATGTCAGAACCATCAGTAACATAAACAAAAAGGCGATGTTAGCTATGGAAATGCTGCTTTCACATGTGGTTCATGTGCTTTGTATACCTATACAGTAGGCCTGTACACCTTGTATATGTTACGAGGTGTGCAGAAAAATAAATGCCATTTCTCTAGCAGTCTTTCTTCAAAGCAAATTCGTTTTAACATTGAGTAATAAGACAATCATAGCACTAGACAAGCACAATGCTGCAAGAATGCTACTGTGATCACACTGTATAGCAGCAGTAAAATATGTTTCTTTTAGCACTAAATACGACTGGAGGCCAGAATGTCAAGGTCAGCTGTGAAATGTGCTGTTCGCGCCAGAGTTTTTCACACAATGCGATTATTTTGCAGTAAGATGATGAAGTTTCTAAGCGAGCATGAACAGTTTCAAAAACATGCCTTCTTATTTTGTCATCCGTATTATACCAACTGTTATAGTTATTTTTGTATATTTTTTTATTGTGTGTATGAGAGAGAGAACACCTAGTGAGAACTATACAGCGGCTTTGCATTAAGGATACACAGGTGTCATACAACGGTACAAAGCTCGTACTCAATATCTTAAGAGCATTCATATATCTTAAAGAACTGTCAATAACCTTGTAAATAATATTTTATAGGGAAGTGTGCGTTGTGGGAAGCTTCAGAGAAACAGATGAACCACACAGCGAACACGATGAGTGCATAACCATTGGCGATTGCAAGGAACAACCCTGTTAGGCCATAAACGTTAGTAGCACAAAAATATTTTTATTTCCTTAGCCCAGGAAAGTAAAGCTATTTATAGTAATA
Organism: Dermacentor andersoni; assembly: GCF_023375885.2. Taxonomy (NCBI): domain Eukaryota; kingdom Metazoa; phylum Arthropoda; class Arachnida; order Ixodida; family Ixodidae; genus Dermacentor; species Dermacentor andersoni. The sequence goes on from NC_092817.1 coordinate 30,759,152, forward strand.
ACGACATAAGCCCAGTGACAGCCAGTGGCATACAATACCACAATAACACATCCTAAGGAGCCAACGTACGCGTCGTCCAACGTAAACAAATAACGGTATGCTACGTCAACTTCGACACGGTAACACTGAACTTAGTGTCACACATTACTTCCCCCTTCTATTTTGGCTTCTGGATTGGATTGGCGCGGCTCGCTACGTGCTTGCGCGCGCTTTTCCGAGCGCAGATTGATGTGCGTCTGGTTTTTGCACTAGGTTTTTATACGATCGCTTGTCGCTGCTTTCCTTTTCTCTGGTTTGATTCGGCGCGGCTAGGTGCAGGCGCGCATATTTGGTGTGCGCCTGCTTTCTTGCGCTGGTCTTTGAACACATCGCTCGCTGCTCGCGCTTGTATATAAGAAAACGCTGCGCCGCTGGGGTACCGTGTACGTAAGCGCGCAATAATGCCGGGAAACATTCATACAAAAGCAAAGGGTCAGAACACTGCGCTTTGTTTTTCATTACTTTGTCATGTACCTTCACACTGGGTAGCGCCGAGCGATCGCTTCTAACAAACGCAGAAATGAGTCTTTGCAGCGCGTGTGGCCATTAATTGACTACCCAACACAGCCATGTGAGGTGCGACTCCAGGCGGAGAGGAGGTGGCGCTTCACTTTCTGCATGCCAATAACTTTCCATTTTTTGCGTGTGAACGCCCGTGATCGGGTCCACAAATTTCATGCTGTCTGCTTTAGTTTCCCATTGCAGATTGAGGCTCACTCCGTTAGCATCCACTAAGTTCGGGATGCAGTTGTATGCGGCCCATTCATCACTGTGGATGGTGGTCCCCGGTTCAACGTTGGCTGCAATAATGGAGCCTAGCGTCGCCGCGTCTCGTCTGTCGACCTTGAATAGTCGGAACTGCCCGGTGGTCACGAAGGTCATGCCGAATACCCATGGTCCAAGATCTGCAATGCCGCCGTGATTTTGCCGGCTCGGCGGAACCTTGTCGCCCGTCATCAGGTGGCCTCGATTGTGTTTTCGCTTGCCGCGAAGGGGGCATTCATCAATTTGCACAATCCTTCGGGGCCACCGAGTGGGTGTCGCGCCAGCAGCTCGTCCCGCACGACCTCACGAGCTATCACGGGCGTTCACACGCAAAAACTAGCAAGTTAATAAACTGAAGCGCCACCTCCTCTCCGCCGGCTGCAGAGTAACTGCGCCGCTGCTGGAGTCGCACCTCACATGGCTGTGGTGGGAGTCAATTAATGGCCACACGCGCTGCAAAGACTCATTTCTGCGTTTGTTAGAAGCGATCGCTCGGTGCTACCCAGTGGTAAGGTACATGACAAAGTAATGGAAAACAAGGCGCAGTTTTCTGGCGCGCTTACATACACGGTACGTTCGCGGCGCAGCACTTCCTTATATAGACAAGAACGGCACCGAGAGCGGCGCTGCTGCGCCGGCATTGAGAGCGCCGCATGCGAAGCGAAATTCTATTAGCGGGTGGTACCCCTCTCCCATCTCTCGTTCGCGCCGCCTTGATTGCCTCCTGCACTGCGCGTGTTTTGGCATGTTTCGCGCCGCACGCGGTGCGTGCCTACGTGTGTGCGCGTGGAGATTTCGTTCGAAGGGCGGTGTACAGTCTGTTTCACATTTAGGGGAAAACTCGCAGCGCATTGCATCGCGATGCGGCGAGCGCTTGAGTCCGGCGGCGGCAGCAGCTCGCGCAGGTGCTCGAGGAGCGGGATCTTGAACGGCGTCGCCTGCTACGGCGGCGCGCGCTGGCCGCATTGTCGGGAAACGTTCTACTATCAGTTGCAGGGCGCCGATCTCATCGCTACGGCGTGAAATGAGCCGGTATTCTTTACTATGCGTTGTGCGACGCCAACTAGAAGAGCGCGCAGTCACTCTCTTGGAGTGGCCGCCTCAATCCCCGGGCGCCAACATCATTTAAAATGTCTGGGGCTCGTTGAAAGTATCGCTGGCGCACCGTCCCCTCTATCAGTCGCCCGAGGATAGGCTTCGATACACCATCGTCACTGACTGAGACGTGCTGCGAATGAACACATCCCTGATCAAGTCATTCTGCACTTCACTGCCTTCCAGGATGAGCGCTGTCATCGCTGCCGCTGGGGACATGACGAGATACTAACTGAAGTTCCGAGCGTGACGTGTCCAATTCCCCGCCGGCGGGCAGAGTCTGTCTGGTGTAGCGAATGATTGTCGAGAAAAACCATTTCCAGCTCATTGTCTGAACCTAAAACATTCATTTAATCGTATCCGTTTGTTTCATCGTGTTCGACTCCCATAGTTATCATTGTTGAGTGCTTTGTTTTCCTTTCGAGTCAAAGACTGAACACGTTGCGCGCACATCTTGGTGCGTCTTGTTGCTGCTTATTACGGTAGCACACACAGTGAAGAAATATACGTACACTGTCGTCCTTTATGAAAGGGAACACGCGAGCGCGTGGCCTGCGCTCTGCGGCGGCTGCATACAGTGCCATCAACCTGCAGCTAAAGAAAGCGCGTCCGCTTTTGGCGTCATCTATTGGCAAACAAAATAACGACCGTGCTTGTGCACCACGCCCGATTTGTTGGCGGCAGACGACGCGCTACAACCATCGCCCGTTGCGCGAGTGAAGAGGGAGCGTAATCTAGCAGCGCTTGTCCACCGGCCATGACTCGTTGTTTTGTTTGCCAACAGATGACGCCAAAAGCGGACGTGCATTCTTAAGCTGTCGGTTGATGGTGCTGTAGGCAGCCATCGCAGAGCGCATGCCACGCGCTCGCGTGTTCCCTTTCATAAAGGACGACAGTGTACACTGCCCCTGACAGTAGCACGCTTCCCGACAATGCGGCCAGCGCGCGCCGCCGTAGCAGACGACGCAGATCACGACTCCGCCCCTCGAGCGTCTGCGCCAGCTCGAGCTGCTGCCACCGCACGACTGCATTGCTTGCCGCATCGCGATGCAATACGTTCCCAGTTTTCCCCTAAGTGTGAAACACACTGTACACGCTTCTTTTTGTCTTTAAGAAGATCGGTAGGCTTGACGATTATTTTTATGGCTGCAATGCGGCGAAAGGGCAGCGTCTGCTTAACCATGTAAGTGACGCTGAGCAGGTGATTGGAAACGACATCGTATGTACCGCCGGAAAAATCGTCAGCACATACGATGCGGCACATACATACGGCGCATACGAGCTAAAGTCATTTTTGCAGTTTCTCACAATATGTTTGCTACAAATCCGTGTTGTCTCTGATGGCGACAACGGTCTTCCATCGACACTGTGGGGAAATAAACAAAATATATCGCTGCATAGCACAAGTACGACATGCGCACACAACTTTAACTACTGCGTCCCCTACAATATGGAATATAAGCAGCAATGTAGACAGCTTGGCCATTTTTTAACAGTGCTAAAGAGACGGTAGTTGAAAGTATTAGTAATCATTCCTGCTTCAGCAATGCCGGCGTGACCAAGACGCGGGCCGCGTATCGTCCAGTAACTCGATGGATCGGTGCAGTGGTGAAGCGGGAATGAACTCCGGTCATGTTCAATGCATCTTGCAGATATTCAATTTCTCGGCACGCGTGAACTTCGGCCACTGCTAGCGCATACAACAGAAGTGGTTTCCATTCTTGGGCAGAGCACACATAAACGAAACACGAGAAAGAAGACAGGACAAGCGCTCGTCGAACAAAAGTTTTTATATGAATAAAGGGATTATGTACCGAGTAATTATTAAATTCACGTGGGTTACATATAAAAACCGTCATACACTCAGGAGTGATCAATGAACGAGCTCGCTTCGTTTGCCAGTTGTTTACTTCGCTCGGCGCACCGCAGTAATCCACGTGTGTCGTCTGCTTTTTTCGTACCATTTTCTTGTGAATCGGCAGAATTTCACTGGTGGCATCAACCATTTCGTGTTTACATTGCTGTCGTGACAGTTAACAACACAATAATAATTTCCGGTCATCCGAAGAGGCGCCGTCGCAAACAAGAGACGTTTCGCGCGCAGCGCGACCTTAACGCGGGCGCGACCGCTAGGGAAGCGGCGGCGGAAACCTACACCCGTTGGAGATGAAATCGTTCCGCCAGGGGAGAAACGAGCGCTGGCGTCTAGGATGAAACTTGGCGTGCGGTCGTCTATATAAGCGCGAGCAGCGAGCGATGTGTTCGAAGACCAGCGCAAAAAAAGCAGGCGCACACCAAGCCAGAGAAAAGGAAAGCAGCGACAAGCGATCGCATAAAAGCGCAGTGCACAAACCAGACGCACATCAATCTGCGCTCGAAAAAGCGACTGTATAAAAGCCTAGTGGAGAAACCAGGCGCACATCAATCTGCGCTCAGAAAAGCACGCGTAAGCACGTAGCGAGCCGCGCCAATCCAATCCAGAAGCCAGAGGAGTGGGGGAAGTAATGTGTGACACTAAGTTCAGTGTTACCCTTCGACACTAGGATTAGGAAGGCAAGATAATCAAAGGTTATATATCTACCTGTAGACTCCCAGTTTGTGGTCGTTGAATTTTTCGCACGAGATATAAGGAATGATTGCACACGACAATAATATTACGTGTACTAAGGAGCCCATGACACGAACGCAGACGCTTTAGCACCGGCAACGCTCTCCTGTGGTACATGTGTGCGTTCTAAACTCGACGCGATCGGCTAGGGCGCCTTGTCTGTCTAGTAGCTTCTAGCAGTGTGCCATCACGCGTGGAACCATCCGGTCCGTCATTGAACGGCTAATTACTGACAGCGAAATTGCCTCCTTTCCGTTAGCACAGTAAACGCCACTCATATTACGCGATCAGCGTCAGCGTCGCCAGCTTCCTGGCGGCGTCTGCGTTTACATACTTGTCACGTGACCACATGAACCACGTGCTTAGCATAGCCTCGAACGCAAAGCTGCACGAACCGGAATACGCGCTTGTGCTTTCCCTTCCTTTTCCGCTTAGCTTTCATGTCGGGCGCATTGTAGCCGATTGAAGGTAAGTCAAAAATCTGTTCAATCAGAATCTTACTGAAAATTATTCCGTTTCAGAAACCGCGAATACCGTGCGGCATTGGTCATATGTTTGCTCGTTTGTATTATTTTAACGAGGTAAATGTTCCATTGCCCTTTATTGGGGTTCGATCCTACCGTCTTGCCTGATGAGCCGGCCTGCGGCATTTACTTTGCGCTGAACGTTTGTCGATTGGCTTGGATTTATGGCGCACTGGAAACAATCTATGGTTACCGATTTCTTGGTGTGATGTTTCTGTATTCCACAAGCTTGTCCGCTTCTTTGTTGCCGGAGACATTCGGCTGCAGGTGGTGTGTGTGAGAGCGGATTGTCAATTGCTCCATTCTACCCTGCAGGTTCAACATGTTGATGCCCAAGAAGAATCGCGTGGCCATCTATGAATATCTGTTCAAGGTGAGCATACAACTTTCCTTGTGCTACTAAACCATTTTATCGGCTTCTTTGTGGTGGTCTCGCGACTAAAGCAAGATTATCGTATGACCGTGTAGAGAAGCCTACTACGGCGGGCGGGCGGGCATGTTCGGAGCCAAGCATGGTTACGAACGTCCATAGTGTATTGGGATATCTTGCTGTTTCCTGGACTGCAATTCGCCAAAAGCATCAGTAATCATCAGCAGCCAGTGCGTGCGCGTCCGCATAGTTAACGTAACACTTTAGCTTCGAAGACTCCAACGCATAAAACTGGTGTAGATGCCCTAATATCTTACATCTTAGGAACGTCTCGTCGCTGGAAACCACCATGGTTGGGGATACAAAGCGCTATTGGAAGCGTTTACTGTTATTGCTTTTGTTAGCATGTTTTAAAGCTGCGAGGACAAGAAAGTAATGCGGCTCAGCAGCTCTGTCTTAAAACAGTTGGGCGTGAACTGTACAGTGCATTTGCAGCGATGGGCAAGGTTGTGATTCGTTAAAATTTCTGTTAAACATGTGGCGTAAATAGGAAACACTAGCTCTTGGTTTTCTGCGTGCACTTTCTGCGTGCTGTACATGTTCTACAAGCAAGCATTTTGTTCTAGCAGTATATTAAGTGCAGTAATCCTGATTCACTGGTACGACTTTCATGCTATAAGTGTTGTTCATAGGCCACTGTTGATATCAACTGCATTGCGTTTATGCCCAGATTGAGAATATTACTTATATAGCATCTTGGCTTGCCCATTTCATTAAGGTCAGGCATACTTCATTGCTCATGTCCATTCTTGTAGGAGGGTGTCCTTGTGGCAAAAAAGGATTTTCACGCACCCAAGCACCCCGAACTTGAGGCCATCCCAAACCTCCAAGTGATCAAGGCGTTGCAGTCCCTCAAGTCACGTGGCTATGTGAAGGAACAGTTTGCGTGGCGCCACTACTACTGGTACCTCACCAACGAGGGCATTCAGTATCTGCGAGACTTTCTGCACCTGCCACCAGAGATTGTGCCTGCCACCTTGAAGAAGCAGTCTCGCCAGGAGGCACCTAGCCGTAGGCCCAAGAGTGAGTAATCGAATTCATACACATTTTGCCATGTGGTGGAAGCAAGAGGCTGCGGAGAGGCTCTGATGTGCATTTAAGAAACTCTGGTCAAAGCGACTCAGCATTATGGGGCAGCTCCTCAACAGGTGCATGTAAAGAACTGTAGGTGGTGAAAACTAATTTAAGGCTTTGCAGTGTGGCATAGTAGCCCTGGTGTTGCTTTGGGACATTGAAAACATTCTATGAATCAATCCAGCATTAATAAATCCGTCAGTTCTTTGTGTTAAATAAAGCATAAAGCCTTTATTGCATGAAGAAATAATGGTTTGGCTAGGTGTAGAGGTTTGACAATGCAACAAAAGCAGTTACAGGTGCATCATGTAGTAGGGTGTTTCACGATGGTAGTACTGTGTTCTGTGCATCATCTTGTGTCTTCGTTTCATAATCCCATTGTTGAATAGAATGCCACGACATGTGTGAGGCTGCTGACTTCTAATTGCTGGCGACTCTGAAGACTTACCTAGATTCATACGTAGCAGGCAACGCTGAAGCTACAAAAGTAGTGTACCGAATTTGCTCAAATCCAGGTCTGCCTCATTTACAGTCCGACCCCAGAAATTGGGACAGTCAGGAAAAAAAAAACTTTCCTCTTATGCAAGTCGAGCTAAAGAATGCTTGTTATCAATGTGGCTGTAGGCAGGCTGAGGTAAACAGGCACCTGAATATGTTCCGAGCGATGTCTAACATTTGCAACCCACCTCGTCTTCACTTGTATGATCTCAATTTTCATAGTTATTGTTGCTTTTTCTTTGTGTCTTGATAAAATAAGCAAGTTCTTTTTTCACTTTGCGGCATTGGCCTGCCTGCGCTACACTCAAAGCTGTGCTCAATGTAGTTGGTTTTTGTTTCTGCCATGTTGTAGCCACAAGGTGAAGTGGTTGGCAGTTGAGGATAAAGTGCATACTTGGAATATAGACCACCCTGACTCTCATATCTTTTTTATAAAAGGCCATCAGCCTATATTGCTCTCTCTGTATATTTCTCAATGCAGTTGTTTTTGAGTTTTGGTGCTTTCTACAGAAATATATTACAACTACATCCTGTGAATATAAGGCAAACTTGAATAGTGCATTATTTTTGTGCTTCCAGCATTTTGCGTTTTGGTCATAAACATGTCGCTCTGCTCATTCAGTGGTAAATAGGCTGTGGCTGTGATGCCTTCCATTTAATGGTTACATTGTGTTTTGCTACACAAAATAAAAAGTATCGTACAGTTTTACATATACAGGGGTGTCTACCAAGTTGACATTCCAAATTCCCAGAGTTTTCGAGGTTTTCCATGAGTGCCTTTGCGAAATCCCCTGAGTGACACAGAACTTCGTTTTATGTCAAGACGGGTTGACACCATGTCGCCCGATGCTCTCACTCCCTAGTAAGAAGTGAATTAATAAAACGATGGACACCGACCAACAGAAGTGCTAAAAAATGAATAAATCTAAAAGACGTTTTGGCTTCGCTACGGAAGCCTCATTCACGATGGGATGACGGAACCTTTCCGTCATCCCATCGTGAACAAGGCATCGCGATGCCGTCCGAATTATCGGGCTTTCGGAAAGTCAGTCGTTGACAACTCCTCCAGTGGACGATGCGGCGTTAAAGAAGACTCGTTACGATTACTCTGTTATTCGAGCCACCATTACTGCGACTTGTTCGCTGTCAACAAAATAACTGCTCATATTCCGTGATAGAAGCACAAATTCCCTGAGTTTTCCCTGAGTATTGCCAGACTATTCAACATCCCTGAGATTTCCCGGTTGGTGGACACCCTTATATAGTTACATGGCTGATGCCCATATCTTTTCTTTTCATATGTGATGCACGTTCTGGTTGTGGTTGCAATTAGCTGAACTCTCTCTAGTCCTCACAACATTGCTTGCTATGTATGAAATGGAATGTCGAAGGCAACCGAAACCTTTCCTACGCTTAACTATATTTCTTCTCTTGGCACCCACTCTGTTTTAATAAACAATCAGTTGACTATTCCATTTCAGCTGTACACAGCTGTAGTTGAAGGCTCCAATCTCCAGAGATGGTGGTAGAAACCTGGAATGTGAATAGGCATTCTCTTTGAGGAGAATTTCCTGCTGCATTCTTGACCTTATATATTCTAGCTGTGAGCACTAGCTGGTGGTGTAATAGCTGTGGCTATGTTACATCTCCACGTAGTGTGGTTGTCAGTGTTATAACTAAACCTTATGCTTCGCTGCTGTTGCAGTGACACAAGACATGCAGAGCAAGACGACAGATGACCGCAGCGACTACAGGAGAGCACCAGGTCTGGACAAGAAGGGCGACGTAGGACCAGGAACAGATACCAACTTTGATTTCGTAAGTTTTTGCCATATCAGAACATTTTATCTTTAGAACTCTTGGTGCTTTTGTGTATGTAGGTAAGCATTTTTTCTAAGTGGTTATATCTGGAGTTGCAGTGCATTGGTTTTAGTAGTATGGGTTGCCTAATTTAGTGCCTCTTTATGCTTGCTTGTGTAGGTCTGGCAGCAGCACATTATGCAGATGGAGACACCTCTTAATGTGTTGTTCCTTAATTTGTGAGGTCTTCGTGCCACCCTTCTAGAGTTGTTACATTTTAGTAACTTAGAAATCATTTAGCTTTGTTACATATTGCCTTTAGTTGCCCTCCAAGCAATTGTTTTTGTTAATTGTTTGGATTAAGTGTCGCTTTAATTCTGGTTGGCACTTCATTCAAACCCGTCAAAATATTAGGCTCTCAAAGTTTAATCTGCAGCTGGCTGTTACGTCCTCAGTGCAGTTTAGGCACGTAGTAGTACTAGCAGTACATACCTGCCAACCTGTGAACATTAAACTTTGCAAGACTCTCACGAACACTACACTGGAAGGGAATAGCATGCATTTTTTTTGTGGGATACATGCCATTTATTAAAGATGATTTATCATTATACACAAGCAGCAGCAAATTTTGAACACCATAAGTCGACAAGCAACACTGCAACATTGCTGTTGCCAATTACACCTGATTTTCAATCTGTTTACTTAAAGAAGCTACCCCTTTGGTTTCCTTTCACAGCTGGAAATACATTTAAGAGAAACATTTTTTGCTAACAGCATTTACTTCTAAAACTACTAAACATGCGTAAAATTGTGGGGGCACGAATTCGTAAAGCTTGCAAAAAAAAATTTGGAAGTTGGCAGGTAATTGCCTCTGTGGAATCCGCTTTTCTTTACTTGTGCAGTTTGTTTTTTTTTTTAGTTGTGAAGTTGTGCATTTCACTTATCAAATTGGTATAAAGTTGGTTATTCAGTAGGCAGATAAAGGCTGACACATATATATGGTCCTGGAGGGAAAGAAATACCGTATTTATTCGAATATAGGTCGACCTTTCTTTTTTTCCAGAAATGTTACCCATAATTACCTATCGACCTATATTTGTGATCGAAGCTAGCAAAAGTACTGAGCTAATGGAGTTCCAATCTGAAACAGAGCTGGAGCCGCGAGGGCCTAGGCCACAAACCAAAAAGCCCTGCCATGCATCAAAGCCGCAGTGGCACAAATCACAAATGTCACTCTATTCTAACATACACCGATTGTAATGCGCACCCGTACAGTACAGTACTAACTAAATTAACAAGCATGGTTTTATGTGCGCACAAGTAAACATGAGCACATCTCACTCGATGACCTTAGAAACTCGCTGTCAAAATGCTGGAGTGAGGAAGCGCAGCGGACTCTGTTCCCATAGCAGGTCGCTCTCAATATAGGGCCAAGGCGATCGTTGCAAATTCGCCCTGTTTCGGTGCAATGGGTTGCTTTGCTGGCAAAAACTACCTCCTTCTGTTTCCAGTCCCACACGAAAGTTTCGCGCACTCTAAACACCCATGATGCAGCCCGATTTCCATCTGTCTCCGCACATCACTTTTAAATGCGGCATCAAGAACTTGGCACTTCATGCTGATAGAGCAAACGCAGAAAACGGGAAGACAGATAGCGGACTAATGCCTAAGTACACATACTGCAGCACATGGAGGAAGCTGCAGAAGCTAGACTCTAAGCACGTATGAGGCAGCCATATTGAAATGCCAATGCCGATTTATGGTCGTACTCGATTCTACTGCGCCTATTCTAATGGGTCGATCTATATACGAATAAATTTTTTAAATATTTTTCGGAGAGCACAATATATAGGAACTTAGCTATATTTGTGCTTTGAGTAAATACGGTAATTGGTTGCTTCCTTGTATTATAAAGTGTACAACAAAAATTTATCTCCATGCCAAGTTGGGCATAAATGGAGCTTGAAATAAGTTTTGTTGTGTGGTGGGGTTTAATACGAGTTTTCTTTCTTTTGCAGCGGGGAGGCTTCGGACGTGGCCGTGGAGCTCCTCAGTAAAACAGTTCCAACGCTCGTCTAGAGGCATGTGAATAAACTTGCTGCAGACAGAACAGTCTCTTTATTGTGCATTATCCCGGAAGAAAGTGATGTTCCTGTATGGGTACAGCTGCAAGACCAAGAGGAAACAGCATGCAAATTAGCATTTATGGCACTTGCTCACACGAGGTCTACCAGCACTTGCATAATTTCTTGCTCAGAAGCGGTGATGCCACTTTCTTCAAACAAGCTACAGCGCAGAGATTACACAAAGGTGTCCAGTCAACCTTGAGTAACCGGACATCCATTAGGAAGTTATGCATTCAAAATAACGCACCTAGGAGTCTTTGCGTACTCAACACCCAGCAGTTTGCGTCTGCTAACTTTGGGTGTGCAAAACCTAAAACTCCGCATTACCGAAATTGGGATTGGATTGGAGGAAATTGGGGTAACTTCCTAGCACACGTCCGGTCCCCTGCTTCATGTTCAAAGCCAAGTTGCACTTGGCATGCATTTCTAAAGGTGGTGTACACAATTATTCAGCATGCTATTGAGGAAATTAAGCTTTATACAAAGCTATGAAAACTCTAGGTTCCTTAACTCGGACCTTTGGTATGCCCATGTGATTCAGTATTACGATTACAGTCGAACCCACTTATAACGGTACCAGTTTTAACAATATATTGGTTATAACAATGAGAAGCTGCTGCACCGTCAATTTTTTAATGTTTTCCATGGAGAATTAACCCGCTTGCCCCGATGCCGCATTATCGGTAATAACGATGAACCTTGGCTGTCCGAGCCGACAGGTAGTGAAATGCTAAATTCTTAAAAAGAAAACGAGAAATTCAAGCCGCTGTTCTAACAGGCACCGCACGCTCATTTTCTAGCCATCTCCTCGCACCTCTCTCCCGTCGCCCTTCCCCCCACCCCTCTGAACATGAATGGACTGCGCTAACTGTGCTGCTCGCATGTTGATCGCTGGCTCCTCATTCATCGTTCTGCAGATAGCTTAATTGCTCGTGTTGGTCTTCGTTGTTTGCGTCAAAATCGTTCCTGGCAACGCAGTTTCTCGCCACCGAAATGGAAGATGGCTGATCTGCTCACTGATCATTAGCAATGCACGACGTTGCCGGTGAAAAGAAAGCGCACGGCTGTAGATTGGGAAATTAAGTGCTTCTAACCGATGAGGCGATCGTCGCGAACGTGCTTGCATCAGATAGCGATGGCGACAGCAATGACGCGGTAGGGTAGGCTGCCTCAACGTCCTCGCAGGAGGCCCGGCAGATGATTCAGTCGCTCCGGGGCTTAGTTTTCGCGAGGAACTTTCCACTCCACTACGTGGAGAACCTGGATGCCTTGGAGAAGGATGTCGGCAAGCTTTGCGCAAAGCATGAGAGGCTGAGGGACGTAGGGTTTTCTCATGCAAGCCAGTGAGAAGTACGTGTCGACATGCTTGTGGCGATCTCGGCGTTTCTTCTGGATTTTTCAAGCTGACAGGCTGCCGCGGCAGCATTCTCGCAATCTTTAAAAGGCCCCTTTTGGGGCCACCAAAGCGATGCCTCGGCAGTACGTGCATATTGCTTGTCAGCCGTGACACCTCTTTGTAGTTGTTATAGCAGTGCCATTCTTTAACGCCGACAGCCGCAGCTTGTTGCACGCAATCGGAGCACCCAGGAAGCAGTTAAACGAGTGAACAGAATGAGCAGCTGGATGGAGGAAGGTGGTGGGGAGCAGTACTGGCCTCCCCGCCATTATAGTGTTCTCACAACAGTTCTGCCATCCCCCTATTTTTATTTTTTCATGCAACCCGGTTATAACAATGGAATTTTCATGGCACCTGAATATTGTTATGAGTTTGACTGTATACCTTAAAGGAATACTAAGAAAATTTATCTTGTTTCTATTTCTTTCTATTGTGGAGCCTCTCCCCTGAGAGTACGTCAATAATTATGTTGCGCTTCAGTGTGACCCGTTCAATATGTATGCCGAGTGCAAAGTGGCTTTTGATGTGAAAACAGACTTGTCATCGAAACCTATTGTGGCGGTCTCGTGTTACCTGTACCACTGATGTGTACACACACTACAGCTGTGTTACAAGAAGCAGAGTCTGCACTTGATGGGACAGGAGGAGAAAGCGTGCCTCCTGCATTTCCAAAAGAAGCTAAGGTAGGGCCAATTTGGCAGCTTTCAGTGACATGGTTGTATGGCCTTCAATCACCACACCAGGCTGACTGGCACACGTTTAGGTTAGGTTACATGATGTTTTGGTGTGACCACCATCCCCACTTTCTGTGATGTGATGAATAGAAGCCTTGCTTCTTTAGGTAATTAGCTTTGACTACATAGCTTTGTATCAAGCTTAATTTCCTCAAGAGCATGCCGAATGATTTGTGTACACCACCTTTTGAGATGCATGCAAAGTGCAAATGTGGCTTTGGACACGAAGTGGGAGACCGAGCATACATTGGGAAGTTATTCGAAATAACACACCTAGACGTCTTTACACACCCAACGCTCAGCAATTAGCATTCCCTAAGCTTGGGTGTGCAATACCTAAAGGTCCGCATTACTGAAATTGGAGTTGGTTTTAATGTGGTGTTGAAAACTATTTACCAGCCAGCATGGGTTGTCGGTTGTAAGCCCCACTGTAACCACTGAAACCTGGCTGTGCACTACCGAATTGGCCTTTCTATACCTTTTTGCTGCACCTCTCTGTATTTGACTTGGCATTAAGCTTTATACAAAGCTATGGAGTCGAAAGCTATCTGGCTACCCTGAAGAAGCAATGTTTTTACGTCGATAGTTCTTTAGAGGGGCACTAAAGCGAAACACAAAATCAGTTTTGATGGATAAAGCGTTCTTTGAAAACATTGTTGTCATTAATTTCGAAATAATCGGTTGATTATTAGAATAGAAAATGATGTTCAAAGTTTGTTTTTGAACCTCGCGCCGAGTCCTCAACGCCGGCACGTCACTGTGACGTCGGGGATTCCTAAGGATTTTCTCATACTTGGGCAATGTTGCCTAAACAGAAGTTATCATAACTCACCATATTCGATCGTTGGCTCCTTTAGGGCACAATGTAGTCTATCGCTAAAGAATTAACTAGGCCTAAAAAACACTGGTGAAATCCATGATGTCACAGCGAGATGGTGCGCAAACTTCAAGGTGTTGCCACCCGGCTTTTATTATTGTGCTCTTTCTGGCTTACCAAGTGTCTTCTCGTGGTGAGAGTGGTGTTTTTGATGTTGTAGAAGAGCAATTTACTGATACAGAAGACAATTTTTCTCTTTAGTGTCCCTTTACATGCCAAGAGCAATGGGGTGCAAAGCCTTACCCTGCACACTGCTCTTCCCCTGACAAGGCCAAGTGGAACGGGGCCATATACGCGGGAATCTGTTGAGTTCTCCTTATTGTCACCTTCGAGCCAAACATGTCCTTTCGGTATCTGCAAAGAATAAAAAATGTCGCCTGATGTACTAAGTGTCTAAAGTATTGTTGAATGGGGCCATCAATTCCATTGTTTAGATATAGCAACTTAATTCCTTGGGATGACTGCTGACATTATAGTACACTCATTTAGTACCAACAGACCAACTTGTTCAATGTAAAATCTTTAGTTAACGTAGTAATGCAACATCAATAGTGGAGAATAGTGCAACATAGAAAGGTTTGAAGGTACTGCTTCCAACCTCGGGACTTTCATCTGGGAATTTTTTTTGCCATTTGGGGACAAATGGAACTTTTCAAATGTTGGTTCACAAGTTTCCTTGCATCACATCAAGCCCAGTTTAGGCCCAGTTTAGGCCTGGAACCTTCTGCCTAGTGCATACCTCGTGCCTTGAATGGCACAAAAATGGTCTTGCGTTAATCGGTGGCCGTATCTAACGCCATCACAGTCCAGAATTGAGAAGTCTGAAGAACCACATATTGCTTACACCATTTCGAGTTGGAAGATCATGAGAAAAGCCTTCAATTTATTGCCAAAAGCTACAGTGGGAATGTTTTTATATTATTCCTGTATTTTGTCGTTCAGGTGCACCTAATTTAAAAATTTCTTTAGATACAAAATTTGGACTAGAAAGGGTTAACTGCTCCAAATAAACGTGCAGCAGATCTCATGTACTTGGTATCTAGAAATGCAGAGTTCTCTCAACTGTTCCATTCATAGCCTCATTTGCCTTTATCTGCACGAGGAGGGAAATGGCACAGAAAAAAAAATGTATTCACTCTGTGCCACCTCCTTGGCCTATGACGTTTTGGTGTGACATCCTGGACTTAACCACAGTGGGACAAACACGTCAAAGATCCTAAATGACAGCTGCTATCACAGCTGGCCTCTTGTATCTTGAAAAAAAATTTTCGCCCACAATTTGTCTATTCATTCAAACTCACTCTGTTGGTTCTGCTGCACTGAAACTTTTCCTTTCAGTATGAGTTCCTTCTAATTCTCTAATAAATCACCATTCATTTGTTGTATGCACTGTTACTTTGTAATTTCAGCTAAAAGTTAACTTGCTTTCATTCTCTAATCCATGCTTCGTTTTCTGCCCCGTTTCCTAAGTAGCTTGTCCCATGTTTTGGCTGCATACTGGGAGTGCACACTGCAGTAATCTTTTTTTTTTTTTTTAAGGAGTGTTATTGTGGCCAAACAGTAACTCCATACCTGAATAGGCCGACTAACTTACATAAAGTTTTCAGACTACTACTGGCTGCGGCTTACTACCTATGTAAGCTCTTTCTTGTTGTCTTGCTAAAACGTGTTTGAGCCAATTTTCAAGCTTACCTTCAAGCTTGACCTCAGTGGGTGGTTCTCAACAATTTGTTGAAGGTCAGCTCCCGTGTTGGGTAATAGGCCAATTTAGCTGACAAATTTGGTGTGGCATTCTTTGGTAGTTCTGTTGTTTTGAATCTTGCATTCTGAAAACTTGCAGATAAGCGTTGACAGCCGAGATCTTGGTCAGGATTATTTTTTTACTTTTCTTTAAAACCAATCGCTGTGCATTTCTTGTATTTTCTAGCCCATTTGAGTCTCTATGTAAACTTTTTGTTCCTCGTCAACTACGTATGCACATATACTTGAAAGCAACCCAGTTCCTCCAGTAGCAACGCAACAGCCAAACCGGCCACGCATGGGGGGGGGGGCAACTGAAGCTGGTTACTAAGCTAATCATAATGTTTCATCTAGTTTATCGCGTGCCCATGGGTTGGGCCAAGTTTTGTCTTGGCGCTGGGCGAAGTGTAGGCCAATGTTCAGGTTCAGCTTGTCCAAAAGCAAGTGACTGTCATCCGTTACCGCAACGCTTCGCGTTTCGCTTCAGACCTCCAGAAAACGAACAATTTCCCCGACTCATTCCAACCACGGAATGACAACTCCGTAACGTCGATGATGAAACAGCCCTAAAGCCACAGCGTAACATCTTATTTCTTCTCTTTACGTTCGTCCTTAGCGCTGTTTTATTACGTTACCAAACCAGCTCGTCCAGCTGTCCTTAGTTTTGCAATGCATTGGGCAAAATAACACACTTCAAAAATAACGCCAACTATATTCACGCACGGACAAGTTTGCCGATGTTGTGACATAGCATACATCTTTATTATGCAGGCTAGAGTGTTCGTTCGGCGCACGAAACGTTGCACGTACCCTTTGCACGAAGAGTCCTGAAATCAACTGGTCTCCGTGAACACCAACGACTCTCTTGCAGATATACTGCTTCGGATTGTTGGGGCACTTCGCTATGACGATGTCGCCTCTGTAAAAAAGTGGTGTTGCTTTTCGCTCAACTTTTCCAATGCACGTCGACTGTGAATTTACCTCTGAATGCGGTTTGTGTGCACAGATATATGTTCAGTGAGAAGGATGTCGTTTGAAGCAATAGTGGGTTCCATGGAAGACCCGCTGCACTGAAAAGGTTATGACAGTTACAATCTCTGATCATGCTCGAACATTTGTGTTGATGACCTTAGTATGGATAAATATAAATGACAAGCTAAGCACTTACTATAACTAGGTCTCCACAGAACTCGACGACACAGTACGCAATGGCAACGCTCTGGGCAACGAATCCGGTAGCACGCAAACATCGCGACAAAACACGACGTACGAGCGTCATGTGATAAATTACAGCAAACAATACCTATATTAAACAATAATTTTTCTTGCTTTGCAATGGAAGACAAGCATTTCCGTTAATTAAGCTAAATGCATACGAAAAGTCTACAGCGGGCAACCGCTACGATCCGCACGAAACCGCACCATAGACCGCACGCCCAGCACGCCTGGCTTTGCGTGGCGGATTGGATCGGCACTGGACCGTCGTAATGGCCGTACAAAGTTTCTGCATATGGTTTCTGTTTCTGTTCCGTTCACTCTTTGCTCTGGCACGGCTGCACGATGGAAACGCACCGTGGCTTTGGCCCCTCTGACCAGATCTTGGCCGCCATAATTTGTCGTCCAGACCATGTAACGTGCCTATGGCCCAGGCAGTCCAGCCGAACGTTGGTTCAGATCTAGTTCAAATACAGCGCACGCACTTGCAACAAATTAAATGCAGTGCATTAAACCCGTGCTCACACCTTGGCTTATAAATTTCGACTTGTGCATTATTTTTTCTGCATAACGCCTGCGGTACTCCTCTTTTGCCCAACACATACTGCTTCACACAGATGCAAAATCGGAGAACGTGAGCTGAGCAGATAGTGGAACCACAGAACACCTGCTGGTGGAACTTTGTGGCCCTGAAATGGTACGTGACGGAGCAAGTATCCAACCGGTACGACGACCCCCATTGGACCCCTCGTTCATTTCACTCGCCCAAAATTTGACATTTGATTGAACGAAACTTTCATAAGCGGTTTGAGCTGCACGAATGGCTAGAGGTTTTTCCTGCTGTGGTGACACGTGCATCGAATGTACAGATGCTCACAATGGTCTTATTCATATGAATTAAGTTATGGCGTTTTACGTGCCAAAACCACGATCTGATTGAGGCACGATGTAATGGGGGACTCCGGAATAATTTGGACCACCTGGGGTTCTCTTGAGTGCACCTAAATCTAAGTACACGGGTGTTTTCGTATTCCGCCCCCGTCAAAATGCGGCTAGCCGCCGTGGCCGGGATTCGATCCCGCGACTTCGTGCTTAGCAGCCCGACACCATAGCCAAATTATATAAGCAACCAGGGCGAGGTAAATTCATTTGTATGAATTTACTCACAATATACGCAGGCAGCGTGTGCTGAGCATGCACCAGTAAAATCGTAAAAATCCTGCAGGCGCGTACATCACACCGATGGGGAAAGGAAGAAAAAAAAGCAAACTTTCTCTCTTTTCGGTTTGCCCCGAGCACACACCTTTTGTGGGATACATATGCATTTTTAATATAAATTATTTGCCATTAGACGCAGCACACAAGTGGCAGCCAGCTTGGAACAGCAGGGCAGACAACTGCCAATTGAAAACACTTCATCCGTAGGACATTTAAATCATGTTCCAATGTTTATGCGTCAATTCAGATACAAATGGGACATCCAGACGTCCAGTTCTGGGTATACTACCACAGATGTTCCAAGGTTATCGCACATGGATACATTCTTCGGCATACACATGAATATTTGTCGGATTGAGGATTTGTCCGAGTGCCCTCTTAACAAAATTATGTTTTCCCGCAAGTTCAAATCCGAAGCTATTATGTCAGCAGCACGTGTGTACGTCATATTTTACGAATTTTCTGTTGCAATTTACTTTGAAAACTTTAGTTAGTTCCATCTTGCACTTGGTGGAAGGCACCTAGAAGAATGAGGGGCATGCTGCACTGAAAAATGTCTGTTCTTGATGCATGGGCACTCTGTTCGTTGCATATGCCACACAGCGTGTGCTGCGAGCATAGCAGATGACAGACACTGCGCAATTAATTCATCGCCATATGTCCGTAAAATGTAAGCAGCATATATATCCCCATGATGTCCCTCGCTGTCTGTCTCTGATCATACCCTTGGAAGACCTCGGATGGTGAAAGGGCTCCAGTGGGGTGCTTGCTTCGACCAAGTAACTTTATTCAAGCGAAACAGGAGAAACCAGTCACAGCAAAGTTGCTGAAAAAGTCAGTGTTGTCTAAGAACAGTGTGTTGCTCATCCGGGTCGTGACAACAATGATGTCCTACAGAAACTTTGTTGCGACGGGTTTCTCCTGTTTCAGGAACTCGCTTAAATAAAGTTGCTTGATCGAAGCAAGCACCCCACTGGAACCCTTTCACCATCTGAGGTCTTCCAAGGATATGATCAGAGACACACAAGTGAAACTTTTTTGCCAGCAAAATTTAACCTAAAGCTTAGCAAAAGGTTTGTAAAATTGTACGAGCCCAATTGATAAACTTTATGAAAAATTCAGGAGTTGGCAGGTGCATATGATGCTGCCACTATTTAAAACTGGTTCTGTGAAACCATTCCTCCCCACGCTGTGTATACAGGGTGTTTCAGCAAACACTTTAAAAAATCTTTAAAAGTTGCCTTTGGCAGATATCACAATTCTAGTCCATGAGCTGGTCTACTCGAAGCGGCGGACAATACCTGCACAAAAAATTGAGATGCAAAATAGACTAATTAATAAAAGTTCACTAATTAAGTTTTTAACTGATTACATTATGGCCCATGTTGCAATTTACAAATGCTAGCCGTGGAGTTTGCAAGGCAGATCCACATGGAACACATTTTCAAGATGACACCAGTTTCAAGATATCAATTCCCGAACTTTGCGGAGAAATGCATTGGCGTTTCAGTTGATTTGTTAACAAAACATCGTTTCATGCACTGAAACACACAAGTAATTGGAACGCCAATGCATTTCTCCGCAAAGTTCGGGAATTTATATCTAGAAACTGGTGTCATCTTGAGAGTTCGTTTCAAGTGGATCTGCCTTGTGAAGTCCACTGCTAGAATTTGTAAATTGAAATATGGGTCTAAGATAATTAGCTAAAAGTCCATTAGTGAATTTTTGTTAATTAGTTGATTTTGCATATAACTTTTTTGTGCAACTAGTGTCTGTCACTTCGAGTAGACCGGCTCATAAACTAGAATTGAGCTACCTGCCACAGGCAACCTTTAAAAAACTTTGAAAGTGTTCGCTGAAACACCCTATATGTAGATTAAGACATTTCTGATACAACAAGTTTCCAACACTGCCCATGTTGTGGGTCAAAATGACCCTGCTCCTGAGTTTCTGCGCTGTTGAGGCTGTCACTGTGCCTATCTCAAATTTTACATACAAATCAAATCATTCTTATGTTGTGCAACCTTCAACACGACAGTTACACCAAATAGCACAAATCTTACTGGATTAATCTATTTTTTATCCGCCACATTTTGCTGTGATGTAGAGGATCATCCTGCAGTTTACGTGTCTGTTTACAGAACCTTATGTGCTGTATGTGTGTCACATTGTGTCTGTACGCAGAACTAGAAGTACTGAAGCTAGTGATTAAGCTCTAAATGTAAGTCAAGGAACATTACGAATTTTATTGACTTGTATGACTCTGCCCCAACTAATTTCTGAATTGAAAGCCATATGCAATTACTTATAGCTTAGTGGACTTAAATTTGGCTTAATATCCTGTTTGCTTTACCGTTACCATTCACACTCAATAATAAAAAAAATAACATATGCAGATTTTAATATGGCTGCTTACATCACTTTTAATTTAATGCCCACGTACAGTGTACTGCAGGAAAACTCGCAAGGCTGAAAGAACCGAAACAGCAAAGAAAGCAGCTGCAAGGCAGGTCAGTGAACTTCGGCAGCCTCGGCAAAGCCAACACGTGCAGCACCATAGTCAAAGACAGTATAGTAGCGGCCTATGAAGACATCGCCAAAGATCCAAAGAGGTCCTTGTGGCGCTGGTATGTCAAGTCCGACGAACCCAGAAAGACAGAGGCTGCGGCGAAACTGTGTAATCTGAAATTAAACAAGGTAAAGAGAATTGTTGCCTTCAAAAAATAAATAAACGTATAAGAGAAATATTGATTAGACAATGTGAAGTACTAATGAGCAATTACAAACTGGTTTGGACTAACTTACTCTACATAGAACAGTGTTTCAGATTTCCTTATGACACTGTGTACCTTGTTTTCAATGACATGCAACCAACTTACTCTGTAAACACAGCCATGTTTCATATGGTGAGCACATTACAGCACCAATACTATACCATGCACATCAAATGGGAAGAGTAATAATATTTAAAGGCACTGCAACAGAGATAATTATATGTTTATTTTGGTAACATCAGTGAATGTCAAATAACATGCAACAATTTATTAGTGAATCAATGTACCAAAACTTTCCGATTAGAAATTTGCAGGCATAGGATGAGTCAGATGCAGCACAGAGGTAACTGAAAGCCACTGGGAGAGGCCTTCATCACTCAGTCGACAAAACTTAGGCTGATGATGATGACAACTTAAATCGCATTCAGACTCCTCAACATTGCTCCTCCTCAACATTGCTGAGAAATGTATTCAGTTAATTCCAATCACCATTTTCCTGGAAAGCCTCCCTTAAGCAATGTGGAAAAAAGTGAAGTGGAGCATGACTGTACTTTGAGACACACTTAAAGGTCATTTATCTTGAAAGTGGTGCTATTCTCAATATTCCTACTAAGCGGACATGCCTCAAGCACTACCCGGCTTCAACCCAGTGACTGCGACAGGTACCCTCAAGCGCTGCAAAGCTTATACCCAAGTCACACGGGCACTTTCAGAGTCCTTTGAACCAAAGATCCTTTACTTCAAGAGAGGATGCGCACGCTGTCACACAGGTGTATCAAAGAAGGCCTAGTCGAAGGGACCTTTGAGTCAAGGGAGCCCGCGCCTGTTCTTTGAAATCTCAAGGGAATACTCTTGAGCCTAGAGGGCATTTGACAGAAGAAGAAATAATTCTGTATAAATAGAGGAGTTCAATATTTAGCAGTTAAAATGAAGTATCACTGTATTATCGAAGTTTCTAAGCACAAAACACTTTCATGACACCTGCAACCTAAATTATGAACACGTTAGTATAGCAGTGCTGGCACGGCCTGTTGCCAGCAACAATGTTGATACAACATGGGTGCCATATGCGATTTGGTTATCGGCTGCTACACATCAAAGTGTCCTCGTTTTTTTTTCTGCGTATCATTATTTTTTTCGTACCTTGTCCTTTTGCATTTTAGGGTACATTGTGGTTTCTGTTAAAAGCTTGAGCAGAGACCATCCAGAGACCGTGTAGCACTGACACATATCCCTTGTACTAATGTTCATTTGAAAGCTCTATGCTCCTTAACTTCAAAAATCCTTTGGTATGTCCATGTGATATGAGTATTAGAAGTATACCTTAAACGAATACTGACTGAAAATTTTTTTCTTGTTTCTGTTGCTTGTGTCTTTTTTCTTTTGCTTTCTATTGTGGAGCCTGTATTCCCACAGAGCACAACAAATGCTGAATCATGTTGTAGCGCACTACTACGTGCCGCAGTGGTCCGAACATGGTCAACTATGAACTGAGGCGGTGGTGAAGGAACGAGGATTCGATGGTAATGAACCAAAGTTCCGAGTCCGATGACCAGAACTCCAGGAGCTTGAGATGAGACACAAAATTTTTGTGTCCGTGTTCCTTTAATGTAATTCAGAAGAGTTATTTAGCAAACCTTAACTGAAATCAATTAGCAACTGACATTTATGTAGTGATATAACACAAAAGAAATGCAATTTGTTTCTTTACTTTCCAAAGTTTTTGTTTGCCTGCTTTAATTTATAACAAATCAGCATTATGCTTTTTGCGGTTGTTTGCACTATATGTATGTTTCTTTCCCTCTTTTTTGCAAACACGTTCGATGTGTTTGTATTGCCCCCCTCCCCTCTCCTGAATAATGGCTTCGTGCGTCCAAGGTGATAGTAAATTAAATTAGATTAATTTACTGACATTTGCTGCAGCTAGTGATGCATTACTGAAGTAAGGGATGATTATCTTCTTTACACGGTCTTTAAAACTTCTGAATCTTCACATATTAAGCATGTGGTGCTATATGTCTTCAAAACACCAGAAATTCAGCCAGTTGGTTCTGCTACCTGTCCAAAGTAGTGCTGTTACATTTCAGATCAGATATTGCGCTCAGCAACACCACAGTTACTCTAGTAGAAAGCTGGAAGCAGTTGCTTTTAATAATGAAATGCCACATTCACTATAATTTCCCACCAGTAGTGTCCATGCACTTTCATAACAATATGATACATATCAATGTTGCCAAAGGCACCTCACCTTTAAGACATAGTCATTCCCTGTCAAAGTGTATGTACGGTTTCCTATCTGGAACTTGACGGCTGGAAGCTTAGGCACATCTTCACATTTCACTGTGTACTGGAGAAGGAAAATTTTAGTTTAAGAGAACCATTTCTATAGCAAATGCAGTACAAGACACAAGCAGTAACACATGGGCAACAGATTACACTGTTTAGGAGAGGTAAGTTCCTAGGACATAAAACAGCAGAAAACAAATGCTTAGAATAAAAATAAATAAGCCTTTTGAATGCTTCACTTCTGTTTATCGTAGACAGTGTATTAAGCTATAACCACCATCCAGGAGATCAAAAAGCTTACCGAATGCATTATGTGTGGAAGAGCCTGCCATATATCTGGTGCTTTCAATAAAGAAAATGCCATGGTAAACTGGACTACATGTGTTGCGGTGGCCAAAGATGTAGGAAGTAATTTCAACCCAGTGGCTACCAAATATTATGCACGCCATGAGGCCCTCCATACTGATTATTTTTCCCACTTATGGGCACTATGGAAACTTCCACTAAGTACTGAATATATAAGGAAATGAAACCTTTGGTGTCATTGACAAGCACTGCCATCTACCTGCAAAATTGTCAATCAATTATCGAGTATATTACTCGTCATGCCATCTATAAATAAATTTTTTAACCAACCATGCCTCCAGCCCGGCGAATCACCGGCTTTGGCAACATGATCTCTGTTGTTGGGCCTGCCAGTCTGCCAGCTTCGGTAGCCAATGGGTTAAAACAAGACTAGGAAGACATAGAGTTGCATACAATTAACACGTATAGCTGTCTCTGTGTGTCAGCTCTAGGTGCCTTTGCCTGCCATCATAATATTGTGCCATTTTATTATTACTGCCTAATATGAAACAACTAGTTCAAACAAGAGTGAACAGTCATTCAATTTCAGCAGCTCAATAGCAGGTAGCTGTTCAGTTGCATAAGGTCAAAAATGTACTTACTTGACCATGAGAGTAAGGATAGGCACCAATAATTTTCTGAAGCTTCATAACTTCTAAGGCGGGTCCGGCCATTAGTGATGTGCCGGTGTCTGCTATAGCCTGACAGCCATTCACACAAAATCTCAGCGAGCTGTTTTCCACAGATATCCTGAAATATACGAAAAAGGTGATGTGTTATGTAAGCACAGCCCACAAGTGACAGAGGGAAGCAATCTTGTACACTTACTCTAGCTACAGATATTTTCTGCTGGACAACTACTCTAATGCTCTCAATCCTGCTAGCTGTGCTGCTAAATACTTTTTGTACAGCCAATGCTACACCAAACATAAGTGAAACAGGTTCTAGACCTGTGTGAAAAATAAAACAAGACAAGGGCAGTGCTTAGTATTGTTATTATAACTTGTTTTACAGCACATAAGTGGGAATGGACATGAATGACACAAACAATTGCTGTCAGCAGGTGCTTTGTTTGAAGATACACCTACTGTATTTGCACAGATACAATTTTATCACAAATATAATGCATGTGGCAACTCAAGACGAATACAAAAAATTTATGTGTGGCTCTGCTATCACAAACATAAGAGACCAGTGGAGCTAAGAGAAGGCCAGTGAAGTAGTGCCAAATTGCACAGAAGACACACAAGCATCGGCAACGCGTCCCTAAGGCGTCTAGTACGGCGTTCGCGATTCGTGTGGCCAACGCCGTAGTAGACGCTGCGGTTGTCTCTACTCTGTACAGAGCTGCGGGCGAAGAGGACATCGAGGCACCCT
Organism: Dermacentor andersoni; assembly: GCF_023375885.2. Classification (NCBI taxonomy): domain Eukaryota; kingdom Metazoa; phylum Arthropoda; class Arachnida; order Ixodida; family Ixodidae; genus Dermacentor; species Dermacentor andersoni. The sequence goes on from NC_092817.1 coordinate 30,784,073, forward strand.
AGCAGCCACCAGAGAAGAACGCCCCCCTCCCTCGCCTGACCCCCCTGCCTTGCGCGCCACAGGCGAGGGAGGAGGGGCGTTAGGCGAGGGAGGAGGAGATAGGCTGACCCCCCCCAAAGCCACCCCTCGCTCACTTGTGCGCTGCTCCCTCTCCCCTGCTAGGCTCCGCCCACCCTCGCCATGTCGCTATGCTGCGCGATGCTATTTTTATACTCTGCTTTCACTCTCTATCAGCTCTCTCTCCCCTAGCTCAGCGAAGTTGCGAACGTTAAGAGAAACCCAGCGAGGTTCTAACAGCTCCACTGTAAAATATACGTGTTGTAGCAAAATAACAATGCATTATGCAACCATATCTGTGGGATTGGGACACATAGTACTGTTCAGCACAGAATGATAGCCAATTGGGTACTGTACGAGTATTTGTGCAGATCCGCCTACATAGGCATAACCTGCCACAGCCTGCTGAACTATGCTAAAACAATACAACAGGCATGCAATACATAAGACAGATAGGCCAGATGCATGTGTGCTAGTCTACTGCACTTGCACATTGATACCACATAGATGTGTGTGTAGTGATTATAAGGGTGAAGGGAAGAGAGAAGTGCAGTGCCGTAACTGTCTCTCAAAGGAGGACACCTCAACAGCACTGCACAGGGTAGGGGAAGTGGGAAGGAAAAGATTAAGAGAGAATGAAAGAGAGCGGAGAAAAAAAAAAAAAAAGGCAAGAGGGTTGAAAAAGAAGAAGCACATAGATGTTCACTGCTGAAGAATGCCCTTGGACCTAAAGATTACAAAAATGAATTCGTACAGTAGCCAAACTTTTTTTGTTGTAGGAACCATTATGCTGTGTTCTGCTGTCACTAATTGTAGACCTGCCTTCCAGACATCAGGATGTTGACTTTTCTACAGAGCTTACTTGCCTTGCAGCTGAGATCATTGCATTTTGTTGCATTAAATTAAAAAAAAAAACCTATCATGCTACATCCAAAGTATGGTTTTGAATACAGCAGGATATGGCTTTTTCAGGCAGGTAATTTTGTAAAATTTCTTTAGGCAGTAAGTGATAAGTCATGCAGATATTATTATTATTAATCATGTAAACATATACAAACACCACAAAGAAAAAGAAAAGCAGGCTAGGAATTGTCTCCTAAAAAGAACACCATGTCCACCCGCTTGAAGAGAGGAAAAAAGAAAGGAGAAAGAGAATAAATGTAAAAGAAGAATAAAGAAAGAGGAAGGCACACCACTAACACTTCACACACACACAAAGTACGAGCATTACAGACGAGAGTCCGGTCCTGTGGTCATGAAGAACTGAAGCACAGCTTAGTGAGCCTCATACTGAGTTAAGGTATGACCTTTTGAAAACAATATATCGTTAAGCGCAGGTCAAGCAAGATTAAAAAACACCTGCACACCACCCACATGTCCCGCATGTTCTTTTTTTATCACTTATTGAACTTGAAATGACACTTGCCTTTGTGAAAGGGTGAACAAACAGAGTATAAGCACAGTGTTCGACATATAAGAATTACAATTTTTTTTTCATACAAAGAAATAGATGAAGCATTTATGCAATCAGTGCTCAACCTTAATGCCCTTGCTTCCCCAAAAGAACAGGTGAAATTGAATAACCGAAGCAGTGAAGATATCAGCGTTGGTTCTGAGATTGCCAACACTACTACTTTGTCCAAAAAATGAACAGCAATTTTTAAATGCTACCTAGTATGTATGTGGGCCATGTGTCTGCTCTTAAGTGAATGCAAAAAAATTGGCTAGGGATGCAGCTGCAGTGGGGTACGTGAAACATCTTGTGCATTCTGCAGATGGTGTATGGGCACTAGGGCACAGAAATGATGTAATTAAATGCAGAAGTTACATGTATTTACGCATGAGAAAGCATACATGCCTAACTTATGTTACAGCTAATCAGCATTTTACGGTTTGATTTTGCAATTGTGCTCGCTCCTTATGTGTAGTGGGCCTGTTTGTTTTGCAGAGGATGTTTGGGCACTACAGTAGATAAATGGCCCCCTTAGTGGGGGCGCCCAAGACTGCCCCGTGCTACTTGAGCCTACTGCACTCGCAGATGGTTGAGAATCCTACGCTTGCCTCAACCTCCTGTGCTTGCTCTCCACACAGCGACGGACATGTTCCATCATGGTCAGAGGGGTTTGATATCTCTTTGTCTTGCTGCCTGAATTTCCTCACGCCATTTCTGAACCGTTTGTGTTGAGAGCAGGGGGGCCTAGCTGAGCAAGCACGAAATGTCTGCAATAATTCTACACTTTTAGGCCTAATAACTCCTGATGAGTACCAGTATGAGTTTGATGAATTATACCTACAATGGCATAGTGAGCTCTCTCAAACACAACCATTCCTGTTCAGATTGACAAACATACTGCCGAGCTACACCTCTCTGAATGTCACACGAGAGGCTAAATTTAGCTCCGACTGCGCAGCGCGTAGCACAATAGCGGCACCATTTGTGCACACAGTGCATGCGTCATCAAGTAATGACTTTTTCATCTTCACAATGATACCAAAGTAATTAAGACACATGGATAGTATGGTTACAAAGATATAAGTGATAATACTATGACATGTTTCGTTACGTGTGGTTTTAGTAAGCAGCCTCCTTTGAAAAATTTTAAACACATTTTAAGTCAAAATAATTTGAAGATGTCGTGTAGCATGTGCATGTGTGGTGGTAAAAGGGCACAGTCTATGTATAACATGTGTTGATTTTGAATAGGCCATATATATTGAAAGATACGTAGCAAGCTGTGAAAATGTTGTGTAAACCCAGTTGACGGAACCTCGACTCGTACCATTATTCAATTGATCTTCATGTTTAGTATGACCCTTATTACTTTGTGAAAGAAAATTAGGCTCAGTTTCTCATCACAAACACAAGCTCACGTTAAAAACAACCGAAAAGTTCAGCCAACATTTTAAAGCTTACCCATCCATCGCAAACTGCCAGTAGCCTTTCTTTGTGAGAGGTACATAATCAATAGAGCCCTTATAGAAGCGCTTGTCCACACCGCCAAATGTAATTTCACCACCAGTTGAAGAATTGTTGTTTCTAAAAGGAACAGACAAGAAGGAACAGAAGTGTTAAGTAATAAAAAGAAAACGAGGCGACCATAACTGATGCAACATTCTTCGCAAAAGTCACTGGCCTTTTCCTTTATTTGAAAATGTGCCGCTTACTTCTGGATGCGCCAGTAATACAAAGACTATGCAAAAGCTAAGCAAGACTGCACATATTTAAAACATAAGAACACCCAGAAAAATACACTTTGTTTTAAGGAACACCATACTGAACTAATAGAAAACAGAGTTTTTCAACCGATTGTTCAGCTGCGGCAGAACTTCAGCCGGAACAAAATATGAATTCACTTGTCTGTAGTCATGACTTGTTTTGAAATACCTGCCATTGGTTGGCTGCTTTGATGGCATATAAGACTTCAATAAAAAGATATAAAATTTGTGCAGGATTACTCATGATTTGTATTTATTTATTATTTCACAATACTACAGGCCGGATTGGCTCAAGCAGGAGCGGACTTTGATAAAAAAAAAAGAGTGTATGAAATGTGGGTGCCAGATACACAGCATTAACAAACAAAAAAATTATAAATATGAGTATTCACACTAACAGATGAACAGGGTTATATTTCTGCGCCTATAAAAAAATTAATTCTGACAAAAAGCACACTAATGTAACATTTGTTCAAACAGCCTGCAAAAATAAGTGGCCTCAAAAAAGTTTTAGGACGGGTGTTCCAGGCAGAAATTGTCTTGGGGAAAAACCTGTTTAAATGCATATGTTTTTACAAATATTCAGTGCATGATCATGTGTGTGTCAAGTCCTTTGGGTACTTAATGGCTGGGCATATGAAGGTATAGGCATTCGTAACTCACCTTTTAAAATATTACGTACATACACAATGCGAGCATATTTCCTATGCATTTTTAATGTTGGAATGTCATTTCTATGCATAAGCTTAGTAAGGGAGTCATTCGTTTTATATTTCCCCAAAATAAATCTGACAGCTTCCCTTTACAACACCTCTAGCTTATATCCTGTTTAATTTGGGGATCCCAAGTCATGTAAGCATATTCTATTTTAGACCTGACGTATGTATTGTATACCAATGATCGAAGCTTTGCTGGAGATTTTCATAATTTCCTCCTGAAAAAAACAACTTCCTAAAGGCTCATGCACAAATGTCAAAAATGTGAGCTGACCAGGAAAGCTTTGAAGTGAGTGTAATTCCTAAATATTTGTGTTTAGTTACCTGTACTATTTCTTGATTCTAAGGTGTATAAGCATAAAAACTAGGCCGTACTTTACTTATGTTTTTAACAAGACGTTTTTTGAAGGTTAACTTCCATGTCCCGTGTTTGACACCACTGCCCAACCTTCCAACAACTGGTCCTGTAAAACAGCACGGTTACTTCCACACAATATTTCTTTATATATAATACAGTCATCAGCAAAAAGTTTTATACACAGAGTCAGACACTAATTCAGATAAGTAATTTAAATGCACTAAACGTAAAAACAGCAAAGGACCCAGTGCGCTGCCCTGCGGCACACCAGAAGAGACAGTAAGGTTATTGAAAGCCTTATCATCCACCAGAGAAAACTGATTTCTATTTTGCAAATACGCTTTCATCCACTTCACTAAATACCAAGAAAGATAAATGAATTCTAGTTTATGCAACAGTTTCCTATATGATGCTTTGTCGAATTCTTTGTTGAAGTCTATAAAAAAACACATATATTTGCCCTGAGTGACCTAACGGCATTAAAAAAAATTATGTACAGTGGTAAGTAGCAGAGTCATACATTATCCCTTTTTGAAACTGTGTTGAAATGGGGACAGAATGTTTTTGTTAGACAAGAAAGACCTAATATAACCAGCTATGATGCACTTCCATAAGTTTCAATCAAATAGAAGTAACTGACACAGGCCTACAACTTATCAGTATTACCTTATCACTATTCTTATGTATTGGCACAACTCCTTCCGTTTTTCAATCTGATGGAAGTTAAATTGTGTTTAATGAAAACTGAAAAAAATTTGACATACATTCTGCAATTTGTGCTGCAAAGCATTTCAAGAAAGCTTTTGCTATTCCATCTGTGCCTTGAGTTGTTATCAGTGGTATAACTGACTTAGCAAATTTCTTCTTCGTGGCATAGTTGTCCTTCAAAGAAAAATCGCTATGATAGCACAGGTTAAATGTGTGTGCTATACATGTATCAGCTGCATTACTTATAAGCTGATCATTTATTGTAATTATTTAAACACTTCACTTTGCCCGAGATAACGCCAGAATTTTGACGGGTCCATTCTTAGGAATTTGGGAAGCATAGAACTGAAATAATGACGCTTAGCCTGTTTCACGTTAGATATGAAATTATTTTTTAATTCTACGACAGTATTCAGGCACATGTTCTCCTTCCTCCCTGTTCATTTTAATTTACGTTTAATGCATACTATTTCACGACTAACCCAAGGGTTATTGCGATTTTTGGTAACTCTTCTCATAGGTACACATTTTTCAGCACAGAAAGAGACCACTTTCTTAACATGAAACCATAAGCTATGAACATTTTTGGAACTAATATTGATATCAAGTGTATCAGCTCCAAGCAGTCAACGATTGATATGTCATCACAATGCTAAAAATTTCTAACTGAGTGCATTTTGCACCACATTTGTATAATCAAGAGAAAGTCAATGATGAATATACATCTAAGTAAATAGCCAAATCCCTCTCGAAAGCTATTCACTTTATTAAAAGAATGATGCACTTGACTGAGTATATTTATTGCAGTGAGGATATTTAAATAGTGTTGTTAGTTTCGTTGCATAATTCTGTAGAGAACAAAGCCATTAACGAACACATATTCGGTGGTAGTATAGGTGGACAGCATATGCGTCTCAAAGAGCTTTAATAGTTGGCATTGGGTGAGGAACATGCCCCGCAATTCGGTAGCATCAGAGCAAGTGCCGTAGACATTGTCAGTTTTTTATCAGCGGTGAAAGTCCAACCTCCAACCATGAAAGCGGGTGAAAGAGCGAAAGAAAGCTAAAGAAAACTAAACAAGGTAGATCCTCTTTTTTCATTGTTCTGCATGTCTTTTAGCAATTGCTTTAAGCAGCAGACGAAGTATTTTGGTAATGTTGTGATGAAGTAGGAGGGCAGGTAGTTTTGATTAAATAAGAGCTTCAATGAAATTATGTGGCTTTTAATCTAAAGTGCATCGAACTTCCTTTAGATTACATTTAGTAACTAAAGTTCTGAATGAATTCTACATCACAGTCATACCAAACTGACAGTATGCTTTGAGTGTTAGAATGATAAAAAGAAGGGCTCATGGTTTGAAAAGTTAGGTGTAGAAAATACAGACAAAAAAGGAATTAGAAAGCTGGTTCATATTAGTAGGTATTTGTGCTGACCTTTTTGTTACTCTTAGCAAACATGTTTTCTAATGCCTAACATTTCAAACCACCAATGCTTTGAGTGTGGCCAAGTGGGTAAGGCAACAGACAAGAAACATGAACGTATAAGATGATAGAAGACACAATTAACTCACCGATTTAGAAAGAAAGAAAAAACAGGTTGTGGTAAGAGGCCCTGCAAGACCATGTTGTCAAACACTGTGTTTGCACCAGATGCAGCAATGTTTTTAAAGCCCAGACCTAAGATACCATCAAACTTGGCTGCCACAAAAGTCAAACCTGGCTCAGTGACTGCTTCAGCAAAAGTCTGGTTCTGAACCTGCAACAATCAGACGAAGGTGCATTACTCCACATGAAACACAACACTGCTCATTCAAAATAAAGAGCTTTTAGGAGATGCCCTTTATCAAAGCGACAAAAATGAGCAACATGAAGAATCTGGCTGTAAGTGTGAAAGTATTAGTATATCTTTACATTGAGCCTTTGATTCAGTTTTCTAATTAGTCCGTCACAATGTATTATACCTGGTAGTTCACCTTGGGCAAGCATTTTTAAGTAATGCAATAGAGCAGAAATGTAAATGGCAAATAGTGATAAATTTCAGCTGAACAGCGAGTGTGTCATCTTCATAATAAGCATGGCGAATGAAAGAAAGCTATCACATTTCAAAGAGCTAAGAAAGTTGTGTTCATTGCAGAGTGCTTGTCAATTTAAAACGTCCCTTCAACATAATGCATTCAACTTTGATGTAAAAACGCATGTGAAAAGTTCGTCCCTTCAAGCATAATGCAGCAGTCCTTGGTGGAAGAGACAAACCATCTGATATTTGTAACAAGCTGACACTCCAATACCTTTCAGTCAATCTAAAATTATGCTACAGTGACCTCTTTTGTCTCCTTGCTCTTGTGTTCCTTGTTAGGTGCTGTTTCTTCAAATGATGTATCACAAACCGTCTCCCTTTCAAAAAAAAAAAAAAAAAAGAGTGAGGATCATGGCCAATGTGCTGTGATTAACAAAGCTTTCAAGAAATGTTTCAAATCCCAAGTGAAAGCTTTGTTCACAAAAATAAAACAAAGCTTCATTAAGGAAGCTGAAATGCCTCTTTACGAGCTGTGTTAATTAGATCCTTCTGGCTAAGGTCCAACTTCTTTTAACATGAATTCACAGTCTGACAAGAGAAGATGTAATCAAATCATCGATTTAATTTTTTTCAATCTAGCTCAGCAATATTCCTTAGTTAATCTACTGTCTTGCCGCAGCACAGTGTCAGTCATCTTCTTGTGTTTGTGTTCGATGCAGTTTCCACAGTATGCATAACAAGTCAGCCCAGCAACCCTCCTTATTGAGATAGAAATGCCCAGGCCAAACTCACTCACATCAATCCCTGCAAGTGAAACTGTGTCAACACTCAGGAAGCCAGTCATGCTGCCTGTGCCATAGCGCAATGAAATGGCTGTGCCATTCTTACGGTACGTCCTTGATTTTGCATGGTCATACTTCTTGTGGAGCACTGTAACAAGAAAGCCAAGAAGAACAACCATATTTGTGTAGCTCATGAATAAGATACCATTTCCACTTGAATGTTTTCATTTAGACAAGATGAACAGACACTGCAGTTCCCGAAGGAGCAATTAATTAAGCTAAAATGCTGCTTTCGTAAAAGCAACTTTTGCTTACTGTAAAAGAACAGTGTCGAAAGAAGGTGTGCTTCATGTACTGAAATAAATATAGAATAAGAAGTATCATAAATTGAGGTCAATTCTGTCTAAATATGAAGACCTGACTAGATTTCTTACATGTGGAACATCGTCAGCAGGAGTGACATATCTTATTTCGTGCGCGGTAATACTGGCAATATGTACAATATATATTGCAGTGGCCACTCGTGTTATCAGCAAAGCTATGCCCATGCACTGCAGGAACCAAGCGTTCATTATCAACTGGATGTTTTTTTCTTTTAGGCAGAAAACTTGTTGGTGGTATTTTTGACAATCGAGTAAGTAACCATTTCCATTCTCCAGGCATATGTCCAGCTACATGTACAACCAGTAACTTTGGAAAGAAAACCAGTGCAGTGTTTCTCACAGTGCATAAATTCAACATTTATACATGTATAGTCTACTGCTTGTAGTCTGGAGAATAAAGTATGCTGTTCTCTCAAATCACTGCAGAAGTTGTTGAGGAAATAAAAGGTACCCATGGAGTATGAATCACTATTTCCTAATACACAAGATAATTATTATTATGGGTTGCAATTTTATTATGTGGTTAGCAGTACAGGATGGGGATCTACAGAAGCTTACAGCAGGCAATGTTGGTCCACTTGCAGCGTCTCGAAGGAACCCACAGGTTAGATGAGCCCGTGTCAAAAACCACGCGGAAAGGTTGCGGAGGTACACCTATGGTGATTGGTCCGTAATATTGAGCCTGAAAGAAGGTGTATTAACCAGGAATATATCAAGGCATTCATTTCTACACACTCATATTCACTTATTAAATTGAATTCCAGTGAGCATCGCAGAGGTTCTACAATAACGAACAGATAGTATAGCAGATGAATACAAATGGTAGGCACTCCCAAATAACAAACAGCAGGGAAATGCAGTCAGATGTGGAAAAGAATTACGTGGTTATGAAAATAGAAAATTTGCAAGCACAGGATGTAGCTGGTTGATACAAAATGGGTAGTTAGAAATCACTGGGAGAAGGTTTCAACCTGTGGTGAACAACAGACTGGTGATGAGAATTTGGAATACCAATGCAGAGCATGCTAACAAAGATAGCGGCTATAACTCTGACTTTACTTTTTTGTCTTGCCTAATGTGGTCTTCTCACGCACTCATTAAAGATCAGTAGCCATGAAAGCAACGGGGCCAGTACAGTCAAAGTATGTAGCAAGAGGGCAAGGGATAGTATGTTTACAAATTGTTGAACAGATTAATCAGTCTGGGTGTACATAATTAATCGGGAACCCACTTACGATACTAATATAAGAAATAATATGCTGGTTTGTACTATTGTGAAATGCACAGCACTTCAACCCAAATTAAAAGTCTGACTCAGATGTATACTTGCAATAAACAAATATGTACTACTGGAAAGGAGATGCAGGCCTCACTTAGTTACAACTATGTTGAGTACATAGCTTCGATAACTTTCCTAACATGCCAAACTTTGTAACAAGAAGTCTTCCCATTAAATGAACAGCCTGTGATGGAGTGCTACTATGTGCTTGTGCAGTGCATGTGGAGTCACCATACAAGAATGTGATTAACATGCTGAAATTAATGTGGAACTGTGCCAGCACATTTGTTTCACATGATATTGCTACACCAGCATGTTACACCTATGAAAACATCTTTGACTTGGTCTCGTCTAGAAAAATGCTATTCATATCAGTTTGGAAATGTACAGCATTCATTTCCACAAAGCTAGAAACCATAAAAAACACCATTATTTTATTTTGATATCTGGCGAAAAGCTCCATGCAGTTATTTTTCGCACTGTAACCTCTAATGCACTTTTGTGAAAGCTATAGGAACATCGGACAAGCTGCCTGCACTATTCAGTTTTATTTTCTTTTACTTTTTTGTCTTTTGTTCTTCCTGTGCATCTTTCTTGTATGACTTTATTTAAGATATTTCTGTTATGACATGCTATCAACACCAGCGCATGTTTCATACTCATGTCCTAATTAGCACTACAGAATATTCTGAATAAATGAATGAATGAGCTTGAGATTCTGAACATCAGGCACATTATTTTTTTCTCTATAATTAGGCATTCAACCAGAAATAATTATGTCTGTGTCAATGACACAGGGCAACAGAACTGTAAGGTTGCTTAGCTACCAAGCCTGCATTATATTGAAATCTGAGCCTATTAGGTATAATGCTTCCAAGTGTGTTAGGTCAGCTACACTCAAAAGCAAGCATAGAAAGTGAGCAAGATGAATGAGAAGGTAATTAATATGTGTACCCACATTTAATGTCACCTAAAAAGATGAGAAAGAAAAGGTGTGGGCATGGCAAATTAGAAACCAGAAAAAAAATATACTCGACATGGCACCAATAACAGGTTAGAATGTCCCTGAAAAGATAATGACATAGGAGGCTTAATCATTAAACAAACCTCTGAATACTTCACTGCTTGTCAGTACTGTTAAATTCATTGCTATTCAATCTTTTGCATGTATTTACACTTCCATATATTGCAAGACTGGCATGCAATATCTCTGAGGCATAGTGTAGTCTGAGGCCTTCAATGTAAAAAATAACACAGTGTCATTGTGCCAACTCCCCAAATGAGCACTCAGACTATTGTTTTAGTGACAAAACTTCCATGCAGGTAAACTGAGACATTGGACAGGAACATGCTGATCACTCACATCAAGGTAGTTTGATAGTGGCTCTGGAATCGGCAGTTGTGCACCTTCTTCACTGTAGTATTTTGGCTGGGCCACAGTTAGTTCAGTGTCTACCTCGCCCAAAGTTCGCCTCACAGACTTGAATCGGTGTAAGGGAATGCTGGAAGTAAGAGAAGAAAGCAAGGATTAAACTTAGTGAACAGGGTTCTGTCACACACGTCACAGGTTCACATTAAATGAGAAATATTCTATGAGTGGGTAGGGAGAGCAAACAAGGAAAGAAAAGAAGAAGAAGAAAAGAAACTGCTTTTATAGAAGTGCTCCTGGCCAAGTTCAGAATAGACATCTGATTCAAGCCACTGTGCCATATCTTGGGACAAAGTATCTGCTTGGATAATGGCATTAAGAAAAGGCTCAATGTTCTATACAATTATATTTGCATTCTCAGTAAGGAACTATAAGAGTGACGGCAATGGCTCGTACAGGTGTAGCTGCAACTCTTGCTGAACACAGTTCACCTCAGGTCGTTCTGACTAGTGTGTATGTCTGATGGCTGTCACAGGTTTTTCCATCAAGCAGCACATCCACTGCAGGCGATACAGCAAATAAAATTAACAAATGGGAAGAATTGTCATACACGTGTAGTAACGTAAAGGCTGAGAAGAAAATGAATTCCGGAAAAAAAAAAAAAAAAACTTTTCTCGGTTTCTTGCCCCAGACAAAAAAACGAACGAGAAAGAAACTGATATTATTGATATTAATATTTCAAGCCTACACAGATCGAATAACTTCCTGGGACGAATATATTTTATCATGACGACCACAACTTTGAGTGAGGAACACTGCACCTCAAAACATTCTCAAACAGAACTCAAACATTGTTGTGGTTCAGAGATGTGTATCTTTGCAGGTATTGTACGGTGCTAACTTATGTCTTACGTGTACATGTCTGTCTAGGTAAACATGCCCTTGTGACGAACCACTAAAGTTAGATATAATATAATAATATATTAAATACACAAACCTCATAATGATAAAAACGATCATTTTTCAATATCTTTATTCTGCTTGTGTTGGTAAATAGCTCAGTAATCTAATAAATCATACTGTAAAATGATGTGGTGGCATTTGAACATATTACTTTCTCATGCATTCGAGCTTCTTATCATATTCTTAAGTGCGTTGTTCAGTAACACCTGCCTCTGAGGTTGTTCTGTGCACATCCAGAATGACAGTATTTCAGCAAATGAGATGCTCAAAATTTCAAAACATATACTTAGGTACTTTTCAATGACTACTCACAACAATGGCTGAATATGAACATAGCAGGCTACATATTAAACACTTTTTTTTTTTTTGGGGGGGGGGTGCACCATATCTACTCTTGGGGACACGTGCCGGTGTGCCACTGGTGTGGAGATCGATCTCAACGGCGATTGACCAGCAAGCACACAAGTAAGAAAAAAAAAAGTTGAAAAAGCGACGCGCGTCGCGATCTGTTCACCTGATGAGGGTTGTCGTCGAGGCGACCAGGGCCAGGAGAGTGAAAACGCGGAGCGACTCGCACATATCCTCCGCGCCCTGGGACTCGACAAAAGAATGCGACGCCTCGACGCGCGCGCGGCGATGCCGTCGCCCCGTAGCCGCACGCGCGCGGCTCTGCAGGCCGAGGCGCGGTGGCGGCCGGCCTGTGCAGCAGCATTCAGGTTCCGTCTCGAACTTGACCTCCCCGGAGCATCGTTGGCGCTCCCTCTTATCGACGCGGCCTGGTTCCGTTTACGTGGCTCACTGGTCCCAGAACATCATGCGCGAGGGCATTCACACGGCAGCACGCGCCGGTGTGCCCTCCTCCGCGCGCTCCATCCAACGCGCATGCCTCGACAACGCCAGAGAAAGATCGAGGCGGTCAGTTCTACAGCGACTTGCATTCGGCAATGAGAAAGGAACCGCTTATGCTACTTTCTCACCGACTTTCTTTTCTCAATTTTTTTTTCTTCTTCTGAGCAGTCTTTGTCGTTCGTGGTATTGACGAGGTCTAAGCGGCGACTCATTAGGGATCGAGCTTTGGAAATAACGCGCTGAAGCGTCAGAAACCCGAAAAGCCAAACCCCGCTTGGGTTCTTTCGTGCTTTCTTTCGCATGTGCCCATATAACCGCGTGGCCTTTGTTGGAGTCACGAACTACGCTTATAAAAAATATACATTACGCTTCCATGACTTATCAAAAGAATTCGCATCGGAATTTCAAGGGAACTGCAGGCTGGTGGGCTAGTTGGTACTGCATAACTTGTGGCAAAGTGCAAAAAAAAAAAACAGAAAAAAAACGAGGACAGCAAAAGGGAACGAAGACACTGCGCTATGACTTCGTTCCTTTCTGTTGTCCTCGTGTTTTTTTTGCGCTTTGCCTCAAGTTTTGCATTGGAAGTCAACGGAATCTCAACAGCATCAATTAGGATGCCACAAGTCTTTATACCAATGTGTGCTTTTAATTTTTCAGATTTCTTGGCGGATTTTTTTTGCCATTCACATTTTAAAATTTGCCTACCAAGAACATTACAAACACCCAAACTAATCTTTCTAAATTTCTCTTATTTATTTTTATACAATAGTGACAGACACAATAAGGAACCATGCACATGTCTCGCTTAAAAAATAAAAATATATGCATTTGAAAGGGGAAACAAAGAAAGTGATGTAATAAACTCTTTTTTTTATTGCATTTATATATCAAGAACATTTCTGTACACACATATATAATGGGTAATTTCATGCATTGGATATTGTAATCATGATGCCTAGGTCTTTTGTAGGTATGTATCACGTGGTAAGTTTTCTAAGCATGTTCTGAATCGGCTTCTTCAGCAGTGTCCTGTTCACATTGACAACTTTCACAACACTGTCCAAACAAGCAGGTGACATCTGTGAGGGAAGGTGAAATAAATGAAAAAGTGATCATAGACATCCTGTAGCTCCAGGATGTCACATAATACATGTTTAAAGAAACAAGAAAGCTGTGTGGCAAAAAGAATAAAGCAAAGGAGGAGGTTACCTGTGAGCCATAAAAGCTGAAAAAATCCATAAGCAGCTTTGAAAACTTGCTGTCAGTACTCCTTTCGTCCTTGACAGAAGTAAGCCAGTTGACTAAATCTGCGGACACACTTTCTAGGGGACCCTGTAAAAAAAATTGTGTAAGTTTTTCAGGACATGCATATTAGCCATGAGGTGGTACATTCCTTACCCGTTTGAGGACTGCTGTGTGCACAAAGGTAACAAGTGAGTCAATGCAGGCCCTTGATTCTTGCAGCATTCTCCTGTACAGTGGTGTTCGTGTTACATAGTGCACCAAGAGATGAATCAAAGACCACAATATCTTTTTGCAATAATGACACCTACAGTTGAAATGCTCCAATGTAAACAACAAGCTGATGATGAAGGGCAAACAAGACTGTAAGTGAAATACTTGAATTTGTAAATTTTGAGCATTCTAACACTGTCCTTACTTCACCACTAGTGGCAGCAGTCCTACAGCTAGATTTGGTACTTTAGAATGTTGGATTGCATCAGACTTTGAGCAAAGCAAGGGTGGGTTTATATTCATACAATATATTTTCAAGCAATGGTGCATTCAAAAGAGGTGAAAATTTTTTTAAAATTTAACAAGCAACATCCTAACACATTTCTGACATCACAAAGTTATGCACCGTCAGCATAAGTTGAAACAGGAAATAACTGATCAGAACACCTGTTACATGCATTTACGTGGAAGTGCGACATCTAATCATTCTGTATCCAGTTTCTAAACAGAGTAATTCCAAGTGTAAGTATCTGAGCGTGAATTAGGCTACTGTTACAAATGTAGGTGAAGTTGGAAGTGGAACGACGTATCGGAGTAGTTTCAGAATTGTTCACGTTTGAGTTTAAGCTGATGGTAAAAAAACTAAAAGTAAAGGTGAGAGGAGTCACTAGCAAGCGATTGTAAATGCTATATGCCATATCTGTATAGCTATCGCTTATTAGCCCCTTCAATGACTAATGTCATTAAATTTTGGTAAGTTGTCTATTTCTATGTCTGCAATAAAAGGGCTGTAATTGCACCACAATTTAAAACATATGCATACACAACAGTCAGTGGATTATCCAGAAATTTTTTTCGGAGGAAGGGGCGGGCACCCACTTCTCCAGGGACAGGAAGGGTGGAGGGGAGCTGGTATGGCTGTGTACTAACCACCCCCTCGTGACGCCACTTGCAACAGTGATAACATGCACTTTACTGTCTACTTTCACAGGGTTCTTTGGATTCAAAGCGGTGAAATGTCTTGCACAACACTCTCCATACTAAGTTTGGCGCAGCACAAATATTTTGGCCAACAAATAAATTGCTAATAGGTACCTCAAGCAGATAGCAGCATAGTCTTTTGGTATCCCCTCCTTGATGAGTGTCTGCACAACATCAGTTTGTGTCTTGCCTATGTGAAATCACAAAAAAAGTCAGGAGAAGCGTTCATGTTAAGCACCCATAATACAAGTTACAGCATTACTACAGAGAGAGGTGTATATACATATGTAAAATGTTCGTCGACTAACCCATGCTCTCAGCAGAAACCAATGGGACTAGAAGGCCTTCAACTGTCACATGTGGCATATCCTTTGCGAAGGCTATGATTGAATCTATAAGTGAGCGAGCTGTGGTGCCTTCTTCCAAGCTAGAAACCTAAGAAAGAAACAAGCATATAACTTCGTAAGTTCGTAATATTGAACTTCTTAATATTGACTGAGCCATTGAAATTACAAACTACAACTTGATACTTCTTGATATAGTAAAGTGCAACTCATCTTGAGAGGAAAATAAATGATTTACATGAAAGCTATAAATTATTGCTCAAACATGGTTTTGTGGTAAGGGCCACATTGCGCTACTCCCTTTAGGAAATGAGTAGAGTTGTTCGAACAGTGAAATTTCCGAATAGAATAAAATATTTGAGAAAGCGATCTCCAAATATCAAACTGAATGTTTTTTTTTTTTTCATTTCTAGACAAAGTGAAATATAAGCTACGCATGGAATCCATTTTGTAAAACAACGGAAGAGAGAGGCTTATTTGCATTATTTTTACACATGCATGTGCTGCCGTTCATAACTGGATGACCTGTCAAGTGAAAAGCTTGTAAATTGAAAACAAATTTCAGTCATCTGTATGACAATGAGAGTAATGAAACCCGGGAACACACGTTACCATGATGTACATACATATAGTGTTGTGTTCGATAAATGAGAGAACCGAACATTGCTTTAAAGGGATCCAAAGATGGTGAGACTGGCCAGATAGTAACTTGCTTTGCTTAAATACATGCAACAAATTCGTATATAGGCTGCCTAAAAGGGGCATTATTATTGAATGAGCGGAAATTATTGAGAAGTTATCTACCCGTGCGTTTTTTCGAAGAGAAACAATTATTCAAATTTCGGAAAGATAATTCTCGAATTGAATAACAAAGACTGTTCGATATGTATTCAAAATTTCGAATTTGCGCACCTTTAGTAATTAGTGAAGGGGCACGTAAAATGAACTATGTTTGCAATAGGACACCAAGAATACTAAGCGTTGCTCTGTCATAGGCTGAAAACAAGACAGCGCTTTACCTTAGGCAAAAGAGCAGACTTCACGAAAACGACACCGTTGATGAGACTGATCTCCGATTTCAGTTCTGCAAACGAACGCAGCAGCAGTTGCATCTTTGAATCAGCGATAGTGTCCGTCTCCAGTTCATCACAAACCGCTGCGACCTGAAATCATTAAACGTCACTGCGTTAAAAACACTGTCCACACTACGTCATAATAGGACACTACCAAATATACATGCTCCTGCCATAGGCTATGCTCTTGCGTACCGTCTCTGGTCTGGCAGAAACCATGAAGGACAGGTCAGCTGTCCTAACAACCGTTTCATCGCAAGAGTGCAGGGCCTCCTTAATCTTTGAAATGTTCACCTGCAGTATCGAACAATGATCAACCCTCGACATCTTCGCATGAAAATGGCCAAGATCAATACAGTCAAAGTCCGACAGCGTAAAACTTTGTTACCTGTATTTCCTCTGGAAGTTCAGTCAAATCGTCTGGAGCACCACACACTTCAAGTTCATCCCTATCGGGTCTGTAGATTACACTGGTATTGCTAGGCACGATTTCTTCATGGGCTTCTTCAGCTTCTGACATTTCCATGTCTAGAAAGTCACCAAATGGCTCCGGTTCAGCTTCCCGGGGAAAGAAGTGAAACAGCGGTTCGCAACGTTCTTCAAGGTGTACAAGTTGCGAATCGGGTCGTTCATTTTTCTTCTTAGCTTTTAACTCTTCCAGCAACTCTAATACCAAATTGCGCTTGCAGTCTGCGTAGACGCGGCCGTATAGCGGGAACATATTTTGTCTGTAGCACCAACAACTTCGCGATACTACAGCATTTCGATCAAAGAAAGCGCGCTTGTAAACACGCCTTTGCTACTTCGGCTTGCTTCGACTCTTTCGTGTACTATAAATGGCTAACTACATGTTTCAGCAATTTGGTTTCGGTTTCGTTTTTTTTTTTTCTGCAGGGGTATCCTGTCAGTGCAGGTTGATTATTGAAATTAGACCACGGTAATGAAGGAAACATGTAAAACATAACGTGTAGCAAAGCAAACGTGTTCCAACCCAGTACAATTGACGATGACAATATCGGCGCTCTTGTTGACCTGTTGGACGTCGCTCATGCAGCGCAACCGCGCGCGCACACGTAACACAGAATGTGGCAGTGACGGTGCTGTTTTATATAGGAGGGCTATTTTTTCTACCTGCACAAGTTGATTCTTTATTCTATGCCGTGTAGACAAGTGTGATGTCGGGCAGAGGCTATGATCGACGTTGTGTGCTGCACTTGGCTCGCTGGGCTGTGAGAGTTGACAGCGCGACGTCTTCCACATAAGCAGACGAAAAGCGCCCGACTACGCACTTCGCCTGACTTCGCGCTTACTGACTGCGTATATGCCTTTGCCTGTAACTAAACGCCAATGTACGAGTTTCCTTTTATCAACGAATCTAGACAAACTGCAGCGAAATATAGCGCGGATGCACAGTGCACGAAGACAATACGCGGAGTCCTCCCACTTCCGTAAGTAAGATAATTGCATCTTCTTGGAAGATTAGCTCACCTTCGTCTGTGACAGATGGTCACACCAGCACTTCGCTACCGTCCCTGCAAAGAATATTCACTATCGTCGTTATATCAGCGCCGACAGTCACAGAAAAAATGGCACCACGCGTTTGCAACGCCAGTCTGTTTGCTTGTCGTCTGCTGCCTATACTCATCGAAACCAGTGTAGAAAGTGTAGATTTCACGCTACACTACAGATATAAACAATGGATTCGTGTAGGTGGGCGGACCTAGACTTTTCTACACCAAGTAAAAAAAATGGCGACTTCCTACACTAGCTACATTCGTGTAGCCAGTGTAGGTAAAAAAAAAGTAGCCCTAGGTTAGGCCACCGCGGTCCCCACATTATCTTGCACAGTTCTGACTTATCTACGCCCCAACTGCGTTCCGCGTGGAGCAAGGCGTCCCACCGAAAAGATTTCGGGTTCGGTTCGGATTCGCGTTCAGGTTCAGATCCAGAACAAAAATATATAATGGGTCAAGCCGTTTCAAACCGATTCATATGGGTTCAAAACGATTCTGAATTAACAAGAATTAAAAGCGTTTGAAAACTCCCTCCCTTTTTTTTTGGGGGGGGGGGGAGGAGGTCATGAGGTAGTTGTCTGTTCACCAGACTGTGACATAAACTTTGTAAATGAAAAAGAGTTTGCTCCGGTATGGTGCCGAAACTGCTGACTCTTGAGCAAAAGTTGCGATGAAAAGAATGTTGTACTGAATGAAAGCTTCAGGCGACGGCGATGTATGCTTCAACGCTGGCGACAAAACTTAATTTTACGAATACGACATAGCCGATGTCCCGAGCAAGGAGAGATAAAAAAAATCATGTAGATTCCACGCACTGTGGGAATCGACGTTATGCGAAGCATTTTGCTGTTAGCTAGCTATCCAGCATCTATGGGGTTCCGAATGACGGCAACGATATGGCTTGTATTCCAGCCGTTCGACGCGAGTTTACGGTATGTCGATTGTTCGGTTGAAGTGGGGTTGAAGTTTAATTGAAGTTTGTACGTATAAGTTGACTTCTTACTTCAATAAATCAGTTGTAAGTTCAGCGCTGTGTCTGTCTCCACCTCTTTCTGGTCCTGTCGTCTAGCGCTGTTTGAATTTTATTGTTACCATGGAACACCAACTCGCCCAATCCGCTGCCCTTCTGCAGTACAGGATCTCCAGTCAGCCTCTAGAGTCTATGATCAAGGAGTACGTTTACCTAGGTCAATAAATCACAGGGAACTCGGATCAGGAGAAGGAAATTCATAGAAGAATAAAAATGGGTTGGATCGCATACGGCAGACATTGTCAGCTCCTGACTGGAAGGTTACCATTATCATTGACAATGAAGGTGTACAATCAGTGCATTTTATCAGTGCTGACATATGGGGCAGAGACTTGGAGACTGACAAAGAAGCTTGAGAACAAGGACCGCGCAAAGAGCGATGGAACGAAGATTGCTAGGCGTAACGTTAAGAGACAGAGAGAGAGAAAGAGTGGTTTGGATCAGAGAGCAAACTGGTATAGACGATATTCTAACTGACATCAAGAGAAAAGAATGGAGCTGGGCAGGTCATGTAATGCGCCGGTTAATTAGATAACCGTTGGATCATTAGGGTTACAGAATGGGTACCAAGAGAAGGGAAACGCAGTCGAGGACGGCAGAAGATTATAGGTGGAGCGATGAAATTAGGAAATTCACGGGCGGTAGTTGGAACCGGTTGGCGCAGGACAGGGGTAATTGGAGATCACAGGGAGAGGC
Organism: Dermacentor andersoni; assembly: GCF_023375885.2. NCBI lineage: Eukaryota > Metazoa > Arthropoda > Arachnida > Ixodida > Ixodidae > Dermacentor > Dermacentor andersoni. The sequence goes on from NC_092817.1 coordinate 30,803,862, forward strand.
CTTCGTCCTGCAGTGGACATAAAAGAGGCTGATCGTGATGATGATGATGATCCTTCTGTTCTACATAGATACTGGACGAGAGTAAGTGTGAGAAACAGGGATTGCGAGGTCAAAGAGTCAAAGAGTTTATTCAGACAACGTATTGTAATGGAGTTTTGCACACCTATGTTGTGGTCTATGTTTTAAAACGAGGATGACATTTGTACTCAGCCGAAGAAATGCTAGAACGTGATCAACCTGAGTCGATCATGACTGTGGTACGACACAGTCAGGGCAGTACCCAGTAATTCTTTCGAGGTGGGCGTGTTGGGGGGGTTGTGTCAAGACAATGCCTCCTTTACTAAGTGCCTGCCGCGTTGCTAATTTTCCCATTGGAGCGGAGGTTCCTGTAGTTCAGGGTAGTCGCGGAGAGACGGTGCTCGCTGCCGACCCTACTTCCTGTTGCGGAGGAAGTGACGATTTCTAAGCTGGCGTGCGCTCGACCAATGGCTTGACGAGAGACCGCGGGTCCTGTCTTCGAGATTGCAACAGATGCCGCTAAAATCTCGGAGGCAGGGGCACTTATGCACGTATTTCAAGTTTGGAGCAGCCGCCGCAACGAGCGCTCGCACCGACCCTGGTGGAGAGGAGGAAAGAGGAGAGGATCGGAACACGGAGAAAGGAAATAATAGGAGTATAGAGGCTAGAAAGGTTCTACCTTCTAGCCTCTATAATAGGAGGGAGAACTCTATAGGAGGGAGCAACGAGACGTTCATTTGAGGGATCGCCAGCCGTTTGTGCACAGGCGCGAGTAAGAGCGGGCGCGAGAGAGAAAATCTGGGGTCTTCTGTATGGGGGCGAGGAATTAAGGAGTCGCCATCTGTCGGAAGCGCCTCCCTTGCGTAGTATGAGGGATCAAGCGGCGCGCTCCTCATAGGTTTCGCTTACGGCGCTCAATAAAAACACCACGCGGCAGCCCTCCTGTACATTTATGTAGGTAATCTCAAAGTAAGGGAAGTTTTTGACTGTAGATATAATAATCTTGGGCAAACTGAAAGCACAGAATCGTTTACAGACACTATCTTTTTACGAAATACGTACGGTGAACGCCACTGCGCGCGGTCGCCGTGATGGAGTCTCCCGAACCGGCTTCTTGCGTGACAGGTAGGCAAACGCTGAGAGTAAACTATGTGAAATATGTTCTTATAGTGGGCTGTCTGCATAACCAAATGGGGCATAACATAATGAAGCCTCAATGCAGCGATCGCACGGGTTCGCAGCGACCGACTGCGCGTCTGCATGCATGTCCGCGCGGAATGTTTTGCTTTCGCTGTGAGCGCGTTTTCGCACCGTGCCGTGAGCTTTAGGCCTCAGCATATAATCATTTGACAGTGTACACTAGTAACCATTGTTGCGTCGACGCTATCAGAGCTGTTTAAAAATAATTTCGTTATAGAGACTTCGACGCCTACGGCGACTGTGATGTGCCGCCGCGACGATTCAATCTTTTTTTGTCTTTTAAATTCTTGGACATTTCAATATTATTTCTCAAGTTGCATCGCACTGTATGTTTATCGGTCTTCTCAGCGTGCGATTTCCCTCTGCTGCATTTTCGTAATCCAGTGCATTATTTCATAACACAAACATGACCATATGCCATGCCTTTTCTTAATGTGCGTTTTACCGCTCCCTTTCCGTTCCACTGAACTTGCCAGTATCTAGCATCAACAAGTTCATAGACCAAACCGTCATGACATTAGCCGGGCAGCGAGCACGGGCGAGCGCCTCAGTGCGCGTTTTCTGCTACTCACCGTACATCGCGCAGTCCCGGCGCCGTAGCAGAAATCTTCCTCGCGTCTGTGTTTGCTGCATACCCGAGTTGTAGCCGATGGCTGTCTGCCGGTTCTAAGTTTCGCCAGCCAAGCTTCCCGCAGCTCCTTGCCCTGCTGCCACGTGTGGGCTGACACCGGGCTCCGTTGCGTACGTCCGGCACTGCGGCACCGGGCAGTAGCCTACCATGCTGCGCGCCTCCAAAGGCAGCCATTACCTATTATAGTACTTTAAAATGTTGTCAAGTAGACACCCAAGGCGGGAAAGCTTCACCACTTAATTAAAACCGCGGAGCAGGTGGGACATTAAACTTTCGTTTTCAGCTCGCGTCGGCGCTTCCGAAGCAGCCGACGCGGCCGCTGTGTCCGCGTGATCCCTAGGGCATCCCATGTCACGCCGACGGTGGCGCCAGCTTTTCCAGTGGTGGAGCTCGCCCCCAATATGACTCTGCCTAGGCACTACAGAGGAAGTTTCTTAGCGCGTGTTGTATGCGTTTGTCCACTAGACATGCCGGCGTTGCGGAGCGGGGTCGAGTTTGCCCGCGCGGTGAGGCAGTGGACACGGACGCCCCATTTGATGATCGCTGTGTCTGAAGGGGCAAGGTTCTGACTGGTGTTGTATAAGCCGCGGGTCGCTTTTTTTGTCACGACGATAGATTGGATTTTTTACAAGCACTGCTCCAGGAGGGCACATGTAACCGGGAAACGGAGGCCTTAGGAGGCCAAGGCGGCGCAGGATCTCCAGGGCACCCAAGGGATGGCGGGGGGATAAAAGCTGGAAGCCGGGTGGCTGGGGCCGCTGAAGCCGAAGCGTGCCAGGGTGTGTTCGCATAAAAAATTGGCTGTCCGCGACAGCGGACAGCCGATCTTATACACCCCTGGCACGCACGGTTCTAGCTTTGGTGTCCCCGTTGCCGCTTTGGTGTCGAGGAGGCGCCGCCAATAATGTGACACGTTGAAATAATGACACGTTGTTGCAATTAGTAAAAAGCATGGTTGAATAAATATCGTTACGTCCAGCCACCAACTTGTGACGCTAAGTTCAGCACTGTGTTGATAAGTAAGTAATTCATTGTGTTGTTTGGTATTGTTACTCTTCGAATACACTACAAAAACTGGACAAGGATTACTAATATTATACGAAATTGTACCCGTAGTGCATACAGGTGTATCTATATTTGTAATCAAAAGGTAGAGGGCAGATAAAGTGGACGGAGTAACCCTGGTTGGTGTTGTAATCAGATTAGTAAAGCCAGTTGAAAGTAGTAGACAGTTTATATCGTGTACATACTTATTATCCTCCGAAATATTTTTGTTAATATCACCTCCACAGACAATATGAACATTTTCGGCTAAGTAGAATTCCAGAACCTTACCAAAACAACCTAAAAAATTCTCGATACTGCCGTTCGAAGGACGGTATATTACTGGCAACACCCTTTTGGTGTCCTTGACATATAGCACTTCGTAGTCGTGACTTACGTATGAAAAATCTGGCACCACTTCGTAATCACAATTATTTTTAAGCATAAAGAGCAACACCACCTCCTTGCCTATTCTGATGGTCCATGTGAAATGAGGTATAACCTTCCAGTAGAACGACATCGTAGCTGCTTTGAAACGAAGTTTCAGATATCATTAGGACGTCAAACTGGCACGAAAATTGATTGAGAAGACATGTAATGCTGTCTCCTTTGCCAACAGCGGAACGAGAATTGAAATGCAAAACAGAAGCATGCGTAGTAACTGGCGGATGAACATTTTGCGGTAAGACAAAATCAAGATATCTCCTTTAGAAGCTGCAGGATCTAACGCAGCATTCAGAATATCTTGGAAATACCTTCGTCAAGCTCTATCCTTAGGATAGGTGTGTCGTCAGACCGTCTCGCGATATCCTCGCCATTGTACGGGCATTGCCATTCTATGTTTGTACCTAACCGTTTTCCCGCCTGCCACTGGGTAGTCCCTGGTCAAATGGTTAGCGCATCGGGCTGCTGTGCTGAGGTAACAGGGCTCGAAACCCACCATCGGATCAACTTGGGTCACTGAGTATGTGGCGATGTGAACATACGGGGCCTCTCTTCAACGAAGCTCTTTCACGCCGGCATGGGTCACTGTAGAAGCGAGACTGGGCAAGCACCGCTGTTCGAAGAAACTCTTTGACGACCAAACCTGGGCGACCCAGCACGCCCGTGAGGCGACGGCAAGGCGACGGCAAGGCAAGCCCTCGGCGCCCCCTCATGGGAGGCCCGGCCATCATAAAGTGCTGGTTCTACAATAAAGGCCACGTGCGGACTCCTCGGTAGCGCCACTAGATGGTGCAGCGTGTCCATAAAGAAATTTGTTTACGCTTTATGTTAAGGGTGTTTAAAGACGACAGGAAAACAGCGAGTTAGGGTTTGATTTATTTTACATGAGTACTGGACAAATGGAGCAACAGAAGCTCCCTGGACTGAAGATGTCTGTGGACGACGTAATGCTACTAGCGGTCAATAAAATAGAGTTATAGACACTTGAGAATAGCTGTGGCAACGCAGCGACAAATTTAGGCCTCATGTTCAGCACAGAGAAATCGGGAATTATGATCTTTAATGAAGAGACGAGAAACTACGTGGTGTCAATTCAACACCAAATCATACCCATAGTCAAGCAATATAGATACCTCGGCTTATACATAAACGAAGACTTACTCAAGCACCCATCAAGAGAATCTGAAAATGAAGGGGAAGCGGAATGCTGCAACAATTAAACCAGAGCACTGTGGGGCCACAATATGTATGAGGTGGTGCGTGGAATCTGGATAGGAGTAATGGCGCCAGCGCTAACGTTCGAAAATGCCGTCCTATGATTAAATTCGTATATCTCGTCGGGATTGGAAGTTAACCAAGGATCGGTCGGCCGGTTGGCCTTGGGAGCCACGGTAAAACCACAAGTGAGACAGTGCAGAGTGACATGCGTTGGGCCTCTTTTGAAGTCAGAGAAGCAGATATCAAAATTAGTTTCAAAGAAAGACTCAGGAACATGGAAGAAACTAAACGCGCAGCTAAAGTGCACAAGTGTCTGTACTTGAAAAGCGTGGACACACAATGGAGGAAGAGGTCAAGAAAGTTGGCAACCAAGCACAGAGCAAATAAAACTGTAAGTAGACAACCAGGAGTCATAAGAAGGAAAGTGAGAGAAACAGAGAGATTTAGTTGGATGCAAAAAATGGAAACAAAAAGGACAATGGAGATTTACAAGAATGTGAAGAAAGAAATTAGATGGGAAAATCTGTAAGATAACACAAAGGGCAGTACCATGCTATTTGAGGCTCCAGCCTCAGGACAAAAACGTACCGGAAGAAATATTCGGAACTAGATGAGGCACGTATATGCCGCAGCGAAAATCCGGAGACCAATCAGCGTATCTTAATGGAGTGCTAAGGGATTCACCCAGTGAGAACCGTAGGTAATGTACACCATCCAGAAGTGCATGTGTTTAAAGTAGACGGAAGCGTCAACCGGTCAGCAGTCGAAATAAGCAAGAGACGTTTAGAGTATTGGTGAAAAAAAAAGCAGAGAAGAGATTGATACGACTGGATCTTTTACAGCCATAGCTAGCGGAACAAGGTAGATTGTGAAGGAAAAAAAAAAGGATTAAGGAGATGTATACAAAAATGCTAGATAAAAAAAACATGTGTAGAATACCTGATTAAATCAAGCAGGCCAGGTGGCTATTTGTCACAGCTCCGTTTCCAAGGAGATGCCATTAAATCATCATCATCATCATCATCATTATCATCATTATGGCTACCACCAGCACCACCAGAAGCTCGAGAAAGGAGCCCGGTTGTCGCATGAAGCGTTTCTCAGCGTTCACACGCACCGCTGCGCCATGCACTTCTGAGACCACGCGCAGGCTTCGGGGTGGCGGCGCTAGATGGCGCCGAGTGTTCTTAGGGAAACGCGAAAGAGAAGTCCCGTTGCAGTACACGCCTCATACGTAACTCGTCTCGACGGTGGCAATAGGTTGTGGGGTTACATTAGTTCAATACTAACGCATTACCGTCGGCAGTCATCGTGAGATGGGCTCAGCCGATTCTTTTTTGTTCCCTATGTGTGAACTGGTGCTTCAGAGGTGGAATTGAGCGCCTCTGAAGGCGGACAATTCAAAAGCAAACGACACCAGTGCTGAAGATCTTAACAGAAGATGACTTCCAAGGGCTCTCCCAGCATTGGAAGAAGAGGTGGAAACATTTTATTTTGACTAATTGGGAGTGCTTTGAAACGACCACGTTGGTTGATATGGAAGCTTGTGAAACGATATTTTTAAACGTACATACACGAACAATTGAATGCAATGTGAACGAAGGCGCGGAGGATTACTGCGATTTGTTTTCAAAGGCCACAGTGCGCAGTGCATCGAAAACACATTTAATTCGATCTAGTTGCACATGTAAGCTGCCTTATAACACCTGCGTGTACATCGCCCGTTGAGGTTGAGGCACCAGTGAGGGACTAGTACATTAAGATTCGGCCTGTGTGACAGCAGTTGCCCTTACAAAGAATGTTCTGTTCGGTACAGCCTGCAACCAAGTTGTAACGACGCGCTCATGCAATTTCCGTTATTTCAAAGGGCCGATACTTGGACGGTAGCGTGTTTTTCGTAAGTGTTGGAATTAACGCGCCTTTTACATTACGAGCTTTTACGCAATATTTTGGCTTGCTGTATAGCTGATGCGGATAAATTGTTTTATGGTGATGGTGCACTGCACCAGAAAATCAGCCACCGAGGCTTACGTACCTTCTGGTTTAGTTGTCTTTTCGCAGTTACATCAACCAAACCGATGGCCTAATATCACTCCGTACCTGTACCAAGTAGACCAACCTTACGCCACACTGAAAACGAGTTCTAAATAAAAAAAATATTCACCCCTTTTACGTATGTATCGGTCTGTAGATCCAACGGGGGGCCTTCCTCCCCTCCTTCTTTCACCGTCATTGTCACATGAAGCATTGTCGCGTCACACGTGATGCCAAGCAGCACCGGAAAATAACTCCACATTTCAACGCTATGCTTTTCTCGTGACTAGTTGGATTGCAACTGCCGCTCAGCCGACTGCGTACAGCTGAAGTCTCTTTGCTGAAGCAAGATGCGCAACCACAGTTCCGAATCGGGTTCGGTTCCCAGGTGATGGAAAAGTAACGGTTTGGCTCAGTTCCGGTTCGGTTCGACACTCTGACTTGCAGTGCCTATGGTGGCTCGTGGAGTGGCTTTCGCGATGACGCTGTCTGCCTGGCAATGTCGCAACTAAACGCGCTCTCAAATTTTCAGGCTTCCTGTCTGGCCTTATCAGCAAATCAGTCTGGTAGTCCCATATGCAGCCAGCTTCACAATAGGTGGGTGTTCTTTCAAGCGTTTCGAACTTCCGCAGTGGCCGAGCACCAGGCCGGGAGCGAGCTTGTACCTATTTTACCGGTAGGTACCCGGCGGTAGCACCCGTCTGCCTTCCACAGCAGCGGCGGATGCCCCACTATTTCAACAGTCAGTCAGTCAAGAACATTATTGAGGTCCTGAGGAGGTTTAAGCCGTTGGAGATCGCACGCGGGGAGCTCCTTGGGCCGAAACCGTAGGCGACGCCCGTTTCGGGACGGGAACGTGGTGACGCTCCGCCAGTTCTTGGGCCCTCTGGACAGCCTTGAGTTGGAGTGAGGTCCGGGCATTTGAGGGCTTCTTCCCATTCGGGCTCACTGGAGAGACGGCCCTCTGGTAACGCGGTACATTGCCAAAGCATGTGCGAGAGAGAGCAATAGAGTTCTGGGCAGTCTGGGCAATTTGCCGGGATTTCTGAGTTGTAGTGGCTTAGTAGGCCTCGTGACGGATACGAGTCCGTTTGCAGCATTCGAAACGCGGCCGCCTGCGCGCGACTATTTCACCAAAGATGTGGTAAGGACAAGGGGCGGCCAGAGACACTCGCAAATCTCTCTAGGCTCTCCTTTCGAGAACCCATATAAACAACCGTGCGCGAGGTCATGATACACCTCTTCCCATTATAGAACACCGGTGGGCTTTCGGCGGCATCAGGATTCGAGCCCAGTACGTACTGCATATGAGGCGGAGGCTCTACCATTTCACCACCGCTGCGGTACAAATGAGCCAAATGGCAAGACACTACGAACTTTTTTCACTGGGTTACGGACTGCTTAACAATAACTTGCAGGGGTACGAGATGGCATTGACAAACCTTCCATTGTCGTTTTTGCGGAAATCAGAAGATGGCGTACGTACATACGTAACTTTTGCGCAAGCTTGTGAACATGGACTGTGTGCCAGCACTGCGTCATAAACAGGCGCGGCGCCTGAGCACGTGTCTTCGGGAAGAGGGGTGGGAAACAGGGAAGCAAAGCATGACTTTTTGTCCTTGGGGTGTAGGGTACGGCACTTTATAACTTGGTGCTCCATAGTGCATCCGCCGGTGGTCCTATAAATGAGACGTTGATACTGCTCTTCGCTGTTTGTCGCTTTTAGCAACAATATTTACGAACTCGATGTTATAAACTTGCGCAGTGGCACCTGCCCAACGGCCGCAGGGTCACATACCCAGTGGTACATATAGCTACGCACGCTATGCCTGTCTAAATTTTTTCCCCGCACGGATTGAAGCGGGGCCGCATCTCCATGACGTCATGCTCTCCAGCTTCCGAAGGATACGTAGCTCTGGCGTTATAATAGAAGCAGGGCCCTACTCAAGAATTATTTTCGAAGCGGTGGGATTGGGTGAGGGTTGCTGGTACAGTGGCGGCCATATTAAGATTTTCACTTATTTTTGTGTGTGAGTCTACCGGATCGCTGAGATGTAATAATATAGACATTGTATACTTTGACGTATAGTTGTGCTAAACACTATACCACCGCAGCGATAATTTAGGGAGGGGGGGTAGGGGAGGTGCCAGAATCCCCTAGTTCTCCCCTTGCTTACGTCCGTGAATGTGAGGAATCCTTTCTCTCGATGCTATTCCTTTATTGTCATCCCCTGTTCACGACTGGCCGATCCTGGTGATGACGCGGGCAGAGCGCCGCTCTTACCACTGCGCAAAGCGCCAAAAGGAATGGCATTGGAATGTAATTCCTACATCATCTCGGCCGTCCATTTTACACGTTGCTGAGTCTTGGACGGCCGTTTTCTGCTAACTCTGTAGGCCTCGCCTTACAAACGAGCCTGATTGTCAATTTATTGAGCGGGAGGAGGAGCCTGTGCGATCATTTACTTTGGCAACGTGGCGCAATTCAGCACGTGCGTGGCGTTAAGCGCCCCAATGGCGTCCACCGACTTGCGTGCGGTGCGCATGAGTGTGTAGTTGCCGAACTTGTTCCAGCTTGTGCAAGTGTTGGACCAGTCGTCGAACTCGGCGTCAAACACGGCCAGCCCGATGGGCCGGACATCCTTCAGGACATTTCGCGCCTTGCACACCTGCATGTATAGATAACTTGTCAGCAGGCCTCAAAGATGCGGTGTTCGGAAGTATACGAGAGCGAGCACTGTTAACATCGCGAGCTCTCTAGAATTTTAGGACAGCTGGGCTGTTTGACGCTCTTAGCTGAAAGGTGGGCCATATATGGCGCTACTGCACTTCGGCACCGAGTACTTTGCACTGATAAGTGCAGTTCCACAATTGCGCAATTTAATAATTATGGTGATGGTGTTTATTAGTATGATGTTTTCCATTGAGGGAAGAAAGTTTCGATTGTTTCGGCGCTACATGAAGAGATGCCAATATTATCATTGCCACTTTCTTTTTCTTCTCATTTTCCGCGATGGGCAAGCTCTAATAATCGCAGTGATCCCGTGCGTTCCGCGATAACCTAATATTTGAAGGAATCGTATATCGCAATATATATTCGACTCGTGTTAAAAAATCTCAAAAGACGGATGTTCTGGGCATCGTTTCGTTTCAACCGTTTAGCGGACATCCTCGAACAAGATGGTCTGCTCTGAAAATGCAGGACACGCTGCCTAAAACCTGGGTGCATTTTCGTATATACATGTGAGAATATTATAACGTGCGCCACCGCCATGCCCCCATAATATATTTGATTATGTGATGCCTGCCTCCTTTGCTTCGCGGTCATAAGTGCCAGGAAGTATAAATGCAGTGGACGAGATGGAAACAGGGTAAACGTGAACGGAACGAACACTCGCCTTTGCGTACAGCGTCAGCTCGCTGTCGAACACGAAGGCCAGCCCTGCGCTCCCCTCGTAGGTGCTCATCACCTCACGCCACTCCTCCCTCGTCACGTGGGCCGCGTAGTGCTGCTCGGTGCAAGCCTGCGTGAAGACAGCGGCGTACTTTCGAAACCTTTGCATCTATAAAGCTTCTCTCGTAGACCTTTAGAGGCTGTTCCGGCCATGTAGTCGAACTAACTGCCTCTGGGATCACGTGCACGCACATGCAAAAGAACAGACACTGCGATCAGAGACAGGCGGATATATGCTTCAAGTAAAGGGTAACGCGTACACGCTTTTCTATGCACTTCCACACTAACGTACGGAAGCGCGACTGGCCACATACGGTAATACGGTAATCCGCTGAGTTCCACCCAGTGCATTAGGATTAGCTGTACACTAAACTGGTTTATTAGAACAAATGTGCGCAAAAAGCATTAAAAACACCCAACAAAACTCCCTACGGTATTGAAGAGAACATGCAATAAAGGTCAGTCACAGTTGCGCTACACATCGCGCTACAAAGGCTTGACTATTACCTGCGCGATATACCCAAGGAAATAATGTAACTTGGGGTTTACGAATACATGCATGTCGTGCCAGGAAGCTTGTAGATAATTTTATCGCTCACTTGCCTTCTTATCTACACGGGCGCAGCGTCACGTTAAAATGCGAGAGCTGCGCGACGAAACATGTTGCTCTTACAGTGACGCGGGAGCCGAGCTCTTCCAGGCCGGTGCCAAACTCGAAAGGCTTGCACTTCGCTCCGACGGCATATGCGTCCTTGTGGTTGCCTCCCTTCAGGGACGTGTACCACCGACCGGCAAGCGACACCGACACGAGCAGCCTCGCGTACTCGCCAAAGGACGACCTCCGTTGCCGTAAGTACTGCAACGTGCTTTCCTATACAAGACCAGTGCAGACATTGTTATAAGAGTCACAAAGGACAATAGTTACAAAAGACAACGAAAGACGTGGAAACGTATTGCGGCGACATGTCGCGTTGGCTATTGCGATTCGTTACACCGTCCTACTATATACCATACTCCTGCCGGTTACATAACTCGTATATAACCTATATACTTGCGCATGTGACGCACCCACGCCGGTGTCGCCTTACAACATGCACGGTCCTGTGTTGAAAACTGAAAACAAAGTTTTCATGCGGCTTGACTAGCGCTTTCACGCCTGAGCGGCTTTGAGGAATTAGGAATGTAAAGGGTGCACTTGCGATGCTCGGGTGGTGTTCGGCGACGGGCTTGCCCCAGACCGTGGATCCCGTAATAAGGCACTCTCCCCGGATAGCCTGATCGTCTCTGCTGCCGAGGTGCATGCGCAGGATGACCAGCTGTATTGCCCCCTTGCTGCGAACGTCAATGAGAGAAGTGCGCTTCGCATGAACGGCGCGAAGACGCAGACAGACGCAGGCTTGAATCTGTGCTGCCGCATGTTGTACAGGGCGTGGAAATATCAGTACACCTTTGGTGGCACAACAGACGGGCCGAGTACTGCTGCTTGTTGCAAACACTCCGTGTGAGAAGGTTATCTCGATCGTGCTTCTGCGAACCATTGTTACGGTTATGATTCCGCACTCAAGATTTTCAGTTGCTGTATAACCGGCACCATGCAGCGTCATTCCTTCCTTAGCTATCCGGGGCTCCGCGTTGGGCGCCACTGTGAAGTAGTCCCAGGTCCGAACACCGGCTAGCTCGTCCCGACCATTTCTGAGCATTCCTTCAACCTCTTTATTGGCCGTGATGTTCTTGTACAGCGGGTCGGTGGAACGGGAAGGTGTTCTCACGGTTATCCTACTCAGAGGTAAATGTATCTGTATTTATTTAAGTTATTTTAGTACCACATACGGGGTAAACGTTATATCAAAACAACGCTTCTGGGGTGTAACGACTGTCGATTTGGCATGTTATCGCTCCTTGTACAGAGGTAACTTTCAATCACTAGTACAAGATTAAGGAGTGATAAATACATTTGTCAGACAACTCGTGTGACACCCTTCTTAGTGAAGGTATGGCGATATTCGGTTCATGTTGTGTATGCACTGAACGGTGTTGACGGTGCGGAAGAAAATGGCGTGCATGACGTCTTAGTGGTTTTGTATTTTGAGCTTTCGAAATCCATTTGGTATAAGTACTTCCGTTGAGGGGCAATATTTCAAGTTGAGCACTTCAGTCGTGAGCACCGAGACAACAGTTCATGTAAAAACGCGTTTGCACTGATGTGGAAGTTTCTACGAATATGAGATGCTTATACTGCTATAAGCGATTGTAGTGAACGTAACCCTGTGCCTTTAGGCACGTGCCGTCTAGACTAGTAATAAGTGCGCCTATGTAGTGTCAACGGTCGTACACGATGTACTGCACCCGAAAGGAATACAAGGCGTGGTAATTGTACCTTGCAGCCTTCTCGATGGCTGCGTATACTTTGTTGTCGGCGTGCTTCACGTAGGCTACGCCCACAGCGAAGTACTGCTTGAAGCCCCTGCCTTTGGGAACGTGACTGTCGTGCATCTTCCTGAGCTTCTGCATGCACCACGTGGGACAAACGAGGGTAATAATAAAATCAGATTGAGTAAATTTTTATAGGCGCGTCTCTCTGGAATAGAGAAGAGAGCTTACAGTACCGCAACATACCGCAAAGAGATGAAGCACAGTCTGCACATATCGTTCCTCGGTTAAGTTTGTCGGGTGGAAGTCAAGAACGCCATAGTGGCGCACGCCAAATGCCCGCAGTCGGCGAAACGTCGCATTTCCTTTTGTCGTCGAGGCGTCACTTCTTGCTTTTTCAACGCTCCTAAAAAATAACAAAAGAAAAAAAGTGCAACAGCAGTTTCCCCTGACGCGATAATCAACTAGACAACAAGGATTGCAGTGTCTCGCGCTATAACGGGAAAAAGCAATGCTCCACCTACAGTGACAACAACTTGGCCTGTCGGACTTTATTTTGTTTCTAATTCGAATTAATTTGCGCTCTTCCGCGGACCGTTTTCTTGCTAAAATAGTTCAGTATTGTGAAATAGAACGCGTTGCAGTAAAGCTTGAGGGAGAGCTCGTGATAACCAAAAACGACATTGTGCATATACAGATCAGTCACCATGCGTATATTTAAGAAATCCGAGCACGGTAGAGCTCCACGGGAAGTTAGAGAGAGAAAAGATTTATTTGTGATACTTTGTACGCATCACTGTTCAATACGCGACCGGTGATCGTGATGCTGGTGGTGAATTGCGTGACGTACGTGACCCGCCGAATTTGTGTGTATAAAGAATATGGGAAACCATGCGAGTCAAGAGTCCTGGCTTAGTGTCTCGACTTGAAGTCACCAGCAGTGATCTGCAATGGCTGCTTACACGAGGAAAATTTTTTTGTTACCCTTTCTTCTTGGTAGAACCTGTGCCACGAACTCTTAAATGCATTGCACTATAGAGTCGGCTTCAACAGGAATGATCGTGGCTAGAGCAGTATCAAGCAGCGGCTGGACACAGAACAGGTGAACAGACTGGAGCTGCTAATGCAGCTCAATAGTCAACGGTCCTGGTGTCATCGTTGGCGTTGGCACGAGAGGTACATGTATGGTTCGGGAGAAACGCTTGCGAACGTGGACTAACTAATAATAAAAAAAGGAGCGAACGTGGCCTAACGGCTAGAGCATTGGGCAGCTGTGCACGGAGTCAGAGGTTTGACCTCGCCGTCGGACACTCTAATTGTCTTATTTAATTAAGAGAGCTCGAAACGAGGTGAGACAGGACCATATACCTACAACAAGTAGCCTGGGATGAGCCAAATAATGCTATGCACAGTACAATTTCGTGTTACTGAACAAGTGAAGCCTTGAGGCCAGGTATAACGAGGGACTGACAGTGCCCATATTGTACTTTTGAGAAAGGGAGGTGATGAGAGGCAGGTAAATATGTTAAATACGCAATGCCCCGTTATATATACCTTACGTAGGGAAGTTAGTTGTTGGAGAACATCGAGATCGCTGCTCCTCACTGTCGCCATCTGCATACCCTTTCCACCCATTCCCATACCTAAATTCCCTTAGCTGGCCAACATATATATAGGCCGAAGCACCAGTCTTTTCACTAAAGAGGTCATTCATTCATTCATTCATTCATTCATTCATTCATTCATTCATTCATTCATTCATTCTAAATTGAGCCTAGCAGCCTGTTACAGCTTGGCTGGTGCAACTATTGTCCGCTTCCCCGCACATTTTCTTACCCCAGCGTATAACTGCAAGATTATTAACACTTTCAGTTTAAGCCTCACATTGACGTTACAGCGATGCCGGGCTCGGTGACGTTGTACGCCTTGACGGCGGACAGCCATCGCCGCAGGTCGGCCGTGAAGTTGTCACCAGCCTGGAACGTGTTGCCTCGGTGTACGTAGAGCGAGTCGTAGAAGACCAGGTCGCAGAGGCCGTCCTCCGGGAAGTGCATCTTCCAGTCGGTGCGGTTGCCGAACACGCACACAAGAGGGCTCGCAGTCATCTGTTTCCCTGGGCGGCAGATGGCAAAGCAGGCAATTCTGCACGGAGCCTCCCTCCAAAGTTTGGCAAAATGATTAGAACTTGCTCAGACTGACTCGAAAAAAGAACGAAAAGAAAAGCGTGACTTGTTCAGACTCGCCGAAATAAAACACAGCTAGGCTGAACCGGACTCTCACCAGCATCAGATTGAACTCGCCAAAAATGAGACAACCAGGCTCTCGCGTATACAGACAGGTCAAATCAGACAGAGGCAGGTTCACCCACACTCTTGAGCTCGCAGGTTCACCTTCATTTGGGGTCACTTATATTCACAGAACCACAAACTTACTAATGAAATACTGTTGGGTTAGTCGATGTGCTAGTTGTGCGCCAACTAGCCCAGCATCAAGTTTTGTAAGCACGTAAGTGCACGTGCAGTGTGAACCTTAGACGTAGAGAACTCTCTCAGTGCCAACCAGTATAGAATTTCCATGGAGACCTATGATAAAATTATTATATCGCATAAGATAGGCCTGCACAGTTTAATGTGAAACCTGGCACTTTACATCTGTAACAATGATGCAGCTGACATGTTTATTCACATCTTCGTCACTCAGGCTTACTGTTTCTAATGGACTCCGGTCGTGAATATACCGAGTCAGGTTCAGTATATATATATATATATATATATATATATATATATATATATATATATATATATATATATATATATAGGAATCATGCGAACTCCGCCTCGCATATGGTCTCGTGGAGTCGAGAAATAATTGAAATGCTTGAATTCACTCGAGCTCACACAAGTTTCAATTCATAAAAACTAACTGCAACTTTGACCTGACTTCACTCGCCTGGACTAACCTCGACACAATTGGAGCCAGACTCGGGCCATCTTGGGCAAACTTACTCACTTAGACTCTATTTCACCCACTATATGTGAGTGAACTTATTCGGGCTCAATTAGATTGAAACTCACACTCGTTCGGGCTCACTCATACTCAGCCTCACAGGTCACTTCAGTCTAAGCGAGTCGACTCATGAGCTAGTTCGCCGACCTGTGCCTCACATTTCTGTGTTCAGGAAAAGCAGCAACTTCAGAACGCGCGGTGGACGAGGAAACCCCTATCTTGTTTCGTATATAGGCGCGGCTTCTAGACCCGCTCGGACGTATTACGGAGCTGCAAACTTGAAGGTGTGTTTGGATTTCACTTGCAAGGAGTGGGCGATCGAGCTAGTGCTCCTCACCGACGACGCGCTTCTCGCCAACTAAGCTTACAGTATACGCCGAACATTCTTTCTGTCGAAAGTTCAGGAACCGATTCACGATCATGACACCCCCTGCCGGGCCGTGTGCCAGGATGCCACGCCTTATATAGCGAAACCGCGCAATTCTTAATTTCTTGCTTCTTTCAAATAAATACGGCTGCTTACTCGCCCCTTCATTTGATGATCCGTGCAACCGGCGTTCGCGAGATTCACCTTCATTCACGAGGCGCATGCGGTGCTAAAACCTGCAGTCTACGCCAGTGTATAGCTCTTGCAGACGATGACGTAAGGAGCGCTCCTATTTCAGGGCGCGCGTTAGCGCAGTCACTCTGGGTGTCCAGAATCCTTTGCTTTGAAAACGGGCGATCGTCAGAGCGAGTAAATATCTGTTTCATTGCATCACGTGCTGCAGATGACAAAGAAGTACTGAGTAGGGGCTCTATTCTAGATATTCCGCCATCTTATTCGAGACGTGACGTAAGCGCGACGCATACAAAATGGCGCTGATGGCCCCGTTTTGCTTTCGTAACGTGACTCAAACGACGTTTCGCCTAAGAAACTGAAATGAAGGCACCGAACCTAACGTTCTTCGTAAAGCAAAACAGTTTTCTTCCTGAGTAAAAAAATACTAGCTCAAAACCTACGATTACTCTGTCGAAAGCGCGTCTCGCTTCCGTCATCTGCTGTGTACAAGCCGTCGTCTGCTTCATTAGCGAGGATGCGTGTGCCCTGGAAACGGAATGAGTCATCGTACGTTGGCGCCAACGCGCTTGTTTTCTACCTTGAGACAACATACGCGGCCTGCCAGTGGTGATGATCGCACGTTCTAGGCCACGTTATCGCTATCTCGGGAAATGCAAGTCACTCAGCCCGGCTCGGCTGGTTGAGAAACGGCCGAATATCACCGACAGCGTTGCGCGCACCAGAGGTATCCGCTTGCCCGACGCAAGCTCCGTATGGCTCCGTGTTCACTTCGCTGGTTACTCGCACCGCGTGAGGAAACTTCAAGGCGCCGCCTTGCGTACATTTCTTTTTACAAATTAAAGCGACGCCGTTGTCATAACTTCTGATTGTGTGAAAAGGCATTAATCTTGATTACAATACAAACGCGACAGTGAAAAGTGAATAACGTTGCAGAAAGTTTATGTTCAACCAATATTATTTCAGATAAACGTATTCTTTTAAAAGATGATGGCCCGAAACACAAATGCCAACACCACTCAAGAGCGATGCAAATACTATGAGCACGCGTTATGAACAAAAAATTTTCATGGCACCAAACGACGGGGGAAATGGGGCGATACGCATTCCTCTCGGCCGCCATTGCATATGGCTGCTCATTAGCATAATTCGCGCGGCTCGTTGCGCCACAAATTATGGCGGAAAATCTCTGCAATGGCGGCCCAGCGCAACGTCACCAACGTCAAATCGACGTTTACGAAACGGCACTTCCTGTGACGCTCCCCACGGCATATTCCTTCAGCCAATCAGCAAGCTGGCATGACGCCTATCCTGGATCGCCACCACATATTCGCGAAATTCTAGATGCATTGCACTGGCTTCTGTACGCTACCGCTCACTTGCTTTTCAAAGCGCTAACGTCGCAATATAGCTACCAAGGACCAGAAAAATGTATCAGTCGATACAATTTGCAGCTTCACGTCACGTTTCGTCATCTTGATGAAAACGCAAAATTGCATTTTGTAGCACTTCCGCTTCTCGGCACAAATATTAAAACACGTGACCTCTTGACAGCCAATGAGAGAGTCAACATGGCGTATAATGGCGGCCCTGCAGCCGCAATGCGTGTCGAGAATAGAGCCTTAGATTTAACTCAACCAGAAGATTTATTATTATTTATTTATTTTTTCTTTATTTAGAAACATCCCGCAGGCCTACGAAGAGGCATAGGGTAAAGGGAGCCTATGGTACAATTTATCATAAAATACATTCGGTAAAAAAAATACCGGTGCATACAAAGATTCAAATATTGACTCAAAACGAAGAAATTTTGCATATTACAGAAACCAGAAATATGTAAAAAAAAAGGGAGAAAGAAAGAACAGATAATCATTGCATAAAAACAGCAAGAACAGCATTAACAGCAAGGATTGCACAAAAGCAGCAAGTTAGTCTGCGTTGGCGTAATGCTAAAAAAACAATAACAAACAAACATGGCACAACGCGTGACAATGCGTTGGAAACGTAAACGTTGTGGGATTGATAAGTACCCATGTACTAACTCAACCCTACGAGCAGTGTGGAGGAAAATGTTTGGCCAAAGTACTGCAAAAGGCTTCATGATTTCTGAGCGAAGCAATGCTATCCGGAAAGCCTCATATATATATATATACAATCGTTATATGCTGGGTTAGCAGGCTTCCTGTCGTGACAAAAGTATAGCTGTTTTGATGTTGCAGAAGCGTAATCTACTGATACAGGTTAACCTCAACGTTCCTCTTTCTTTGTCGTCGTCGTCGTCGTCGTCACACATCTCTATCATCATCATCATCATCATCATCATCATCATCATCATCATCATCATCATCATCATAATCATGATTTATATTTACTGCAGGACGAAGGCTATTTCCAGACCTGAGCTTGCCTCTACCTTGCGTCAACCGACTGCATCCCATGCCTGCAAATTTCCTACTCGCATGGCTCCACCTAACTCTCTGCTTCCATCGACTGCGTTTCCCGATCTTTTGTCACATTATTTTACTATAGCAAAGCACGAGTTATCTGTTCTGCGCATTACATCACTTGCCCAACTACACTTCTTTCTCCTAATGTTAACTACAGCATCAGCTAAACCAGTTTGCACTTTAGTCCGTACAGTGGCGCCATCCTGTCTCTTAACGTTACGCTACCTCTGCATTGTTCCTCGATTAATGTAGTGCTGCGCACTATGTGGCGACTCTTACGTTCAGGAGGACTTGGCGTTGTCGAGGGCGACTTCCAGCTGGCCGCGTTGCCGCTCCCTTCGGCGTGGGTGGGGGTGGACATGTCGCCTTTTTCGACACTGCTGTCACGCTGGCGGGCGCGTTCGGCAGGCTTGTCAGTGGTGCCAGTGTCGGCGGCGTCACCGGTGCTGTCGCCGACGGCGCGTTTCGCGCCCCGCCTCTCGACGTCGACCTGGCCACCTCCCGTCGACCTCGTGCTGTGGTCGCCGGTGGTACCGGCACTGCTACCATCAGTGCCTTTGAGGGCGCCTGGGGACTTGACGGCTTTGGTGCCTGCACGCGATCCCGCGATGTCGGTAGAGGGACGCCCGTTTTATTTACCCAACGGGAAAGTACAAACACGCCAAAGCAATAACCACCTCTCTATCAAATCAACCCCCTATGCTATAACACCTCGTGATCACGTGAGTTTTATACGGAATTCCGCGCGGTGCATATCGAATCGTTCGATATGGGGAACATGGGGCATGAGGAATTCGGCCTCGTTTTCCGGTGAAATGTTGGGTGCGCTAGCCAAGAAAGCAAGTTTACAACAGTCTCGAAGCCTTCCAGTGGTCTCTTCGTAAGCCTATCTGGATTTTAGTGTTCTACATTGTCAGCACGTCGGGAGTTTAAAGGTCGATTCACACGACGGACGAAAGCTCAGTTTCTGGGCACCGATGGTCCACCACGACTCGACCCGGCGTTGAGGGAGTGGTGCGCGGTCGGCGCAGTCGGAAACTGGGAAGCATGTACAGCACTGTACACTGTTAATTAGAACAGCTAATATAGACTTAGCGGAATAGAACTTCATTTCTTCAACATTTCCGTGAAAAAGATTAATTGGCTGATGTGAAGCATTATGCAAACATCTATCAATTAAACAATATTTTTCACCCTTTCGTGCAAAATGTTAGCGTCTGTATACAGTGACCACTTTAAACGTCGACTTTATTTTACTTTTCAGCTGTCGAATTCTGCGCCGTTTTCTTGTGGATCAGCTTGCTCGTCGTCTGCTCTCAGTCCAAACCACACTCGGCTCGGGTTCGGGTGGGCCTCTTACATATCGCGGTTGTGGGAGGCCTGTGGCTGTGAGAGTCAGTGCCAAACACGCACGCTTTATCATCTACTGCTGCTGCTGTGCCTTGCAATAGGAATGCACAGTGCAGTCACAGATATGCCATTGATGCACTCGTAGTCACGCGACCTTTTCTTTTCCTCCCATACGCTCCGCGTCCATCTTTTAGATTGGTCTTAAGCATTCATATATATAGACTGAAGGCCCCGATACAGAAAAACGAAGCTATGAGCTTAAGTGCATGTGCCTACCCATTACGGTGAGAAAGAAGAGGACGCCCACTGCGACCAGGGCCAGAACCACTCCGGTGCCCACCATGAGAGTGCTCCACGTGCTACCGGTCGGCTCTGGCTGTTCGGGCTCAGGGCTGCGAGGCGACCGAAATCGTGCTTAGGTGACGCCCGATTGATGATCTCTGAGATGTCTGCATAATTTGACTTCTGACGTCCGTCGCAGGAAACACTGAGGAGTTCTACTTGACACGGAGTTTGAGCGAAATAGTCCAGCATAAATGAGAATTGAAATCAACAGAGTACGTAAGCCCGATTACGAGTACGCCAATTCGGCCAAGCATGGCCAGCTGTGCGGAAACGTCTGTTTTCTCATTAAAAATGGGACCCTTGTCACTGCAAACAAATCAATTAGCTTTCTCATACCTAAAAGCGCACGTATTTGCCGTCGCAAACATTATGCCAATTGGCTCCAATATTGCTAACCTTTTACTGCTTAAAATGCGCTTTTTTATGTTAAAAACTGTAAGGAGATGTTTTCTACAGTTAAAACCGGTTTACGAATGTACATGTTCTACTTCGACTACGCATATGTTATTCAAGGGCGTCCCGCAAGCCATAGACGAGTTTATGAATCCTTAACGTTGCCAAAAGGTGACTGACCCGCTTTAAAAAGTCAGTGCGTTACAGCAATTTTATTGTGAAGGAATACCACATATCCTCTGGACGCGCAAAAGTTTATCTAGTCATCTTCGTAACCATATTCTTGAGACGATGAATCTTATTTTGGTATGTAGGGTAAGTGAATTATTTATTTTTGCCCGATTTCGCACGCACTTGTGTCTTAGTATGCAGTGATTATCAAGAGCAAAGCTGTTGCATCATACCAGTGTCGAAAGTCCGCTTCGAACTTCGAGCACGCTCGGGTACCTTTTTACGTGTTGGTAACTTATCAACTTGCCACCAGGGAGCGACAAGGTGAGACCTGTCGTCACCAATCGCCTGTCTGAAATGGCCAGTTTGACTGACAAAAAAAAAGTGCTGATTAAAATTACTGGTAGTTTGACTTTGGTTGCAGGTTTTGTCGAGATATACTGTTGTGGTAAAAAAGAAACTGTTGTCCATAGGCCCATAGGCCCAATCAGCAGGCCCACCACGCTGTTCGAAACACTGTGTCCGTGGTTGCGGTTCTGGACACTGTCAATTCCGCGATATTGTCGAATTCGCTATTTTTTGTCAGCTCTGACTGGCTCGCAGGGCTTCTGCGGCCTCTCTGATTGGCTTAATACGTCAACATGGTGGGAAAAGACAACAAAGAGGAATTTGACAATGTCCTGAGTAGTACCCCTAATTTGAACCATAGTGTCTGCGGGGACTTTTGCAAACAATATGATTCAAGAGTTCTGCCAATAACATAGCAGAGAGATCAGCACGACGGTTTTACTTGAGAAGCATTTTGCATCGGCCATTTACCAAAAAGAAGAGCATCGACAAGGCTTTTAACTGCTGATGCGCATGTGTATAGGCCACAGATTTTACTAACAAGTACTAATATTTCACCGCGGAAAGTGCTACGGTTGACTGATATTCTTTCGCACTCACTTTTTAAGTATCGAAACCAGATCTGTGAGAAAAAAGAAAGCGGGAAGAGAACGCTAAATCAGCGAAATAGGGCAATAACAATTTCGCTACCATTTTCACGATTTGAAGTCAACGAAATCAAGTTTTGTGTGCTTTTTCAATAGATAGCGCAGTCGAGGTCGTCTCGCAACAGAGAAGCCAATAAAGGTGGCAGCCACTTAGCCTAGGCTAAAGAGGATGAAGGCGAAAACCTGCGCACTCACGAGTCATTCATTAAATTACTTGACATTATCGTTTGAATGCCTTGTTACTTCCTATTACTTATTTTCTCCTACCAAAGGCCGTGGGATCGAGTGCCTAGTTAACTATATCTTAATAAGCTGGGCGCTAGTTACCTTCGAATTAACACCAAAGTTCGTAGGTTCCACTCCCACCAATGGTCGTAGGTTCAGCCATCAATGATGGCACCATAAATTTTGACGCCATTAAATTTTGGCGCCACCAGTGGTCGAGGATTCGACTCCCACCAAAGGGTTCGGGTGCCTTAATTAAGTCTAGCTTAATTACACCTTGCTTAATTAACTTTGCCTTAATTAACACCAGAGATCGTGGGTTCGACTCCTATCAATTTTGGTGCCATAACGCCGGACGGTCAATTTTTCGATAACGCCGGACAACGGATTTTTCGACCCATGAGCCACTTAAGCCTTTTGCCTTAATAGTATATATTTACAAGTTGGCCTACAAAAAGGTTGATCACTTTTTGTTTGCTTGTTTGCTCTCATTATCTGCAGCAATTGAGAAAAATCTGTAACCAGTTCTTGGTTTTCTTTTTTCTCTTCACAGTACGGTGCTGCGTGTGCAACATGGAGGAAGGCATTAAACTAGGAGGGAGAGCTAAGTCACGTAGCCAGTCTTGGCAGTCGAATTCTCCTTGGAGCCATGTCCTTTGCTTTCTCCCTCGCAGCATCACTCCAACACGTGACCTCTGAGACCCAGCGAACTGCCGGGGAATGTTTGGCGACCCGCAGTATTTAATTTATGCGCACTTGTTCGTTAGGACAGGGAGTCGTAAAACCTACCACGCGCTCTGATCTTACGTAGACGTGCTGGGCCGGTATGCCTGGCTTCAATAGTGTTGCGCAATGCTGTCTCCTCCGTGGTGTGCAAGCAAGGAGCGGCGGATGCAATCTTAGAACGCGCAGTGCAGGCGGAGTAGGTGCACCGAGATAAGAAAAAAATAGGTTACAGAGGCAAAAGAACAAAACAAGAAAACGTGCAGGCAAAGGAGTGCTTACTTAGGGAGTCATTGGAGGTGTCTTCGTCTGAAAGGCGTAAAGGGCGACTAAATAAGCACCAGTTTGAAATCTACCAAAAGATAACATCGCTACATAAATGGCACGACATGCGCTAACACGGAGTGTATGTACCGGTAGATTGTGAAATCCAGCTTGGCTTTATTTTTACTTAATTGAAGCACGTTCTTGTCACCATTCGCGTAAATTGCGGAACAGAACTTACCAGACATATCGTCTTCCTCCGCTGCAAGCAAAAAAAAAAAAAAAAAAAAACCAAAACTAAGCTTTAGTTTAACACGATGCTAGATATGATCACAGATAACAACTATCACTATTGTAAGATGACCATGTCATCCGGCGGTTAAGAGTGAACCAATTTATACTAGTCGACCGGCTGAGCTATATACTGGAGTCGGCACTCCGTTAGACCTCCTTGCAGGGAAGATATATAGGTCGGGCTTGCGTTAAAAAAAACGGTGTGGAGTTTCACCTAAAAATTATTTGAGAGAACTCTGTCGCTGCGATCCTCCTGTTACTAAAGCCCGCTAGAGAAGTACACAGGAAAGGCACTGCCTTTCCTTAGGGGCTGCCTTTCCGCATTGCACTAGCACTCCCCTTTACCCAAAATGTCGAAACAACTATAAGCCATCAATTTATTGCTCTGAAACTTCATTGTTAGTTTTTCATCCGTTATCCATCTCTCTAGAAGAGAGTCGCAGAGCAGATGCAGTGGCCGCGATGCCCAGCATGTCATCCACTGTGAAAGGAAAAGGCGCAACAGGTGTCCTTCCATCTTCTGCACCCCCTCGCCCCCTTTTTTTTTCTGTTTATGTTGTCAATAAGGTTGTTGACGGGTCTGCCAGTGCCAGAAGTTTACCAGTCTGCACGTGCAAAATTAAAAAAAAAAAAATTCCTACCACGTCGTGATTTACAGCAAGAAAGGTGGAGTAGTTGCAAGGTACTTTCAATGATTAGACTAAACCGGAACTAGAATCATGCCATAAACGAAACCGCTTTTATGTTTCTGACTATTCAACAGAAGACAAAAGAAAAAAAAATGTGTAAACCGAGCTGTCAGGCATTATAAGAAAAGGAAATCCGGTTTGTTGACAGTTATTCAGCAGAAGGAAAAGTCGAGAGATGTGGTCGTCCCCGACCGGGTGAAGTCGAGACTCGGTACATTTACTCAAAAATCGGGACTGCACCCCGAAATTCTGGTCGGTTGGAAGCTCTAATATAAAAACAGAAACGGCGCGACACAGGACGAGCGAGTAAAGAGCACAGGACAGAGCGCTCTGTCCTGTGCTCTTTACTCGCTCGTCCTGTGTTACGCTGTTTGTTTTTATTCTAAGAATGAACCAACCAGCCCCTTTGAACACACTGCTAAATGGAAACTCTAGTAGCTACCCCAGTTGACGGCATACACGAATCGAAATTTGTTAAAGTTCAACGAGGTCACTTAAAGACCTGTGGCGGAATTCACAAAGCTTTTCGTTCGTAAGTGCTGTTTTCCGTTGGTTGCGTGGCTGCCTCCGCTAATAAGAGGCCCGACATCACGATCGGGCTTGGACCGCTCAGCAGGAGGTCGCGGGATCAAATCCCGGCCACGGCGAGTGCATTTGGTGGGGGCGAAATGCGAAAACACCTGTGTACTTAGATTTAGGTGCAGGTTAAAGAACCCCAGGTGGTCCAAATTATTACGGAGTCCCTCACTACGACGTGCCTCCTAATCAAACCATTTGTAAGATAAAGCTAATTAAGGTAAAAATTGAATTATTTTTTCAATCACGATCGGGTGGCATCTTTCCTTACGAACAATTTTAGCTCAAATACTAGCGAGTACGAGCCTAAGAGCTTCCATTCAGTCCCTACATAAACCTTGAGCACGAATAGTTTACCACATGTATTTTGAAAATGCCCAGACTGAACACGTCCTCACCTAAGCGTTTCGTACTGTATTATAAGAGCATGCAGCGTTTTAATTACCGAGTTTGAAACATATGCTGTAACCAATGTTAGGGATGGCCAAAGCCCCGTGGAATGTTTTCACATGATATACTGTTCAAATAGGGGCTCTGCCTTGCTTAAATTTTTTGCCGTTGTCAATGTAATGCTCAGCGTAATGTAACGTATTTAGCGTACAGGTTACCTTATCGCATTTAGAGTACATTTCGCTTGCATAAGCAAATCCACATTTTATCTGTTCTTTCAGGATAACGTATGGTAATTAGTGCACAGAGCGCAGTGTAGCCTTTCACTTGCAGGTATGTCCATACTTATTATTTTATTTTATTTACTTTGCTCTTTTTTTGTGCGGTATGCAACTTGCATTTACAGATGTAAAGATGAGGCGTTCAATGCAGACTATTGTGGTAACATTGCCTTTGTGATCTCCTGTATTTTAATGCGTTACCATTAGGGGGGGGGGGTAAGTGAAAGAAAAAGTGTATGAGTGTGGTGTATGGGAAGCCAGTCACGCTGTAGAGGCAGATCTCCCTCTCTCTCTCTCTCTCTTTCTCTCTCTCTCTCTCTCTCTCTCTGTATATATATATATATATATATATATATATATATATATATATATATATATATATATATATATATATATATATATATATATATACAATTTTCCCTATGCAATCAATAAAAATCATGCCCCTCGGTTTCCTTTCTTCTCGTTCATATATAAGTGCAAAATCGTCCGTGACCCGTCCATGGGGCGCACGTTAAAGAATCCCAGGTGGTCAAAATTAAAAATTAACCTGGAGTTATTGGTGTGGCGTGCCACAGAATAATATCGCGCTTTTGGCACGTAAGTGCTCAGAATTTAAATTTTAACAGGCTGAGCGTTAGCACGATTGTTCATTTGTTCTTTCCGCCAGTTCCCGCTGGCGCCGATAAAAGATGGCTTCCCCCTAGGATCGCCGCAATTTCTGGCGTGCAGCCAAGAGGAGAAGTCTAAGAAAATGCATAGCCTTCTACCGGAAGTCTGTACGGTAAAATCCTGGATGTATAGTTTAATTGGCCCAGACCGGTACTATATGCGGCGCAAGGCGACCCCTCTAACCTGAGGCACTATGGGTATGCGTTTACGTGGACTCGACGAAAGCGCATCTAGCCTTCAGCAAAACCAACGAAGGTTGAGTCCGTAATGAGTTATACATCGATATTTGTGGCAAAAGTTGTGAGTCAGAATCGAAATACAATAAACGTACCCATTTTCCTCAGCCGGAGTTGTGAGAATCGCCTTCGATGTCTCCGGGTCCTTCTTCTTCTACATATTTCGTCGGGATTTTCCTAAACCTTTATTGTTATTGACCTAGTCTATCGCTCCATATTATTTTTTCCTTTGATACGAGCCTGCCGCTACTTAATTTGTGTTTCATTATGCTTTGCATTTAAATGTACTCCCATTTCTTGCTGTAATGCTACCCGACCCTTGGTCCATGCCGCGCAGTTTGCTTTCTAGCTTGTTCCTTCACTTGTGGCGCTTCCCCATTACGGGGGATTGGCCAAGAAGCCGGCGTTTAAAGGTTAAAGAGAAAGGGAAGGGAGAAACACTTAAACGAAAAAGTAAGTCAGGGTGAGGCAGCACTTTAATGACAATAAAAAAATACATTTACTTGGCACATACCGAAATAAAATTAACTGCAATTAAATATAAACTGCAAATTGTGGTATTTTTGTTGGTATTAGCTTAATTTCGAACACTAGATCAGCGATTTGTTGAGATATCCGATTACTGATTCCGAGAATTAAAATGGTACTCTTCTTGTTTCACAGAGATAACCGAAAACGGGCACACAAGTGTTCCTGTGGCTTTAGCTCAATGAAGAAACTCCGAGCGAGAAGATATGAGAAAAATTCATTCCTAATTTTCGGAATGAAAAGGCGAATCTTTTCCTGTGATTTCTAAATGGACGGCATGTTAGTAGAAAATGGTCAATGTTTTCATGTTCCTGGCAGCTAGGGCACACAGGGTACGGTGCCATACCGGACCTGGGCAAGTAAATATTTAATGTTGGGATGCGGCAGCGTAAGTTCGTCACGGAAATTTCTAATTTACGCTTGGGACACCATTTATTGCCCATGAATAAAAGCAAATGATTAAATTCCGACGTTGGGATTTTCAGTTTTGTAGAATCTTGGAATATAGAAAGCTTTCTAGACCTAACCGCAGTGACAATAGGCGAAGCAGGCATAACGGACATAACTGGTCCATGAAGACAGTTCCGCGCAAGTGTGTCAGCCATTTCATTTATGAATATCTCACAATAACCTGGAACCCACACCAAACGTACCAGACTTACGTTTGGAGGGATTAACGATTTAATTGTATTGACTACAGTAGTGTCTGAAGATGGAGTGAGTGACGTGCATACTGATAGTGAATCAGTCGCTATAACCAGTGTTGAATAATTTAAAGGAAGTTTTCGAAGAGTTAAGATGATGGCTGAAAGTTAGCCAGAAATACGTGTGTAAAATGCATATGACCAGGATATCGACTCGGAGAAAATACCCGCACCCGCTTTCTCCTCATTCATTGATGCATCAGTGGTAATCACATTATCTATTCCCAATTGCGTTAAATGATCTTGTAACATTCCATTTAAATATGTAGCGTTTAAATATGCAGGAGTTTGGCATTGGATGGAAATATATAATCACATTCAATCTTTATGTTAGGCAAGGCCTTGTTTGGGAAAATGATCTTATGTGCAACGTTTAATGGTCCTAGCTCAGCTAGTAGAAACAGAAGCGGAGGTCTATGTAAGCGGGACCAATGCTCATCGGAAAGTGCCCTTGTTTCATTAATCAATACAAACTGTGGTCGTCTCAACGAAGATTTGTAAATGTTTAAGTATGTTTTTACTGTTACAGTGCAGAATCTGCAAGGAAGAGTAGGCACTCGTGCTTGTTGATATGAAACATTGCTAGAAACAAATTTTGGCAAACCAAGGCAATTACGAATAGCCTCCCGGGCTAGAATTACGAGGGGGCTAATCTTGTATGCTTGTCCACGAGAGAATAGCATGCACCCGAATTCCAGTATCGGTCGAAACGTACATTACGAGAGTGTCCCTGCGTAGCCCAGAGACAAGTCGGCCAAGTTTGCTTATCATGCCAACAGCGTGTGTTGCCCCAGACTTAACATGATCAAAGGGAGTTTGCCAGCTCAGTTTTGCATCATGTGTTACACTCAGACATTTGATAAAGTCAACTTGCGGAATTATTTCCTGCCAGTGTTGGAGAGAGATATTAACCTGTACATTCAAAGGAAAAACAATCGAGACGCTTTTGTTAAAGCGACGGACAACCGATATTTAAGGACCCATTTTTTTTATGGCGCAACAGAAAGCCTCGCACTTGGTAGTGTTTACACCTGCAGCGGTTACTTTCAAAAGCGCGCAGATATTTTGTAAGCAGAATTTTTAAATCTGAGCAGCCTCTAAAGAAGAGTCTCTCTCCTCCAGCAACGGTGAGAAGTAAGAGCGATGCCGACAGCCCGCCTCGCAAATTGTGAACCGCCGCCCATCGTTCTGCTTTCACAGGAGTGAGTGGAACTGTGGTAGCCACATATTCTGATCTTCTCAACCACTTTTGAAAATAAAAAGCTGCTACAATAAGTTTGCGTTGTTGTATAGGCATTTCTTATATTTGTGCCACGTTTTCCCCCAAGTACACGCCTACGTCATGACTGGCCACCGGCGTCATATTTTGTCGATAGACGAGCCAAGCCTACTCGTCGAAAACGAAGGTCAAGGCAGCGCCACTTTTCTGCTCATTACAAACGAAGGCATATCTGCGCATTGTAAGTTAGAAAAAAAAAACTTATAATAGAAATAAAGTGTACTGCATTTCAATACTAATAAAAGGACCTTGAACCACGTACACAAGTAGAAGGTCACGTGATATGTCACGCATCTGCATGTTTTTGTCGCGTGGGGCGCCAAAGGCTATATTCGTGAGTTTCAGTGAAGAATCAAAAATGTATATCCACGTACAATAAAAAAAAAGAAAAGAAAACGGGGTACGTTTTAGCCAATACGACAGGCAATCTTTGCATCAGCGGGGTTACCTTGAATCGTGTTCCTAGCCGTTGTCGGTCCCTGTAACGTTAAGCTACATTCGAATGTCCATAAACCAAGCTTCAAGCGTTTCTAAGTAGGACTGAAGTGTTCTTTGCAATAAGTGAATGTCACTCGCAGACGCAAAGAATGCTATGTTGTATGTATAGACATGCTCTTGTACGTTGTCGCACAGTGGAATTGAGCTTAATAATACATCGAACAAAATAGGAGAAAAGACAGAACTCTGGGAAACTCCTTTGATTGCTTATATTTTGGTGTCAGAAAGCTACGATGGGAGCAACTTCCTATCTTTTAAACATTTATACAAACAATTTATAATATACCAAGAAAAACTCATGCTATTTAAAACGTTAAAGAGTATGACATGCACTACACTGTCACATGCTTTAGCTAAATCAAGGGTCACTAAAGCTGCATACTGCCGCCTGTGTCGAGCGAGCTTAATAGTAATAATAATAATAATAATAATAATAATAATAATAATAATAATAATAATAATAATAATAATAATAATAATAATAATAATAATAATAATAATAATAATAATAATAATAATAACAATTCTGGCTCTCTAATTCTCTATAATTCTCTCCCACACTTCTCCAACTACCCCGGTCATGTGCTAATTGTGGCCATGTTTTCCCTGCAAACTTCTTAATCTCATCCATCCACCTAACTTTCTGCCGCCCCCTGCCACGCTTCAATTCTCTTGGAATCAAGTCCGTAACCCTTTATGACCACCGCTTATCTTCCCTTCTCATTACATGCCCTGCCCATGCCCATTTCTTATTCTTGATTTCAACTAAGATGTCATTAACTCGCGTTTGTTCCCTCATCCAATCTGCTCTCTTCTTATCCCTTAACGTTACACCTATCATTCTTCTTTCCATAGCTCGTTGCGTTGTCCTTAATTTAAGTAGAACCCCTTTCGTAAGCGTCCAGGTTTCTGCCCAGTAGGTGATATACTGGTAAGATACAGCTGTTATACACTTTTGTCTTGAGGGATAATGGCAACCTGCTGTTCATGATTGGAGAATGCCTGCCAAACGCACCCTATCCCATTGTTATTCTTCTGATTATTTCGGTCTGATGATCCGTATCCGCGGTCACTACCTGCCCTAAGTAGATGTATTCCCTTACCACTTCCAGTGCCTCGGTACCTATCGTAAACTGCTGTTCTCTTCCGAGACTGTTAAACATTGCTTTAGTTTTCTGCATATTAATTTTCAGACCCATCCTTCTGCTTTGCCTGTCAAGGTCAGTGAGCGGGCATTGCAATTGGTCTCCTGAGTTACTAAGCAAGGCAATATCATCAGCGAATCGCAAGTTACTAAGGTATTCTCCATTAACCCTTATCCCCAATTCTTCCCAATCCAGGTCTCTGAATACCTCCTGTAAACACGCTGTGAATAGCATTGGAGAGATCGTATCTCCCTGCCTGACGCCTTTCTTTATTGGGACTTTGTTGCTTTCTTTATGGAGGACTACGGTGGCTGTGGAGCCGCTATAGATATCTTTCAGTATTTTTACATACGGCTCGTCTGCACCCTGATTCCGTAATGCCTCCATGACTGCTGAGGTTTCGACTGAATCAAACGCTTTCTCGTAATCAATGAAAGCTATATATAAGGGTTGGATATATTCCGCATATTTCTCTATCACCTGATTTATAGTGTGAATATCGTCTATTGTTGAGTAGTCTTAGCGGAATCCTGCCTGGTCCTTTGGTTGACAGAAGTCGAAGGTGTTCCTGATTCTATTTGCGACTACCTTAGTAAATATTTTGTAGGCAACGGACAGTAAGCTGTTCGGTCTGTAATTTTTCAAGTGTTTGGCGTCTCCTTTCTTATGGATTAGGATTATGTTAGCGTTCTTCCAAGATTCCGGTACGCTCGAGGTCATGAGGCATTGCGTATACAGGGTGGCCAGTTTTTCTAGAACAATCTGCCCACCATCCTTCAACAAATATCCTGTTACGGGATCCTCCCCAGCTGCCTTCCCCTTTTGCATAGCTCCCAAGGCTGTTTTTTTACTTTTTTTTACAACTTTCAAGCTCAACTTGCTTGAAGCACGAGGAAGCAAATCAAAATTAATATATTCGCAATGATTGAGAAGACATGACAACATATAGCCACAGCGCTGCATTCCCGAGTTTAAGCGCCGTGGTTTGTACCATCCATATTTCGCCTCTCCTGGTCTTAACCCTGTTATTTATTTTCCAAACACGAAATCGCTGTCAAATACTTCAGTCTTCCTTGATTTCAAATTTAACTCGCATACTTATTCTATATTGGTACAACCGGAGGATTCTAATGACACGAACACTGATAAATAAATCAGCTGCTGGTATCCCGAAAGGGGTATTATAAGCATACCAAATGAACCGTTCTTGCATCATATACATTTTTTGCAGGTTAGAAAAGCTCATGGTACCCCAGACTAGTACGCAGTAGGTTAAGTGAGAGTATAACTAGAAATTAAAGATATGTAATTCCACCTGTGTCGAGAGACGGTGTTTGAGGCGACCAACTATTCCTCTTATGCGTGCAATCTTTTTGATTACAAGATTTACATGGCTATCCGAGGACATATTCACAGAAAACACCATGCCTAGCTAGGCACTTAAAATGATCAACAAGTAAAATGCAACGACCGTTTAAAATAATATGTGCACGTGGAGGGATGGCTCTGTTCTTTGGGCTAAAAATGATCGCCTTTGTTTTGCTCTCATTAATTTTCACAACATTAGGTGAACTCCAAACCGCTAATTTTTGTAGCATGTCATTGCCGATGTCTATAAGGTTATCTATTTTATTACCACGGTGGGAAATATCGAGCGCCGACCAATCGTTCCAAACAAAAAGGAAAAAAAAAGTCGTTTCGGTTTAGACTCTCCTTGTGGGGCCGAATCGTCTTTTTTTCCTTTTTGTTTTGATGGTTTGGTGGGCACTCCATATTTCCCGTCACGAATTTTCCCGACCAGACGGGTGTCCGTCGAACCCTGGAGTTCATATTTTATTACCAGAAAAGAAAATGGTGGTGTCATTGGCATTCCTAACAAACTTTGCGCAATTAATACGCACCTCATCATTAAATAAACGTTATAGGACATTACAAAGTACCTTCATAATCTCTGACCTCGATGTATTTATTTCGGCGATTTGTTGCCGATGGCATAGGCAAGATTTTGTTAGTCCAGTGTGCAAGCCTGTACGCCATAATGACTAAGATTTTTATTGGAAGTTCATGGTTAATTCAATTTAAATGCTTTAGCATAATCAACGAACAGTCTAACCGTTACAAATTTATATTCAAACTGTGTTAGAATGCATTCTTTGTTGTAGTAATGCCAGTTCTGATTTATATTTTGCGAAAACCGATTTTGACACTGTTAGAAGTTTGCACTTTCAGCATAACTTGATATCCTGATGTCTATTACCTTCTCCATGGCTTCTGAAACAAAAAAATGGCAGTACATATACAGGTCTATAATTTCTTAATTCATTGCGATCGTCCTTTTTATACAACGCCACTACTTTCGCAATCTGCATTTTACAAGAGGCGAGGAAGACCCGGAAGTGGAGAGGGTTTTGGTTTGGCTGAGCTAGAGCACTGAAAGTAGATAACCGGATGCGGAGGGCGGCACGGGCATCTGCGATTGGCCAGTTTTCCCTTACTTGGCTTGCGGTGGCTGGCAGAAAATCGTGGCCGCGTGCACTGGAAGGATAAAAACGCCGCTAAAACGAATCCTCAGAAAAAGAAAGTTGGAAGAGCGATGTCGAGTCCAAAGAGTTCGACAACATTGTACTTCCACGCAAAAATTTTTATTGTACGCAAATAAATACATTCTCCCCGGCAGCTCAGAGTAGCCAGTGCCAGAATGACCGGCAGGCAGTGATCGTCTATTCCTTTCGGAAGGGGGCAGTTTTCGGCTATTCCGAAAAAAAAAAAGCTGTTTTGTTCTGCATATTAATGCATCTTTAATGCGTGTATGTCGCTTTGACGTGGTGAATTTTCGCTGTTTCGTGATGTCGCGTGACAGACGGGCAAAGTGGGCGCAGCCGGAAAACGTTTGACGAATAACGGTAGGCTAATGACGAAAAAGGCGTAGAAATGGAAATAACTGTTTTCCTTTTGTTCGGTCTAATCATGCATAATCACTGTGTACAAGCCATAGCTGATATAGGGAAGTTTCGCAGCTTTCGTGACGTTGCTCGACAGACCGGTGAAATGGGGGTGGCCATCACCCCCTCTTCAAAAATTGACAAATCGTTGAGGGCTGATTGCAGAAAGGAGATAGAAACATTTAGAATAGCTTCACGTTATAGCGCCCCACGTCTGCGTTTAACATGCCTTTTAATATGAATAGAGCCCGATGTTCTCGTATTCACACAGGGCGTTTTTATGAAACCCACAGCAGCGGGTCGAGTCGGCTTGTCGGGCTAGAATCGGGCTGTCGAGTTCATGTAAAAACCACCTGGTCCTGTTGAACGAGCGTTGAATCGGGTTGCCTCAGCCCGAGTGCGTGGGTCAGGTTGACCCAACCCGACCCGTTCGCAGTGCGCACGCAAACGCGGATGGGTCAGGCCTGCCAACGCTGAGGGAACAATGAGACGCGAGATGCACCGGCAGCGGGAACGATATCTGGGCAAGGCAAAGGCAAGCACTGTGCGGTGCAACCTCAGTGTAACGATAAGAGCCATGACATAGAGCTGTCGCAGACCGATGGGGGAACCGGAATTAAGTCCTGTTCGAACGCGTTGATGGCTCGGCATCGACGTTGCGTGCGTCGTTGTCCAGGCGACTCCGAAGCAAATTCATGTAAAAGCGGTCACGCCAGGCTCGGTCAGCCTTATTTCTGACATGACCTGCTCGCATCGGGTTCGTGTAAACGTAGCCACATACAGGCCTTGACTGGTGTCTTGAAACGTGGTGGTGACTGGTGTCGCAACGCTCGCTGCATTGACCTTCCTGCTCGTTCTACTCTCAACCTTTAAATCCGTCGTTAAGAAAAGAAGCTTCAGCTCGGGGCCAGTTAACTCCGATATCCCAGTTCAAATGCACGTAAAACGCAAAAACGCTGTTATTAAGCAACGGATGAACCGATTTGTATGAAATCTATTGCATTTGAGACGAAATGTTAAATTATAGCGACTGCAGGAAGCGGAATATTGATGTACGGCTTCTAGTTATAGCACGAAGTTTACAAAATAGTAACTCTGCACAAAAATAAGATCGCAGCTCTCTAAGCTGCACCTGTTGGAGCACATCAAGCGGACAAATTTGACATATGAATTTTCAGGTCACGTGAAATTGTTACAATGTTTTAGCAGGTTTTGAAGAAGTCCTATTCTCAAGTTAGTTTTAAATTTCAGAACCACAAATAGAGCAATTTTGTCAGCTTTAGATGCATCATTACGTATAATTTATAGAACTGGGAGATTGTTTTTTTGTCGTTGGTTCGCAAAGTTCATAAACCTCGCAAACAAGTTGGTCAACCTCATTTTTTGTTTTCTGGAATGTTGCAATTCTCATTTTTTTCTAAAAGTAATTGATGAGATGAAATGAAAATTGACTTCCTACAGTTACTAGGTTTTTATTAGTTATTTTTTCTTTCAAATGCAACAAATCTCATCGAACTTAGCGCAGAGATTGCCAAGGAAAACGATTTCCCCGTTTCAACGCATTAAGTTGTTTAACAAGAAATCGAAGCTACTCTCGTCAGTTGCTTAGCCATCGTCAGTTATCGTCAGCTTCCTTTCTCGTGATTAGGCGGACTGATTCATTCCATATATTGCCTTCTTTTCTACCCTTCCCCCTGTTAAAATTTAAATAAATTCCGAGGTTTCACGTGCCAACGCCACGATCTGATTATGTGGCACGCCGTAGCAAGGGACTCCGAATTAGTTTTGACCACTTGAGGCTTTTGAGCTTGCACCTAAGTCTAAGTAAACAAGCGTTTCTTTTTTTTTTTTTTGCATTTCGCCTCCATTGGAAATGCGTCGGGATCGAACCCACGACCTCGAGATCAGGAGCACAGCGCTGTAGCCACTACACAACCGCGGCGGTCAAAGGCGTAGCAAAGGTGTTTGGGGGGTGGGTGTGGGAGAGAAACCGGGGCACGTTGATATACAGGTTTTATTGCAAGCGTACTCAGTGCATGACACGTCATCTGCTCCATGCTCTTTAGAGACGGCGGCGCAGCCGTGTATTAATACGTCGCTCGCTTGACAGACCGACATTATCTGCACATTGATTTCGCTGATTGGCTCACGCGGTCCGCAGCTTACGCTACACTGCACTGTAATAGTGTATAGCTGCCAGAGTTTGCTGACCGATCCACACTGTGTCTTTCAGCATCGCTTAACGTTACTCTTATCAATCACTGCGCTTCAACTGTTGAAGATCAAGCGACAAAACGAAATCGCGTTGGTAATGCTTGGGGGTGGGGTTTGGGCACGGGGCTTGCCTCTGAATAAAATATACATCATGATAATGCATACTGTTTGTTAGCGCAGTGTCTGTGTTCTCCTTTCTGTGTTTTCTAGTTTTCTAGATTTGTATCTACAGGTTTACTGGGGTCATTAGACCCGGATTGTGTTTTCAAGGCCTCCCAGGAATTCGCATGCGTGCATCTTGGCGCGTACGGATACACCGAGATGCGCAAGCTGGCGCAGACACTTAGCTACGCGCGTACACAGCGCTCAATGCAGGTCGATCTCTATATTATGCACAAGATGGAGCGAATTGTCGTGGCCTCGAAATCATGAATACCAAATGGATTCTATTAATGCGGCTGGCTGCCGTGTTAATACGGACACGCTGGGAGTATAGGTGACGACTTTCCGAGACAATTTTTTTTCCGAGCACGATCAGGAGAGCAGACAGGTTCAGCACGGCTGCGTGGGCGACCATTCCTGGCCGAGCTCGAGGTACTCGTTGAAGGTTTCGCGAATGGCGCGTACACGATCGAAGCTTCTCGGAGCTCCGTTGCACGTGCCGTCGTAGTCTGCGAGGTCCACGTCGAAGACGGCCCAGCCGTGCACGAGCTCGGGGAACATGTTGCGGAGCGCGCACATCTGCGGCGGAGAGACGGGGCGAGTGTGAAACGGTCAGATTTGCTCAAAGCGAGTAAGCCGTCGCACCTTAATGCGTTTTATCTTCAAATACGACACCGCAGCATCGCGAAAAGCCGAAGCGGTCCGGGACGGCTGTTGTGCGGCGGCATGGCGAGATCTTACCAATCATTAAGTGCCAAAAAAATGTTAAATGAACAAAGCCAGAGACGAATCATCTAGACCGCAGATTAAAGCCGAACTACGGATGCCGGATCTTACCTTGAAGCGAAAGCTGTCTTTCGTGTCGAACAGGTAAAGGCGCTTCTTCGTCGTAGAGTGGAACCGAGCGATTGCTGTGCCATTTCCGTACTTGATATCTTGCGGGTAGTTCTGATGCCTGCACACCTACCAAAAAGAGAGGAGAGAAAAATAGCACTTTGCTTCAAAACGCGAAGCAAATTGACAACTCGAGGAAGGCAGCTGCCTCCTCCCTTGCCCCTTCCTCTTTCTAAAGAGATTTGCCGGATGCCTGTAAGTGTCCACTTTGTGGACATGTCTGCTTCGCCTGCTGCTGAAGTGCTGATTGGCTGGGTGCTCCTGTGTCCTCCTCACGCGTACCCCTGTGCAACCAATCAAGACTCTTCAGCAGCGGGCAAAATGGACATATCCACTAGGAGGAAACTTGCAAAATAACCCCCCCCCCCCTCCCGCCCACCCACCCACCTGCTTCGAGTGCGACGCAAGTACCGAAATGCGGGGCACCGTTGGAAGTGGCGCGTGCACAAACCTCTTTTATGGGCACTCGCACGGGTCCTTTGTCGCAGAACGCTCCAATGCGGGTTTTCCAGGACACATCGTAGGCCAGCACCGCCATAGTGAGCGTAAAGCAAACAGTGGCGGTTGGGCTCAGGTACTCGGCCTCGGATAAGTGATGCGCCACGTCCAACTGCGTTGACAGATGCGATGCGGCTGTAGTTAACTGGAGCTCATCCAGTTATACGGGGAGGCAACGGCACTGCGTCTGATGCGGCGTGCGGCGCGTCGGAAACACGTGCCACGTTTACATGAATACGACGCTAGCGTATCACCTTTCCTGGCGCGTCATCATAATGAGATGCACCAGCATTAACATATTTGAGAATCAATCAATCAATCAATCAATCAATCAATCAATCAATCAATCAATCAATCAATCAATCAATCAATCAATCAATCAATCAATCAATCAATCAATCAATCAATCAATCAATTTGGCATTCATTACAGCATCTGCACATCAGGAACGCGAGCACAAAAACAAAAAGCTGCTAAGTAGCAGCTTGACATGATTCTTGGCGCTATCCTTGGCAGCGAAAAACAACGGTGACCGAAACGCGTTCGCGAGCCTGTTTTTATCCAGCGGACTTCGCCTTTATGTGGAGGATAACGAGGTGAGCAAAATTCAGATATCACGCGTTGACTCTCTCTGCACTTCACGGCATTTTCTACCCGGTTACATGAATTAGCCTCCAAGTGTCTTCATCCACCCAAGCTTCCCTCGACCGGCGCATCATGCCCGTTTATGTGAATCATCATCATCATTATCATCATCATCCTGGTTACGCCCACTGCAGGGCAAAGGCCTCTCCCATACTTCTCCAACTACCCCGGTTTTGTACTAATTGTGACCATGCTGTCCCTGCAAACTTCTTAATATCATCCACCCACCTAACTTTCTGCCAGCCCCTGCTACGCTTCCCTCCCTTTGGAACCCAGTCCGTAACCCTTAATGACCATCGGTTATCTTCCCTTCTCATTACATGTCCTGCCCATGCCCATTTCTTTTTCTTGATTTCAACTAAGATGTCAGTAACTCGCGTTTGTTCCCTCACCCAATCTGCTCTTTTCTTATCCCTTAACGTTGCAACCATTATTCTTCTTTCCATAGTTCGTTGCGTCGTCCTCAATTTAAGTAGAACCCTTTTCGTAAGCCTCCAGGTTTCTGCCCCGTACGTGAGTACTGGTAAGACACAGCTGTTACACACTTTTCTCTTGAGGGATAATGGCAACCTGCTGTTCATGATCTGAGAATGCCTGCCAAACGCACCCCAGCCCATTCTTATTCTTTTGATTATTTCAGTCTCATGATCCGGATCCGCGGTCACTACCTGTCCTAAGTAGATGTATTCCCTTACCATTTCCAGTGCGTTTATGTGAATGCGATGCGCTGCTGACGGATTCTTGCAAACGCGGCTGTGGTTACACCAAACAGTTTAACTTGTTGGGCACTGTTGTTTGTGTGACTAAGTCGTACGCTGGATAACAACGCGCAATCAAGGCATGTGCGTCAAAACCCTTCGATCCGTAGTATGACTCGTCGGATATTGTTACTGTGCACATTTCACACAATATGACACGGTGTCGGAAAGATCGTTGCTCGGACTGGACAGCCGGAACCCGTTGAAAACACACTGGCTGCTGTGGTTCGTAATACGCGTCGGATCGCACGCAGAATTGTGCCACGTTTTTCCTGCTTAACAAAGCGTGGTCATGGCGCGCAGCGATGTGGGCCCACCGACGCCCGGGTGACGTTACGTCGAAAATAAATCGAAAATGTGGTCCATGCGCCCCCTCTTAAAATGACACTTACAATGGCCGGCGGGTGGCGTCCTTCCGGAGACCTGAGGGCAGTGGGGGGAACGACTACTCTGCCGCTGTCCTCGGACGCCATCAAGTGAGTGGTGAGGATCAAGACGTCCACGGGGAGGAGACTGCATACGATAGGGTCAGCGAATGACCATCGTCAGCAACGGCGATCCCCCGTTATAGGGCCTAAGACTAGTGCTACTGCGTGATTTCGAGCCCACAAGCGCATGCTGAGGAATAATGTACAGGATGTTAGGAGTAGTTCACTTAAAGAACCGTGCATGTGCTAAGTAGGAAGGCTGGTTAACATTGCTTCATGCTTGAGCGAGTCCTTGCAAACGTGAGTCCGGATACCTCCCAGTGAATCGGACCTTGCGTGAATGTGGGCATTGGGGAAGTTTGAATGAAACGTGATTAGAAATTTTCTTTTCAGTCCACGAGGTTGCATGCAACGTTGTGCCAACTTGGTTTGTACTGAATGGGAAATGTGTGTTCATGTGCGAGTTGAAAGCAGTAAGCACGAGTGGAGGGTATGTGAACAAAGAACTTGAGTCGCCTAAATGAACTTTCATTGATGTATCGTGCCGGAATGTAGCGGATATACAATTTCTTGAAATGTCCATTTTAGAAGTTGTCCCTATGCAACATTTACACTCCTTGGCATTGAGTACACATTCTGTGCCTAAAGCGTCGAGTGTTCTCTGAAGCGCAGTTTTCGGGCACGCAGCACCTACGCATTTTAATTCTCGTGAAATTAAACAAAGAACACGCCAATCGTGCCAGTTGGTGCATTGCGGACGAACTCACTAGCCCAGCAGTATTTCATGAGCGAGTCGGTGATTCCGTAGATCTGAGTGAGACCGGGTGAAAGTGGCACCGCGAGCCCGTCACAATATGAATGAGCCTGGCTGTGCCTAATTTGATGAGCCTGAGCCAGAGCGAGTTCGGTCAGGTCTGCATGCCGAGGGAGTAATGCTTTGGTTAGTCTAACTGTTATTGAATACTAGGCTAACAACTTACTATTTGCGAAGGAACCTTTGTGAGTTCAGTTAATTTTGCCGGCCAGGGCCGACTGAATCCCGTTTTAGCTCCGCATTAATTTTATGCGGACGCAAACGTTTCTTTCAGGAAAAAACATGGTAACTTCTGCACGTTTACGCCACTCTTGATGATCATTTCTTTTTCAGCGCTTCCGCAACGCCTTGACCCTCAAATGACCGAGCTCCAGTGAGAGGCTCCATGAATGTGGTTGAGAAGGCAAAAAAAAAAAAAAATAAAAAGGAAAAAGGAAACGTTGTTACCACAGGCATCACGGCACAGCTACAGAATCACTACTTCTCTAAATTACGAATAATAAGGCTGAATAATATAGCGCAGAGTCAAACCACGAAACAATAACTTCGTGTTGAAATGGAAAAATGAAAAGGAGAAATTGAGATGGTGACTTTTCGTTATAGTCGCCATGCTTAAGTCTTTCAGGGAAACCATTGTTTTCTCACCTTAATTCATCGGTGAGACTTTTGTGCAGTAAACTATCCTCGTACAATATCGTCGAACAGCCGAGGAAGATGTTCGCCGCATTGAGGCTACCGTTTTCCACATGTGCGTGCTGTAGAAACTTGAACGCCTGTGGGTTAAAAGATTAAAAATACAAATTGCGGTCATTGTCGAACATGCTTACGCAAAGGGTAACAGAAGAGGAACAAGCTTGATAGTGTGTGTTGAAATTAGGGTTAAAGCCATGACATGTTTCTTTTTTCTTTTTGCAACCAGAAGCATTGCTTTCTCTCAGTTATGGTTTTCTTGTAGGCGATTTAGAGAAATAAAGAGAGAGAGAGCAAAGATTTATAAGAAGAAATGAATTGGAATCTGCCCTTAAAGTCTGAGGGCTTCATAGAGGGAACCGATGACGCCACAGACCATTAGGTGTGTTGGCGGGTAAATGCGGCCCTTGAATGACAGGTCCTGTGTGTGATT
The DNA here is from genome assembly GCF_023375885.2 of Dermacentor andersoni. Taxonomy (NCBI): domain Eukaryota; kingdom Metazoa; phylum Arthropoda; class Arachnida; order Ixodida; family Ixodidae; genus Dermacentor; species Dermacentor andersoni. The sequence goes on from NC_092817.1 coordinate 30,844,523, forward strand.
ATGTTACCAGTGCAGTCCTTCAATCTCCGGGCAATACCACAGGAACTTTTTGATGTCTGGCTTGGCTGTGATCTGTGCTTCGGTAAAAGTAGGGTGTAACATTTAGGTTGTGTATAGTGAAAATTTAATCCGTTTACACCACCCTTTACTTCCTAAGATTACAATGCCTGAGTAGGAGCTACAATACTGTAACCACCCTAGATACAAGCGCCCGCTTTCTTTATAGTTCGTATAAAAACTGTGCCATAACGATATCAGCAATATCAGCAAGGTAGACATTTGCGTGAACGCTTACTGATAACTAAAAGTTTATAGCGCTCACGTTGTGCTTTTCTTCGCATTTGCCTGCGTCTATTGCGCTCCCCTACTTCACCATTGAGCAATGTCAGCGTTTCATGCCATTTCTGCCGAAAACGCGGTTCACAGCTGACACGACTCACCTTGAGCAAAGCGAAGGACGAACGCACGCCCCCGACGCCGCTGGACCGGCTTTCGTGCACGTCCAAAACGGCGTGGTGACGGACGCCGTGGTTCCAGTAGGCGACGAACTCGTGTACGCCCACCTCGGTGCCCAGCTGGCTCAGTGCGTCCCTCGATTTTCTGCAGCCACGCGGGACGACGCTCGTTACCGAAAAGCGGGACTGTGCATACATTGTTGCGCCAATAAGATTAACGTGCAATCGGCCTTTTCTACTGAACAGCTGGCTTGCTTGTTCTCACTTAAATTTCTCGCGGACGTAGCGTTTTGCGGTGTGTGAGAAAACGTGGGACGAGCTGTAGTTCCGATCTATTTTGGCCGAAACGAAGAAGTGGTGTATCAAAAATTATATGTAGTATATGTAGTAGTGTTAAACATTATATGTCCTGCGAAATCATACCTCCAAGCAAAATTTGAGCGCGGACGCTCCAGTGGTTATACGAGAAGAACCGTGCGTATCAGGTTTTGTATAATTCAATCATTGAGTGCCTTAAATTTTCAATTATGGAACCATTTTGTTCGCTTTGGCTTTAACTTAGTTTGCTTTGATCTTCGTACAATCAATCAATCAATCAATCAATCAATCAATCAATCAATCAATCAATCAATCAATCAATCAATCAATCAATCAATCAATCAATCAATCAATCAATCAAAACGCACAAAGGATGTCCCTACATGACGCGTTGACGCGTGTGTGGCGAGCTGCGTGGCGGCTCGAAGTTTGAGAAACGCTCATCCAGGCCATAATCCAGATTTTGACTTCGTGCTTCATTAAAAACAATGTCAGTTATATTGCATCGCGGACAGGAAGTCGGATTAAAGGTAGAACTGCGATGCGAGTCAATCCTTGCGAGAGCTTACTGCGGCGACGAGAGTAATAACCTGTGCGTGACAGCCACGCCGTAGGCCGTCTTTTGGGCCGCCTTGGCGAATGCCAGGAAGGTGCGGAAGGCGCGCGTGTAGTTGCGGCCGTTCCACAGGTCGACTTGGCCCTCGGCGTCGCGCACGAAGGTCGAGTGGAAGATGAAGTAGTCGCAGAGGCCGTCTTCGCGCAACAGACCCGTGTGATTGAAGAAGTTCAAGGACAGGCCGACCGTGCACACGAATGGTGTCTGCGGCAACTGTGGTCCTTCTGTTACGTAGGAACGGAATTTGGCGGGCATAAACGAGACGAAGCATTCTCTTAGCTAGATATTTCGGTGGCAACGTAAGAATGAACTGTCAAGTACGCCATCGTCAAAATAAAATATAATTTGTACAGGTGCGCCAGGCAGTTAAACTCGCTCATTTCCCTGACGTCACGGCGGTTGGAAATTTATTTCACTATCAACTAACGAGAATAAAGGAAACAGAGGGGCTCGGTTTTTGTTAATCACAGCTATATGAAGCCAACAGCTAATGGAGCAAGGGAAAGCATTGGGGTAATTAGCTGTGATTGAAATTGAAATGTCGAAAATAATGAAGGAAAAGAAAATGAAAGTGGTCGAAAACCCGTAGTACAACCTCCGCGTAATGCGAAGGTTGTGGATTGGGTCGCCACCGGTGACAAGTTATCCTTTCGCCCACTTTCATTTCTCCTTGATTATTTTCTACATTTCAATTTCAACCACAGCTAATTACCCCAATGCTTTCCTTGGCTCCATTGCTTGTTGCCTTTGTATATGGTTGTGTTTCACCCTCGACGTCATTCGGAAGCTGATGTTTTGGCGCACGGTGGCACCGACGGCAGATGAATGTTCAGGCTCTCGCGGATTATAGTCGCCACCAGTATACCACCATTACCCACCGCGACATTTCTTAAGCTGTACTTGGGGACTGACCTTGTACGAAACTCGAAATATGTGCTATATATAACACGTTTCGCCATTAATTCCTGCGTTTGCTGCACTGATCACAATGTCTGTATTCATGGCTATGCCTGTATGTTCATGCGCAGCTAGAGGAAGGACTCCCGAAGCCTTCATCGAGTGACACTCCCTCCGTCTCTTTTTGTCACGGTGAGCTGTGATGAAATAAAGAGATATTGATAAATCATTAAATGTTTCAGTGAAGTTTACCTTTGCTTCTGTGAGTATTCGCTTTTCAGGTAATACTTCAGCTTGAAACGCGCTAGCAGACGCGAGAATATTTGTCAGAGAGATGTCAAGAAGGCTCGGATAGCTTGGCATGCGCGACCGGGAATCCTTACCTTCGGAGTCGTTTGTGAGGGCACTGGCAAAGTTCGCCATGAGATGCATGGCCGAGGCTGCGGAAGGCTCAGTATCGTCCACCGCCTCCATGTTCTTCGTATCTGTCAGAGAAGTCGCAACAAGAGAATTATCTGGCTCGGCTCCTTGCACGGCAAATTGACGGAGGAAGCAGGTGCAAGACCGCAGAACTGCGCTGTATTAAGGGGAAGCGGAACTGAAGGGAAGCAAAATTTTCTCGCTTAGTTTCCTTATCTGTATATCCTTGATATTTAGCGGGTATTTGCCATTGTTTTTTCCAATTTGTATGTTTATGGTGCACGTACGTGTAGCGAATTATTGATTAAATTGATTCATTTTTTTTCTTAGCACAATCTGTTTCTTTCATCGCGTTATGCTTGTGCCAGTGTAACCATCTACCGGGATCAGTGCTTTCGTTGCCCACGCAACTTCTTTCTTTATGTCTTTTGGTGTGTTCAAGGTCATGGAAAAGCGAACACTCCCACGTCGTCGTGGTAACTGCCAAAGAGGTTTATCCAAATCTTTCTGGCTCGCCTCGTCTAGCGTTAACCACCCTAACCTTACTACTGCGAGTTTCAAGGTCTAATCTCGCCATCTGGTGCACCTTCAACATCGATCTCATTTCTTACCTATTTTTTCACTGTAATCTACCACGGCTTTGTTTTGCAGTGATAAAACTTATTGTGCGTTACGATCACAAAATGTCCACACGAGCATTGCTGTTCTCGTGTTAGTCTCTTCTTATTTCGGTATAGGTATATGCTGGCAGGTGCGTACATTGCGCTAAATGTCTCCGATTTTACAGCTTGTATTGAAGCGGCAGCGTACCTTTCGAACAATTATTAAAGAAAGAAAGAAGGGGTTCTGCGCCGAAAACGCTGTACGTTAGGCTTGTGTTTTTGAAACAGGTGCTGACTTAAGCGAAATGTGGCAAGGCTGCTCCAATTGTTTAAACATGACCTAAGCAGCACTGTCTTACTCGAAACATCTGCCACAAGCTTTCTCTAAAATCATGTGAGGGACACAATAACACTGAATAGTTAAAATGAGATAGACAGACATGGCCACTTCGGAGATACGTTGTGACACAAGTGAACTCTTCAAAGGTTGAGCAACTGTGTGTGTGTGTGTGTGTGTGTGTGTGTGTGTGTGTGTGTGTGTGTGTGTGTGTGTGTGTGTGTGTGTGTGTGTGTGTGTGTGTGTGTGTGTGTGTGTGTGTGTGTGTGTGTGTGTGTGTGTGTGTGTGTGTGTGTGTGTGTGTGTGTGTGTGTGTGTGCGCGTGCGCGAGAAAGAGAGAGAGAGAGAGAGATTCTGCGCAGATAGCTCCTTTGGATAAACGGGATTGTTTACCGTCACTTTGCTTCAGTATCATGAATACGCCACCGAAGATAAGGATGACGGCGAAGAAGAGCACTGCAGCGTACGACATGAGACCGCTCCACGCGTTCTTTGCCCTGAAAAGAAAAGTACAAAAAAAGGAAGCAAAATGGCATGTGGCTCGGTGCGAATCACGTCCTCGCGACCAGCATTTCACGATAGAGTGTACACAGCGCATTATTGTTTAAAATATATGATGATGATGATGTTTGTGGTTTAATGGCGCAAGGGCCAGGTGTGGCCAAAGAGCGCCATGCTAGTAGTATTGAATATGTCGTGGTCTGATGGGTTTTGTGAATTTAATGAGACGTGGCTGTAAAGGGGCCTAAAAGAGTTGGTGCAAATTGCATAAAAATTACACGTAATAAAATTATGGCAATGATTAATGATGTGTACTATGATCACTAAAATGCATTAAGAAATAATGATGCATTATATAAAATATGCGAGGTGCTAAAATTGTCTAAAAGCACTACTGCCTCGCCAGAGCCCTTGAAACGCAAGGGCCGAGAGGCATGTGCTATACAGAGAATCTATCCTAGCGATATCCTACGGAAAGAGGACGCGCTACGAAATGAATGGGCTTATAACATGTAGTACAACATCTTTTAAGAAAGCGAGGACTGCTGTGGTCTTAAAAAGCGGTTCTTCACCAAGAAACATAGCCGGATGCAGGGGAATACAATGGTGGTATGCAAACGAGAAATGTTTCCTCCTGTCTCTTTCGGCTTCCCGGCACTCCAGCAAGACATGGAGGACGGTCAGCCGATCGCCACATCTGCCGCAGGTTGGAGGCTCATTACCGGACAAGAGAAAGTTGTGAGTGCCAAATGTGTGTCCTATTCTCAGTCTAGTGAATAGGACATCTGTTCTTCGTGTTTTCGTTGTTGGCTGCCAGAAACCTAACTTAGGCTTAATTACGTGAAGCTTATTGCTCGTTTCTGCGTCCCACAAGCGTTGCCAGTGGCTTCGGAGTTTGTTTCTTAGGAAAGGCTTCATGTCTGTAGCAGGGACTGCAGCAGAACGAGTACCCTGCGATGCCATTGATTTGGCCATCTCGTCAGCAAGCACATTTCCCTCGATTCCTCTATGGCCGGGCACCCAGCATATTACTACGTGTCTGTGTGATAGATAAATATTGCATAAGAGCGAGTAAAGTTCTATGAAAACAGGATTTGTATGCTTTTGTAGAGAATTCAGCGCTTTTACAAGGCTTAACGAGTCTGTAAATACTATTGCTCTGTCGAGTTTTAATTTATTTATATGTTTTACTGCAGAAAGTACGGCATATGTTTCTGCAGTGAAGATACTCGTTAAGGGGTTCAGCACGTCAGATTCAGAAAGCGAGTGACCAACAGCAGCGTAGGATACGCCAGCATGGGATTTGGACGCGTCTGTGTAATATTCGTAGCAGGAGTACTTCAATTGAAGCTCCCGGAAATGCATGATAATTTCAAGCTCAGGAGCGTGCTTTGTGACCTTTAGGAACGATACGTCACATTCTATCACCTGCCACTGCCAGGGCGGTATTAGCTTAACAGCAGGCATTAGGCGATGTTCGAGAAATGGGACGTCCATTTCTTCGCCAAGTTCTCTTACACGTATTGAGAAAGGTAATCTCAAAGAGGGTCTATTATGAAAAAGTGTTTCACACGACAATTCGTTAACGGTTGTGAAACACGGATGTTCCTTATTAGAGCGCACTTTCAGGAAGTAGTTAAAGCTGATGTATGTTCTCCGAAAATGGAGTGACCACTCATCGGACTCGACATACAGACTTTCAACAGGGCTTGTTCTAAATGCGCCAGTGGCCAGGCGGATTCCCAGATGGTGAACGGGGTCTAACATCTTTAGTGCACTCGGGGCGGCAGAGTGATATACTACGGCACCATAATCTATTCGTGATCGAACTAGGCTCCTGTAAAGATTCAACAGGCATTTCCTGTCGCTACCCCATGTTGTGTGGGATAGGATTTTAAGTAGGTTCATTGTTTTTAGACATTTTGTTTTTAGATATTTTAGGTGTGGTATGAAGGTAAGTTTGGAGTCAAGTATAACACCTAGAAATTTGTGCTCTTTGTTAAAAGGAATTTGTTGTCCGCCCAGCTCTAGAAAAGGATCTGGGACTAGGCCTCTCTTTCTTGTGAAGAGAACGCAGGAACTTTTCTGGGGGTTGATTTTAAATCCATTTTGGTCTGCCCACATGGACACCTTGTTTAAGGCCTGCTGTACCTGTCTCTCGCAGACTGTGAGGTTGCAGGATTTGAAGCCTATTTGTATATCGTCTACATAGACGGAGTAAAAAATAGCTGGTGGTAATGATGCCCGAAGCGTGTTCATCTTTACGACAAAGAGCGTGCAGCTGAGTACGCCACCCTGGGGTACCCCAGTTTCTTGTATGAATGTACGCGACAGTGCAGGACCTATTTTCACCCGAAATGTACGGTTCTCTAGGTAGCTCTCTATGATAGTTAACATATTGCCGCGGATGCCCAGCACCGAAAGGTCGCGCAGGATTCCGTACCGCCAGGTTGTGTCGTATGCTTTTTCCATATCCAGAAATACAGATAAGAAAGATTGTTTGTGTACGAAGGCATCGCGAATGCTCGCTTCGATGCGCACGAGATGGTCGGTTGTAGATCGCCCTTCCCTAAAACCGCATTGAAATGGGTCAAGCATTTTACTAGACTCTAGGAGATGTATCAGACGGCGATTGATCATTTTTTCGAAAAGCTTACAGAGGCAGCTTGTAAGCGCTATGGGACGGTAGCTAGTGAGCAATGAAGTGTCTTTACCATGCTTCAATATAGGGATCACAATAGCCTCCTTCCACTTCGATGGGAGATAACCAGCAGCCCAGATAGCATTGAAAAGTGTAAGTAGCGTGATTTGTGCGTCGGATTGCAGGTGTTTAAGCATATCATACATGATTCTATCGGGGCCCGGTGCAGAGCTCCGACATACTGACAAGGAGGCTTTAAGTTCGGCAATCGTAAAAGGGCGATTATAAGGATCGTTTGGCGTGCATTTCCGATTCAGAGGCTTGAGTTCTTCTATTTCTTTATATTTAAGGAAGTTCTCTGAATAGTGACTGGAGCGAGACACGTGCTCGAAGTGTTCACCGAGAGCATCAGCCTGGTCTTGCAGTGTATCGCCTTGTGTGTTTACCAAAGGGAGGGAGTATGTTTGTCGCCCTCTTATGCTATTTACCCTGTTCCAGACTTTGGCCTCATCTGTATACGTGTTTATACCCGTTAAAAACTTCTGCCAACTGTCTCTTCTGGCCTGTCGGCGGGTTCGCCTGCCTTGTGATTTTACTTTCTTAAAATTGATGAGATTCTCCGCAGTGGGGGAGGCGCGTAGCAACCCCCACGCTTTGTTTTGTTTTTTACGTGCGATCCTACAATCGTCGGTCCACCACGGGACGCGCCGTTTGCACGAGAGGCCATTTACTTGTGATATGCATTTAGATGCGGCATCTATTATGAAGGCTGTGAAAAACTCCACTGCAGCATCAATTTCTAACGAAGACATGTCAGCCCATGAGATACTAGTAAGAGATCGAAATTTCTCCCAATCAGCCGTCTCAATCTTCCACCTAGGAGCGTGTGGTGGATATTCGTTTTCTTTAGGTGATCTTAGCAGTATAGGGAAGTGGTCGCTGCCGTAAGGATTGTTGGCAACTTCCCATTCGAGTTCAAGCAGTAGAGACGGGGAGACTATACTAAGATCTATTGACGAAAAGGATCGGTTTGCTAGAGAGTAATATGTGGGTTCCTTCTTATTCAAAAGGCACGCACCACAAGAAAAAAGGAACTGTTCAACAAGACGACCTCGCGCATCTATACGAGAGTCGCCCCACAGGGAGCTGTGCGCATTGAAGTCGCCAAGAACAACATAGGGTTCTGGCAGTTCATCTATAAAGGACTGAAATTCATGTTTAGTTAATTTGTAATGTGGGGGTATATAAAGCGAGCAAATAGTGATGAGTTTGTTTAGCAGAACAACTCGCACCGCCACTGCTTCAAGGGGCGTTCGAAGCTGTAAAGGTTGACATGCTATACTTTTATGAGTGAGAATCGCAACACCACCCGATGATGCGACGGCATCATCGCGATCTTTGCGAAACGTAACATACGTACGGAGAAAGTTTGCGTGTCTGGATTTTAAATGTGTTTCCTGTAAACACAGCACTTTTGGATTATGTTTGTGGATGAGTTCTTGCAGATCATCAAGGTTTGTAAGGAGACCTCTAATGTTCCATTGAATGATTTGTGTATCCATATTTAAAATAAATTGGTGCTGTGTTTACGGAAACGGACGGGATGCCTTAGATTACAGAACCCTTTCGAGGCCCTGTAATAGGGGTTTTGTTCTTTTTGGAGCGTTCGAGGGAGCCTCGCCGCTCCTTAGGCGCTTGGTGCGCCTTGAGGATGGGTGTAGTGTCCATTGCCTCTTGTGAGGCGCCGGACACGTGCTCTTGCGAGCGGGAAGCTTTCAGAGGGAGTCCCGCCTTGGAGGGCAAGACCCCTGCGCCCACCAGCCCGGAGGTCGATGGGGCTCCCAGAGGGATTTGGCTACGCCGGCCGTTGCCAGCGCAGGAAGGGACCTGGGAAGTTGAGGCAGCCTCGGCTGCGCCCACCTTCGGGGTTGACGGTTCCTTCTCCTCGGTTGACGGAGCAGCGCTAGCTGCAACCGTCGCGGGGGCAGATGGCGTGACTGCCGACTCACTGCTTGTGGGTCGGACAGCCGCCGGAGGCCGTTGTGACGCTGCCCCCTGGCGCGCCACTTCGGCAAAGCTTTTCTTTGGCAGGTATGCTACCCGCCTTCGTGCCTCTTTGAACGTTATATTCTCTTTTACTTTTATGGTTACAATTTCTTTTTCCTTCTTCCAGGAGGGGCACGATCGTGAGTACGCGGCGTGATCCCCATCACAGTTTACACAGTGTAGAGAGTTCTTACATTCTTCAGTTGCGTGTTCAAGGGCACTGCATTTCGCACATGTTTGGCGGCCTCGGCAGCTCTGCGAGCTGTGGCCAAAACGTTGGCATTTGAAACATCTCAAGGGATTTGGCACATACGGTCTTACACGGAGCTTGATGTACCCGGCCTCGATTGATTCGGGCAGGACACTTGAATTGAAGGTGAGAATTAGGTGCTTGGTCGCAATTTCTTTACCCTCGCGCCTTATCTTGATTCTTTTGACATTTATGACATTTTGTTCACTGAAGCCCTCCAAGAGTTCAGCCTCAGTGAGCTCCAGCAAATCATCGTCCGAGACAACGCCGCGGGTGGTATTCATCGTGCGGTGCGGGGTTACTACTACTTGGGTCTCCCCAAATGATACTAGTTTTGGCAGTTTCTCAAATTGTTTCAGATCGCGGAGCTCCAAGAGGAGGTCACCGCTAGCCATCCTCGACGCCTTATAACCTGGGCCAAAAACTTCGGTAAGTGTCTTAGATACAAGGAAGGGGGAGATTGTTCGGACTTGTTTAGCTGGTTTTTCTGTGTGGATCACATGAAAACGAGGAAAATTGTGGACTTGGCGTCCGAAAAACTGAAATACTTCTTCGGTGCGCCCTCGTTTCTGAGGGCGATCAGGTAGTTTAGGAAACGCGTTTTCCATAGGTACAGTTGGGTTTTCGGCCGCGATGCGGACCACCCACCATGGAGCCCAACAGGGGGACGTGACAGAAGTTCCTGCTGGAGAAACCCTGCCAACGCCAGCCGTACATCGCTGCTATAACCAAATACAGCATAACCAAGGCTGGCTAGCTACACAAGGTTAACCCTTGCCGCCGGGAAACTAGGAAGTGAGGAGAAATGATGAGAAGACAGGAAAGATGAAAAAGGCGAGAGAGAAAGACGAAGATTGGAGAGGAGGAAAGGAAAAGGCGACTGCCGATTTCCCCCGGGTGGGTCAGTCCGGGGGTGCCGTCTACGTGAAGCAGAGGCCAAAGAGGTGTGTTGCCTCCGCCGGGGGGCCTTAAAGGTCCGGACACCCGGCATCGGCTCAACCCCCAGGATCCCCCTTTCCCCGGACACGGCTAAGCCGCGCACGGCTACACGCGGGAGGGTCCAACCCTCGTGTGCTCGGGTCCGTGGTGTCGCAACACACCAAACGCCTGCTGACGCAGACGCCCCTGCGGGGGTTTAAAATATAGGAGTGTCCGAACGAACGTTTGAGAAAGAATACTTCCGAATGGTGCCGAATATTTTCGTTATGTCTAAATAAAGTGAAACATGCAGTGTACGCGCAGTCCGTCTCGTTAAAAAAATGAGGCTCATCCACAATTTTCGATGCGGGAATGTAATGCCTTTCGCAACTGGAAGATCAATAGTAGAGCTTGTAAATCACAAACCGTCTGGCTTTAGTTGCGCCGTGCAACGACACTGATAGAGCAAAGGGAACAGCACGCGATCATGATGCGCATAAAATGTTGCGTTCATTGAAACAAATAAATGTGATGCTAGAGCACCGCACGTCGTTTAAGAAAGGGGGCAAATGGGGCGATACTAGCCAAATAATAGCCCTTTTCGCCTAAGTCTAGGTAGGACATTCGTATGTAGGCTGTCTAAAAGTAAGGCATTCTTATTAAGTGACTGAAAATTACTGAACAGGAGTTATCTGCTCCGTGCGCTTCTACAGGAACTGGTGCCTATGCGCAACAACTGCGGTTCTCCTGCAGCCAAATCATTTCCGAACAGTCCTCACTTGCACCGGTCTCTCTCCCTCGAGACTACAATATGCGTTGTTGTCCTTGAAATTAGAAGAGAAGCGAATATTCGACAATTTCGAATAGGGAATTATCTAATCAAATAGGAATGGAACAGCAAGAACTGTTCGATTCGCATACTCTACCCCTACTAAAGAGCGTTGTAGTCAAAGCGGCAGTCATAGTCACGTTGTAAATTTAACGCGGTTAATTCTTGATTCTGGTCTCGCTTTAGTCTTAGCCGCACGGAACCTGATTTGAAAGAGATCTGCGATGGGGACAGAGTGCGCCGAGTCCCGATACCTTAGTGTGCGCGATGTGTCCTCGCCGCTCAATTCGCGTTGAAGCAGGAGGCGGCACGAAGGTCCATTCGCTCGCTGCGGCTGCCTCGCTTCCCCAAGCCAGCGTTTTTGACAGCGGGTTTCCGTCGTCATCGATTGAGATGTGGTCGTGTTTGCTTGTTCGCGCGTGACACCTTGCTTGTTAATTTAGTTAGTGAGCGAACATTTACAAGTTTACACAGCCGATAAAACTACAATCGTTACTTCGTGTAGCTGTCTAATAATGTGCTATCGCAATCGATGCTGCGCCTTTCAGGAAAACTGCGACTTTTTTTGCCCTTGTTCTTGTCCTGTTACACTGACACACAGTGAGAACAAAGGGAGTGATGGGCACTCATTCTGAGGTAATGGGCCCGGTGCTTGTATTATATTATGAATAGGCGTATAGGTGCGTTATTGTATTATTAGGAATGGGTATATTATATTTAACTCAACTTATCAGATTCTTTGTAATCATCAATGGAGATCATGTTGAGGTGCACGTTCTGGAGCATTTAGATTGGATTGGAGCAGAAGCATGGTAAACGTGTACTCTATTGACGAGTACGGGAACTAAAAGAAAATAGAATTATGGAATAAACAGTCGTGCACGCGTTTCCAGCACTTTGATTGCTTTAGAATGCAGTATCTGCGAACGTTATAAGAGTCTGTCGAAACCGGAAACTCTTTCAGATGTTTGTGTTTCATAAAGCAGCCCCTACGTTTCACTTAATCTTCAGACTGTTGTGGTCGGTATTTCGGAAATGAATTCAAACACATGTGCCCCTTCCAACACTTTTGCGCCTGCGATGTCGCGGATACCGCCCACTTGGCGTCTTCCTCAAGTTGTCAAGTTTGCGTTTTCATCGCGTGGTAACAAACACGTGTACAATTATACAGCTCTTTATCCGCCACTTCTCCATCCTTTCCGTGCACTTCCGCTTTCAAAAGTTTCTTTATTTGATGGGTATTATTAAAAATAAAAAGAACGAGACCAGGACATTGCACCGCTTAGTCTCTATAGAGGTATGCGAGACTGAACTGACGTCTCGAAAGCCGTGCGCATGTTCCGTAGACGTCCTTGCATGTTCCGTAGACGACCTTGCATGTTCCGATTTATCAAAGTGACGTCTCATGCCTCGTACCTCCTTTACGATTTTATGCACACTGCGACACGATCACGTACGCTCAACGCCAGTCGAGTTTTCTGCTAAATACCTCCAAAGGGGTGAAGTCTGGCTGCAATGGTACAAAACAAATGCGCGACCGACGGCTGGAACAAACCACTTCTTCCAGCACAGCTGCTCAATGCTCTCTACCACCATTAGGCCACGGTCGCACGCGTGCTTCTCTCGTGCCTAAGTCATTCTTTGAAACGTCTGGCGCGTGCACCACGTGTCCGTTTCTCGCATTCTTCCCTCATGACAGCTAGAGCTTTGCGTCGCTGCGTTAGACCGATCAGCCCACATTTTTCAGACTACACTGCTTCCGGGATCGGCCCACGTTTTTAGGCCAGAAGATGATAACTATAAAGTCTGGAGTCCGCCTATAATGCTACTGCATTAAAATTGAGCATTTATCCAATGTAAGTGGTACCCTACCAATGTAGAATTTACACGGTTTTCTTAAGAATGATACAGAAGGCGTACAAAAGTACTGGAATGCATACGGAAGCGTTCTTATAGGAATACATATATGCTAAGTGCGTGACGCACACTTCGTGTTGACTTCTATATACCACTATATATTTTTACCAGAAAAATAAAGATTCAACCATGTCCTTGCGAGTAAGTTATGAGGATTACTGGTAGCATAATTTCACATGGTGCGTAATGCGTTACCCAGCCGCATTGAACTCAACATAGTGCGCTCGATCGTCATGCAGTCAGTACACTTACTTTCTTGCTGTCGACGAAAAACGACGATGCAGGGAAGAGAGAAAATGAATGAGGGAAAATTTTGACGTGGAGCTCTAGCGGTACTTCAAGGCAATGGGCATGAAACGCTCCAAATCGTCACAGTTGCTAAACGCAGTTGCGTAATGTCCTTAAAAAATTGTTTTACGTGCCAAAACCACCTTCTGAGCAAGAGATAGCTTTTCTATTGAGATAGAGAGGTCGTGATGTCACGATGGGCCATTCTTGGTTACATCTATTTAAAGTCCTGTTTCTCCAAAAAAACATTTAGTTGGAAGTTAGCGCCTTGTCCGTCGTACATGTTGTTCTTTTAGTCCTCGTCTTCGTAGCGCTCTTTTCATCAAGTATGCAAAACCAACTCGCCCACATCAAGCTTCTGCTGAAAGGGCGCATACGCAACAGACGGGAGCTACACAGTTAATTTTAGTTTATTAGTTGTTAATGTCTTAGATAATCATGTACCAACTTGCCATCGCTTAGCGTTGGTTCCTTGTTTGGAATGGTCCCGCATATTTACTTTTGCGAGGCTTGCTTCTTTACGAAGCGATTCACATGTGCTTACCTCTTGATGATTCTTCCACGGAAGCTACTGAATCTGAAATATATAAAGAGAAAAGAAGGAATGGTATGCACAAAGGAACAAAAGATAACGAATAACATTAAAACAGCTGCGCAAGAGGGAATAATCGGAATCACATGAGCCGGTTTTCCCAAAAGGTTATGTCGCTGAAACTCATGGTTCCGTGCAGAAATGCACCGAAGTGCGGCGAGGTTGAAAGGGTTACGAGAAAGGTTGCCGTGGCGTCCGCGTTGACGTTTTATTTTAACTGATGGCGCGACAAGCGTTAACTTCTGTGGGTAAGACGCAGTGTGTGAGGAAGCGCCTTTCATAATTTTGCATGTCTCCTGTTCCTTTCACCCCTTCCGCCTCAGCAGACAAGAAAAATTCCTGCATATCGACAGAGTTTCTCATGAATACAAGTGAAGCGTCACGATAAGGCTTAGCTCAGCTGACTGAGAAATTCTGTCTGATCTCATATCAACTTAGGAACGCATATCAAGTTGATAGCTAATTTTCAGCTACTTCTAAAAAAATAAAAAGAAATACGCATGTCCGCGATTTTCATATCGCACCATCCAATATGAGCTTATGCGATGCTTTTCAAAATCCATTGCATTTCAGTAAAGAAACGATATACTATGGAATATAGTGGTTATGGGGCGCGCTATATGGGTTATAGGGAAAATGAACATGCTCATAGCATGCTGATGTTGCGACTTGTTTTAGAGGCACAGAAAAATAAAGCCGCTTGAAGAAGAATTGGTTCACATGCAGACACTGTACCTCACGGTTCTGTAGCGTTACCATTACCATGGACGACAGGTACTTGCCCACTGGAGTATACTTACCGGAAATGATCGCGATTTCTGAGCACTCCACTAATATTAAACAAAAAACAAAAAGATGTTGTAAGCTTCGCGCGAAAAACATTATTGCAAGAAAAAAACATTAAGATGCAAGCGGAGTTTGTCAAGGTGCACAATGACACCTAACGTTCATTGTATTAGCCCGAGGAAAAAAAAGTCTTACCGTGACATTATTTGCATATTTTAACATCTATTGAATGTCTTGGATAAAAATAAACGGTATCACGACACGCTTTTGAATTTACGGGTAATTTCTGAAGAACGAACGAACCAAAATAAAGAAACACGGGCATTGAGATGTGGCGTCTATTGAAACAAAATAAATAGAGTATTCGTCTCATCTTCATCACACAGAACCTATCAATTCTCTAGAGGCAATTACTTTCGACTGTTTCTTAAACAAGTGATGTACAACCAATGTCAGAATGACAGGTGGCATGCGAACGCGAAAGGATCACAGAGAGGCGCACACTTGAAGTGATCCACAGTTGGCGTGCAAGCAAATTCTTCAGCTGGGATGTTTCGAAAAGTATTCGAAGCGTCGGCCCCTGGCTGGGGTATTTCTTGTTGTCCCGCTGTTGACCGGCGTCATTCAAAAACTCTGCCGCACAGGCCACGACGCAGTGGCTGCGCAGGTCATCAAGAAATATGTCCGGAGCGGTCGAGCGGTGTGCCGCACAGAGCAAGATATTTAATATTGTCGTTGTGTATTGACGTTAAAGAAGCAGAAAACACTACCATACAAATAAAACGATGAATTCGACTCGTTACTGGGTTGAACTTGGGCCCGTAATGAAAAGCAACACTCAAATGATAAGGAGTGAGATGAGCATGATCATCAGTCGTAGAGTGAAATGCCCGGCAAACTGCCAAGCCATAACGAAACGGCCGGCAACTCCTCCCCCTCCCCCCGCCGGAAGACTGGCGGAAGGATTCCTCACCAAAAATAATACAAGTCATGGTCGAGCTTCTCAGAAAGCTAGACCTGGCTTAATGAAAAGGCAATGAACCCGGATAAGGAGTTCTTTTAAAAAAATGGTTTAACATTTCTCTCTAGCAGGTCGTGTTAGCGGTGCACGTGTCATCGTACATTCCAGAGAAATATTTAGCGCTCACATGCGATCGAGAATTTACTACGTTGTTTGCGTCACACGTAAAGCCCGATTCAAAACGTCTTCTCACTATAGAATTTGCGACAACGTCTACAAAGCTTCGGATACAGTATGCTCGTCGCAAACTAAAGCAGTAACCCAAGAACAGCGACAGAAAGCGGTCATCGGCAAAAGTGAATCGATAACGCATGCCAATATTTTGGCCTTATATGTACATATTAGATAGATGAGATAGCAGTTCTGTGCAAACGTAAGAAAATGCCATACCTTGGCTCCTTATATGAGCACGGGAACGCAAGAGTCATCAGTCTAGTGTTTTTCAACCATCGCTGCGCTCTCTCGCTTCGCAGCGCGCAGGTCAGCGCTCTATAAAGAAAGCGCAGTGTGCACGTATTAATCATTCTCGGTTTCGCTCAACCTCTACAAAAGTCGTTATGGAGGATCTGCTGTACTTCTATTGACCTTTTGTTGCCGTCTGTGTACTACATTCGGTTGAGTTGCAATCGAATATCAAAGCGTAAATTTTGCCAGGGAGGGGATGGGTGGGTTACCAGCACAACATTACTGTTCCACGGTATAGAAATTACGTCAGGAATGCATACGGTTTCCGTTGTAAACTTACTGATTCTCCAGCGGGTTTCTCCACGAGCGTTCGGGCTTCGACCGAATACAGCTTACAGACTCTTCGTTTTCCGCGTCGTCGACAAAGATTAGGAGCACAAGCTTTCTTTCTTTTTTTTTAATCTCCGGCACTGGACGATGAAAGTGGAGATCTAGAAAAATAAACGTTGCACTTATTATTTTGAAGTTTTGTTCCAGTAACTAGGTATTCCTTTAAATTTTCTACTTATTAGACTGTTTCAGGATAGGGGCCCCTTATATAAACAGGGGGCCCCTAAAGATTAGCGTCTAGCTATAATGTATGCGCCGAACCCAAACCGTATGCTTGGATTTTAGTTGTCGCCACGAACATATTAAAAACGCGTCGACACCCCCTCATTGAAATTATTAAACTTTCAGGTATACTTTTCATCCTGTAAAATATTAAGGATTGCATTATTTCATGTTGTTTTTCTTCCCTGAAATTTTGTTTTCATTTTCCTTTCACGTGCAGGAAGGGCGCTGCAATCGCGTGAGGCTAACGCAAGCCGTGAACCCTATTCTAAAAAGCACGTCCGCTTCGGGATTCAGCTACAGGGATGCTTGCTTCGCTGTCCAAACATTCCTTACAAAATCTCAACGAATGCCCTGCTAAATTCTGTTTTTCTTTTTACTTTTAAATTAATTATTACTCATTCAGTATGACCTTCCTGATTTTATTTTAACAGGTAATTCTACGCTATTCAATGCTAATTCCATAGATATTAGGAAATTTATGCTCCATATTAAGTTGGAATAATCCACCCATTTTTTGGCCAATCCCCCATCGTGGGTAGGAGGCACACATGTGACAGGCTACAACAACAACAACACGTTCCCGGCGCGGCAGACCACTAACCGATAGCGGTTGCTTATTGGGGCAGGCTAAGGTCTAGACTCGTATAATAAACTGCCCTATTCTTTTCTATCCATTTGAGACTACTTTAGTGCCGCTATCTCCGCGGTAATTTTCGGAAATAACTGCATTCTTCACAAATCTAAGAAAAAAGTATGTGGTTGTACGCGCTGGAACCCCGATCTGATTGTGCGACACGCCGAAGTGGGGAACTGCGGATTACATTTAACCACCTGGGGTTCTTTAAAGGGCGCCCGATGCACAGTACGCTTGAGTTCTCGTATCCCGCTCCCATCGGCATGCGGCCGCCGCGGCAGGGATCGAACACGCGACCTCGAGCTCAGCAGTGCGACATCACACCCACTCTACCAGTGGCGTAGCCAGAAATTTCGTTCGGGGGAGGCTCACATTGCAGATTGGCCTCCTCCTTAAGAGGAAGCTTTAGCTCGGGTGCTCCTATCCAAATACATATAGAAGGTGAATTCGTTTTTCTCAGCAACTACTGCACCAAATTTGACGAGGTTTGTTGCATTTAAAAGAAAAACTTAAATTCTACTGACTTCTGGTTCCGAATTTTTCAGTTAGGTTGTTAATTGTTTACTTAAAATTGGCAACACCGCAAATTTTCAGAAAACGAAACTATTACGTTTAAAGCTATGTAACTCAACAATAAAAATAATATCACAATTATGTGAATCGCATCTAATAGTACATCTACAGCGGAGAAAACTTATATGTTACAAATGAATCTAAAAAAATTTAGTAATATTGAATTACGGCTTTTGCAGAACCCTTGTACACCACGTAACCAATTCACGTAAGATACAAATTGACATACCAAATTTGTCCGCTCTGACTCTCATAATAAATGCCGTTTGAAGAACTACGATATCTGTTCTTGATGCATAGCTATTAGTTTGTAAACGTCATGCTTCTATCTTTTCGCACATTCCATTTTTTCAAAATTTTTTAAAGAAAATTCAGACTCGCCGTGGTTGCTCAGTGGCTATGGTGTTAGGCTGCTGAGCACGAGGTCGCGGGATCAAATCCCGGCCACGGCGGCCGCATTTCGATGAGGGCGAAATGCGAAAACACCAGTGTACTTAGATGTAGGTGCACGTTAAGAAACCCAGGTGGTCGAAATTTCCGGAGTCCTCCACTACGGCGTGCCTCATAATCAGAAAGTGGTTTTGGCAGGTAAAACCCCATATTAAAAAAAAAAACAAAATTCAGGCCCTAAATCGAAATTCCGGTTCCACCGTATACTAGCATTTAACTTTCTCTCTCAAATGCAACAAATTTAATTAAAAGCGATCCAGGGGTTATTTCAGAAAAGCGTTTCTGCGTTTTGTATTTCAATAGGCCGCGTCGGAGTTGGGCCCGAGCTAAAGCTTCCTCTTAAACAATTTGTCGAGGAATTAAATACATGAATAATAACTGCATTGTCATTGTCAAAAATGCTGCAAACGGATTCTTGAACGCTAAACACTGTCAAAACAACTAATATATGCATTTTTTCATAAAAAGATATACTCGCATGTGCCAAAAATTGGGCCCAAAATAACTGATACCAATGCTTCCATGTTTTTGTCTATTTAATAAGTAAAGAAAATATTACACGATCTTGAGAACTATATCAGTTCGAAACCAGCAAAGCCGTTCATGCCGCTGATATGAAAAATGTAAAGGCCATGAAATGAACAAGTTGAGGACAAATATGTTAATGAAACTTTGTCATTCAAGAAGCTTATTTACATTTTTGTACATATGCAACGGCCAGGGAAAAATCTCTGTGACGGTGTCATTTATTCCAATGTATTACGCAGGAGCAGCTTTCACCGGTCGTGTATCATGAGTAATTGCACCGAAATTATTGTCCCAACAGAGAGTGCGCATACAAAAACGTTCTGCAACATATACGAGGCCGAGTCAAATGAAAGTGAGTCAATGCGAATATATCACAAACGGGGTACCTTAATTAAACGTAGTCTCTATGAGCATTTAGACATTTGTCCCATTCACTAACGAGTCGGGTGATTCCCGTCTCATAAAACTCCTTGGGTTGCTGCTCCAAAAAATCTGCAACTGACTCTTTCACGTCATCGTCCGACACGAATCTATTTCCCTTGAGCTGTTTTTTCATTTGTCCCAAAATGTGGAAGTCGCAAGGCGACAGGTCTCAGCTGTATGGGGAATGTTGCAGTGTTTCCCACTTGAACTTTGCCAGTTTTGTATTAACCTCATCAGCGACGTGGGGGCGGGCATTGTCATGCAACAATTAAAAATTAATCATGGGGTTTTACGTGCCAAAACCACTTTCTGATTATGAGGCATGGCGTAGTAGAGGACTCCGGAAATTTTGATCTTTAACGTGCACCTAAATCTAAGTACACGGGTGTTTTCGCCTTTCGCCCCCATCGAAATGCGGCCCCCGTGGCCGGTATTCGACTCCGCGACCTCGTGCTCAACAGCCCAACACCATAGCCAGGTCGTGGAACAAGATGATCCCATTCGTCACTTTTCCACGTCGTTTGTTCTTCATTGCGACACGCAGACGATACAGCGTTTCACAATATGGGAAATGATTAATAGTCTCTCCGGCTTTAGCAAATTTTATCAGTAATGGCTTCGGACGATCGAAAAAAAGAAAGTCAACAACACCTTCCCGGTGGAAATGACGGTTTTACTTTCTTTGGGGGTGGTGAAGTTGAATATTTCCGCTGTAAGCTTTGCCGTCGTGTTTCAGGTTCGTAGTAGTGGCACCATGGTTCATGCCCGATCACAATTGCAGACAAGAAGTCGTCACCATCATTGTGATACCGGATCAGATGAGTCAAGGCAGCGCAGAACCTTCTTCTGGCGGTGGTTCAAAATCTTGGGCATCCATTGCGCTCACAAGAGCCGATAACGGAGATGTTCATGAATTATGGTGTGAACAGAAGCGTGGCTGATGTTCGCACGCTCTGCCAGTTCATCGATGCTTATCCTGCGTTTTTGTCTAATCAGCTCATCAACCTTTGCAATTGTGTTGGGGGTGATTGCACGGTGAGTTTGGCCCGGTCTTGGATCGTCTTTGCAACTTTCACGTCCTTCAGCTGTCAAAAACCTCACAACACCACGCTGCTCAACTTCTGCAGCGTCCATTACGTCACGCAACCATGTTCAATCCAGTGTATGAGAGCATTAAAGGACATTTATCCTCACACCTGCTTCAACTGCAGGCCGTCAGCTGCGGCTTTGGAAGTCGTCGACAGACAGGGCCTCACGACCATAACAGGTGGCACTAGAGGAACTGATCGGACGGCAACCTCACGCACCCTGGAAGCCCATTAAAGTTAACCAAATCCTTTCTGTTGACGAAATAATGTTGTTACCACCACTCTCACAGCTGCATGTCACTTTCGTAAATGGAAGATGCTCGTGTGCTACGCGCATGCCTCCCAGATAATGAGCCGAACCATTATTGCGCGGGGTGGGTTGGCTCATTTTCATTTGACTCGCTATCGTACAATAGAAATGTGAGGATACAATGGAATATACAAATGCGAAGATAAGCTTGGTAAAGGGCAAAAAAGTGTCACTGGAAACAAAGCTCGCTTCACGTATACACAAAGCCTCGCAACAAGATATCTAAGTATACGTATAAGTCTCCAATAAATATAATATCTAAGCAAAAAGCCACTGTTATAATGTGTCAAACAAGGCAAATAAACATGTTGCGCAATCACAGATTCACAGATCACAGAATCCTAAGGCCCGCCCACCCTCCTTCCACTTCCCCCGATGTATAGCGCACGACGGAAGGCGGCGCGCTTGCTCCCCGCTTTTCTCCTTGGCGCACACAAGACTGAGCCACCATCGTCGGCTCACCCATTCCAACCCGCCCCCCCCCCCCCCCCTTCTCTTTCCCTCGCACATACATCATGCGGCGCGACGTCACGATGTTATCACCCTTGGACTTTATCCGAAACATGAGGGCGACGGCGACGGCAGGAATGCGCCTGAAGTGTCCATATAATTGATACCGCAATAATATAATAAGAGTATCCGGCAACTGAAGCGTCCCGTGGCCCATTGCTTTCCGCAAAAGAAGAAGTAACAAAATCGAACTTTCACCATGCGACAATTCGCTGCGCCGCAACAATGGTTTTTTTTTCTTGCCTTTGAGGGGCGGGGCCGCCGAAATGAAGAAACGCATAGTATGTTAGCCACAATCGAATGCCTACTTTGTGCGCCTAATGTGGCTACCTTAGGAATATCGAAGAAAACGTGAGACGCTTGGTCCACCGAGAGCCCACACGCGTACTTCTCGGTATCCTACACCTTCGAGGCAGACTTTCCGGAGAGATTGCGCTCAAGCGAACGCGGTGCAATCCGTCGAGTCCCCACAGTGATGGCGGCGAGTGACCATTGTTTTTTTTTTTCTAGTCTGCTAGCCAGAAAGCGTCCAAAGCTCTGGAAGGCCAAAACCCACTCGGTCAGAGAAAACCGAATACGCATCGAAGTGCGCCGCGCGGTGGTCGAGGCAGCACTAGAAAAACTCATGCGCTCTGGCTGGCTCTGGAAGCCCGCGGGTAGGGTAGCGAGAAAAAAAAAAAAAAAAAAAAAAAAAAAAAAAACAGGAAGAGGCTCAATGCGTACTCGCAAATAAAAGTCAAAGTAGAAAAAATAAATAAGAACGTAGTTACCTTCGCTGGCTTTAGTGTCTTGACATGGTTGCTTTGGCGTAGGGAAAAAAAAAATATTTTTTATTATGTGAAATGACGGCACAAATGAACCACCACAACGTTTCGTCACCTCGCTGCGTGCTTTGTCACCTTGTCTGATAGGGGGCTGATTTGGCTTGTCTCGTTGCATGTCCCGACGCAAGATTTTCGATAAGTCAATGGACCTTTGGTGTCAAATGTGTATAACAATATTAAACCCACAAAGTTCCACAATTGAAAACCAAAAGCCCGACTTTGCAAATGTCAATGCGCCTTTCACATCAAACGTTTATGATAACTTTATACCCATGAAGTTTCAGAATTGACATCCATGCGCTCCATAGATTCCGCGGCCTCCGCGATATGCCGCGACGAGCCCGCTCGCCATCAAAACGCCCTTGAAACTTTGTGCTCGGATGGGAATCCTTGCGTTATGTGACTCCAGGTGCATGGGCGTTGCCGCGAAATTCAGCCCGAGTTCGCAATGTTCGCGGTGAAATGTCTTTGCGAGCGTGAAAAAGACATTCTAGGCAAAATCCAGAATGATTACCGGCGCCGGGGGTTGCTTTTGGTCGGCGGTGCATGGACAGCCCTAAATAATTTCGGGGGGGGGGTCGTAGGTAACGGAGCAGTTAAAGCAGTCGCGTTTGCTATCATTGAAAAATAGTTTTTGTTAAAATGACAAGATAAAACTGAAGAGGCTCTCCACTCCTGAAGCGGAGACAGCATTCTTAAATTTAAAGACGTGCTTGCTTACATCTTAAATGAAGGCGATCGTTGGGATTCCCGCAGAAGTGCGTGCGTGAGTGCATCAGGTTGTCGGAACCGAATGTTTTTCGTTCTGGTTTCAGTTTCGTTCCACTGAAAAAAAGTACCGTTCCGGTTCTGCTCCGTAACGAAAAAAAAAAAGAGAAAAACTTAATGGTTCATAACGGTATTGTTTCGCATGCAAGAATTTTCGAAGCAAAGTAGCGATAAAAACACTATTTATTTTTCTCAATAAGTCAATTATGAATATTAAGATTATTACTAAGAATATGAAGATTAAGATTAAGTCAATTATGAATATTAAGATTATTATTAAGATTATTAAGATTATTATTAAGAATATGAAGATTAAGATTATGCTCAGTGCCTTGAGTCAAGGCACTGAGCATGTACTCGGAGGCAGCAGGTCGTCGAGTGTGCTCACCGAAATGCGACGCCGTTTTTCCGATAAAATAAACTTAAGCGAACATAAAAGAATGATAAAGCTTCGATAACAAACCGTTGTAGCCGTAGAAAAAAGAACGATACCCTGTTCAGCACGCAAGCTCTGGGTTTTGCTATGATGCCTATCTGCTAGTGCATCGAACGGCAGGCTTAGATTAGTGGAGCATTCGACCGGCTAGCGCTCACACTATCCTTGCCCGAGATATGCGCTTGTGCAGTCCCCTGAGATGCGCCCTAGTGCTGACATTGCGTGAGGTTGGTTGTTTGGGATCGACGACTTTCCTTTGGAACCAAAATCAGACAAATATATCGATTTCATTCTGAAACAAAATTGTAAATAACGTTTCGGTCGAAAATAATGGTTTTTTCGTTTGTTTTGGTTTCGGTCCGACACATTGGCTATGATGTTAAGATTTATGGTATATTCGTGATGGAACGATCGGGAACAATGTGAAAAGTACATAAAATGTCAAATATATTACGTAAGGCAAAGTGTGATGCGTAAAAGTCATACATTCTACCAGGCAAGCATAAAAACAGTAATTTTATTCAGTATCCTCTCCCCTTCTACGCTCCCCACCCCACATTTACACCTACCTACAGTAGTTGTCGAGAGGCGATAATCTACTAACAGCTTATTTATGCGGCTATCCAGGTATGTAGCTTGCCCTTCCGAGCCGGATTCAGTAGTCGAGTAAGGGGTCAAAGCACTGCACTGCACTCAGCTTGGTAAGAAGGGGTTTAGGCTTTTTCCCAGTGTCCGTATTACGCAAACTTGATCCTAGAAGTACTTTCGCCTCAATATTATTTGTTACTTGCACTTTTGTATCTATAGTTTTACGTAATCTACCTTTACCATTGTGAATGGAGTAGTAGGCCTCTTATATTGTTCCGGGAGAAATATAGAATGGACACCTTAGAGAGACGACGCTCCACTATCGCAATGACTGTTCGCCGACGGTGAAGACACTGAGCAAAGAGGAACACGCGATCGTGCGGGCAACGCCACGGGCTTCCAGAGTGCGTTTACTGGCTAGCGGTTATTCACATTGGCAACGTAGCGCAGTCCAGCGCGCGCGTAGCGTTCTGTGCGCCCATGGCGTCGATCGCCTTGCGCGCGGTGCGCATGAGCGTGTAGTTGCCGAACTTGTTCCAGCTCGTGCACATGTTCGACCAGTCGTCGAACTCGGCGTCAAACACGGCCAACCCGATGGGCAGAACTCCCGTTAGGATATTTCGCGCCTTGCACACCTGCATGAGAATGAATGAATGAATTATTGATTGATTATTGAGGTTTAACGTCCGTAAGAGATACTGGGGGCTATGACAGATGCAGTATAGTGGTGACCTGTGGATTAACCTGGACCATCTGGAGTTCGTTAACACGCTCTTAAAAGTTAGTAGGCGAATGTTTCTATATTCTATTCCCGTCGGAACGCGCCCGCCGCGGCTGGAAGTCAAGCGCACAATCTCGTTCTCAGCCGGACAACGCCATAGACGCCGAACAACCGAGTGTGCACGAGGATGACGACAGGCCTGTAAATACTGAGGCTACGTGTGGTCGCGAGCAACGAGGCTATACAGTAGACCTGAGCAATTGGCCCGGATACTTTTCTGCAGTACTGTGGTGCTGGGCTGTAAGGCCAACCTGCGAAGCAGTTGAACAGTGGAACAGGTGGATTGCGCAGCGCGCACACGTAAGGCCTTTGGCGAGGTGCTGAATTTGTGCTTCTGAGGAAAACATAGTGACTCCCAGGATCTCGTTATATCCACCGAATGATAACCTGGGAGTTCGACCTGAAAACGAAGGCGTTGTTCCCGTGGAACCTGTGAACCTTGTAATTTCGTCGAAGAGATACGGACAGAGGTACAACAGGTTGTAAGCTTCAAATCAGGCAAATACATGGTATAGAAAGGCGACATTCGAACCTTGCTCACCAAGGTGCGTGTTGGCCTAGTGGATCCAGGATCGAGTAAGCATAACTAGTGCTGAAATAGGACGGAAATCACAGTGGACAACACTAGTGCTAACCGACAAATGAATAAGTTATAGTATATATCTGCCTGAGAAGTAAGGGTTTTTAACTATTACCGTGGGATAGCCGATAAGACTTATTTATCCGGCCCTTTGTAATGAGGCCATTTTGTCTCAATAACATCTTTAAATATTTGTTGAAAGTTGCGACTTCCAGAACATCAAGCGCGTTCCTGGTGCAGCTGCATAGGTATGACTCGTGCCCATTGTTTCGCACGGTATAGACAACACCATGCTAGCGAGCTTAAAGAGTCAACAATTTTTTATCCGGGTTAAACGAGTGGAAGTGGGAGGGCAATGTTGGCTAAAAGCTCATTGGTCTTCGTGCATACACCTGACCAACTGTAAGGCGATAGCATTGTGACATCCTGTCGTTCGATGATTGTCATTAGTGAGATCTTGATGAGGGATAGTTGGTTTATATTTGGAACTGAGGTTAAACGGCGCCAATGAGACAAGGAGAGGACACAGTGCTTTCTGTGTCACGAGGGCACAGTGCTTATCTGTGGTATTTGTTTGCTCGTGTCCTTGTCTTATTCGCGCTGTTTAACCTCGGTTCTAACGATGATTATAGGAAGTCCTTTCCTTCTGAACGCTTTGCGCGACGCACACTTTCCATTCGGTCGCCTTCTACGCGTCTCTAGCTTAGTGGGAGGCTTGCGTACATATGCGATTAGAAGACGAACGAACAACGAAAGAAACGAAGAACCATGTGAGCGAACTCACGTGAAAGAGCCAAAGAAAGCTATCGCTTTGGTGACGTGGGTCCTATACAAGGTGGCCTAGAGTACGAGTGATGGGACAGCGTATAACTGACCACAGCGCGAGAAGCGTGAACGATGTGGTCGCACTCGCCTTGGCGTACAACGTCCGCTCGCTCTCGAACACAAAGGCCAGCCCAGTGCTCTCTTCGTACGTGCTCATCACCTCGCGATGCTCGTCCCTCGTCGCGTGGGCCACGTAGTGCTGCTCGGTGCACGCCTGCATAAGAAAGCAGCCACACATAGTAGAGGCAGGCATAGCTACTAAGAGAGCCTTTCCTACTAGAGTCCCTGTATGTGCTCTCCCCTAGGTACACTATTTCCTCCTAAGCATTGGTGCGCGTTTAGTAAAGTAATGGTGGTACCACTTGTTACCTCCCCAAAAGGAAATCATACGCTGACGACGCGCTGTATTTCTTGTAAGAAGGATGCTGTTGACGTCGTCACGGTGGCCAGAAAGGCGTCTCTGCCACTGCAAAAAAAGCTAACTGCTCAAGTATATGCTAACTTGAAAGGAAAGCTAAGGCGCAACACATCACGTAAGCCTAGCAAGGTTATTAAAATTCTTAATTTCACGGATAATACGAAGGCGGAACTTTCGTTTCCTGAAGAAAAGAGTTGGGCTAGTAGGTCTAGTTGCTTTTGCTGCGACATAAGTTCTTGCACGAAACAAAAAAAAGTAACAGAAAAAGAGAAGGGAAAGGACAGAGTGCTAGTTCTTCCCGCCGAAAAATTAAAGAAAGAAAGGTACTGTAACGCATTTGTCGCCCCACTTTATTTTGTCACTTATATACCTTCTGGTACCTGTATATGCAGTGAAATAAATCAATTGACACTCCCACCGCAGCGCCTGCACGTCACTGTGACGTCATGTCTTCTGAATTAATTTATTATACTCGGGCCGTTTAGCCCACAAAATATCTTCGAGAGTTCCTAAGGTTTAGTCTTTGATTCCGTTTGGTTTAAGTATAGTCCTTTCCTATGACTTAACGACTAGCTAAATAAAAAAAAAGCTACAAAAAAAGTTCATCGAAGCTGTCTTGATCTTACAGTTACACGTGAGTCGAGTTCGTGCATGCCCGCGGTGAACTCGAAGGGCTTGCACTTGGCACCGACCGCGTAGGCGCTCTTGTTTTTGCCTCCTGCCAGGGACGAGTACCACCGACCGGCCAGCGACACCGACAGCAAAATTCGCGTGGACTTGCTGAAGGAAGACCCTCGTTGCAGCACATAGTCCAGCGCTTTTTCCTGCGAGTCCAAAATGGAGCTGCCGAATTACGGGAACGGCAGCGCAACACAAAGGACGACTAAAGAAAGAACTGGAACGGGTGCGTCTTTCTTTCTTTCTTTCTTTCTTTCTTTCTTTCTTTCTTTCTTTCTTTCTTTCTTTCTTTCTTTCTTTTTCTCTTTCTTTCCTTCTTTCTTTCTTTCTTTTTCTTTCTTTCTCCCTCTCGCTTTCTTTTCCTCGTCCTCGTTGGCGTTGTGCTGGCGCTCGGTAATAGCAACTAGCTCGGCTATAAATTCGCTTGAACTATACCGAACGTAGTCTTGCTAAAAGAGTCTGGCATAATTTTTTTTTCGGCTAATTAGACCCCTTTGTTTTTTTTTTGCTCAATGGAGGTAGAAAGGAAGGAAGAGAGGGAGGGAGGCGCAGGAAGCAACCTTTACAGTCTCTTTCGTATTCACCGCATGTACGACTCATTGGCGGCAACAACAGTGCGTCCGCTAAGGTCCGGATTTGCACGAAAAACTAAATTGCCAATTCAGTCTACAGTATTTTTTATCGCCTCGAGAACAGTTGGTCTACGAGGTACCAGTATCTATCAAGAGAACGCTTTTCTCGCTTGTTTCGTCCTGCAAACTTCAAGGGAGTGGTCTAAATCGGGTGCTCCTATATAAATAAATGTAACAGGAAAATTGGTTTTTCTCGGCAACCACCGCACCAAATTTGACGAGGTTTGTTGCATTAAAAAAAAGAAACTTTAAATATAGTGACTGGTGGCTTCGAATTTTTGATTTAGGTTGTACATTTTTTATTAAAGATTGGCAAAAATTGAAAATTTTTAAGGAACGACACTATCTAGTTTACAACTCTGGGTAACTCTGAAACTAAAATTGATAATACAATTTTGCGAATTGCATCTAATAGTACACCTAAAGCGGACAAAATTGTTATGTTACACATGAATCGCAAAAAAATTTATAATATGGAAATACAGCTTTTGCAGAACCCCTGTAAACAACGTAACAAATTTATGTAAGGTATAGAATAACGTATCGAATTTGTCCGCTTTCAATGATCTAATGGACGCCGCTTCCAGAACCGCGATATCTGTTCTTAATGCAGAGCTATGGATTTTCTAAGCTTCGTGCTTCTATTTTTTTCAAACTTTCGAATTCTTGAATATATTTTTAACAAAATGCAGGACTTAAATCGAAATTCTGCTTTAAACAGTCACAAGAATATTACCTTACCTCTCAAATGCAACAAATTTCATTAAAATCGGCCCAGGGGTTATTTCAAAAAAACTTTTTGCGTTTTACATGTATTTGAATAGGCTGCACCAGAGTTGGGCCCGAGCTAAAGCTTCCTCTTAAGAACTATGCTGTATACATATATATGCGTATGGTATGCGTATAAACAGTACACAGTACACAGTACACAGTACACAGTACACAGTACACAGTGCACATAATCCAGTGTGGCATAGCAGTTTCGATTCTCACGGAAGTGTTTTCTTATTTCCGTTTTCGTTTTTCTTACTTATTATTCCTTAAATTGTCCTCACTGAACATGCTCTATAACGGCGTGCCTTACAGCTTAAAAAAGAAAGAAAGAAAGAGCAAAAGCCTGGACTTACCATGCTGGGGTGCATTCGGGCGACGGGTTCGCCCCACACCGTCGATCCTGTAATGCGGCAGTGTTCGCGGTCCACCTCGTCTCTGCTGCCGAGATGCGTGCGCAGGATGACGAGCCGGATGGCCTCCTTACTGCGAGCGCAAGGTGACGAGAAAAGTGCGCTGCTTTTGTGGTTCCACGAGGACACACAGAACGCGCTCTAACGCTACGGTTCCCGAACCTGGCCCCCTACTGCTTCAACAAAATTTCTCCTACGTACATATAAGCGCCGTCCGTGATTCGCCATCGCAACGCCTCTCGTCCCGCTATCCCGTCGATCATCATCTTAAAAGGCCCGTCACCAGGACCCATAGCAAATCTTGGTTATACGCTGGAAGTCGGTATGCGTCCTCTAGGGGGCGTTCTGCCGCAAAATTTTTCAAATTGGCTCATTAATAACCGAGATAGAAATATTTCAGTGCCGCGAACGCATGATTCCAGCAGGCGGGCTCCACTGCCAAGCAAAACGCTCTCTCCACTCGCCCCGTCTAGCTTCCGCAAGCGAAATTCCTTCATTGTGTTCTCCCTATACCGATCCCCGAGCATCGCGTGACGCATACGTCACAGGCCCCGCCTTCATTTTTTTTCCTCCTCACCTTTTTTTTCGGCGTTGCGCACTTTCGCTGACGGCGTCGCGCGCGAGCTGTTGTCTCGTTCGCGCAGCGCACGATTTTGCGCGCTGTGCACAAGGACACATGACTAGCGGTATAATTCAGTGCTACACGAACACTGAGGCAGAACAAGCGGATCGCAGAGCATGATCACGCGCTGGAACACGATAGAAAATTGCATAGTTTCGGTACTTGCGCACGTGACTGCACGACCGTGGGAACAAGCAGACGAAGCGGATGTACATCTCTCTTGCTTAGGTGCGAAGTAAAACAAAAAGCACGCAGACATTCCGTTTGTGTGTTTCATTATTTCCCTAAAAGTCAATTCGTCAATTGAACCACCAGATCACGCAAATAACAGCTGTTCTGTTGAATAATTATTGAAGTCATGTATCGATACGAGTGACGTCACACTGCGGACACGAGCACGTAGGCGCAGGGACACGAGTACGTCGCCGTCCGGCTTGGAGCGCAGCGACCGCGAGGAGTAGGGAAAACAGCGTTCGGATTGAAATTTCAGACCTTTCCGCGTAACGTAGCGATGTAATTCTTTGCAAACACGATCGTTAGCGCACATTGTATGCTCTGCGCTTGTCAGCTCAAAATGGCCAGACCTGGTGAGGGGCCCTTTAAATGGCGGGTGGTCGAGCGCCGGCCAGTAAAGACGGGCTTATAGAATTTTGCGAATTGACATTTTGCGTGTTTGTAAGCAAAGGAGCTCAGTGAAGGCAAAATGTGCAGGCGACTATGTGTTGACACTGCATTTTTATTGCTCTTAACCGCTTTGAACAATAACCCTTCCAAGTAATTGTTGAAGAAATCTTACAAGAGTAGTTTTATCCTTGCGCTTAGAAAAGAAAAGAAATTCCAGTCATTCGTGTTCATCTTCTTTCTCCTCCTGTATTTTTGTTTTTACAGCGAAACTCTATGCAGCTACCCTCCGGCGGTGGTCGATGTCCGTCCGTCAACGCATCGTGTCGAAAAAAAAAAGAAGATTGGTTTACAGTTTCTCGCAAATGCTCTGTAGCTCTCACTCTCGGAAAAAGAATATACGGAAATTGGTCGCTACGACAACCCTGTCATTAGGCCGAGTTTCATCTATATACTCTTCATAACTACGTAAGTCACAGTGAAGTTGTAAATATTCTGGAATTCCCGTCTCCTGTCAATACATGGGCTTCTATGGGAGGGAATCGGACAGTCCGATGCTTGTAATAATAATAATAATAATAATAATAATAATAATAATAATAATAATAATAATAATAATAATAATAATAATAATAATAATAATAATAATAATAATAATAATATCTACATATACATAGATGCGTCGATTGAGGTAAAACACCACAGCTTCGCTGCTCGTCCTTCACAGAGTAGAAGGGCTGATTATATTATTATTATTATTATTATTATTATTATTATTATTTGCTTGCACTGAATGCCACGGCACTGATTCCATATTCAAGACGTTTATATATATATATATATATATAATTGTGTGTGGGGGGGGTCTGTGTGTAAGAGACCTGCAAATTTGTCACGCAACCTGAGTGGGAACACAGCAGCGGTAAGCAGTAGGATTTCCTTCAAAGTTGTCAGAATAGAATAAAAGCGCCTGCCTCTGTATAGTGCGCCTAGCTGGGGACTTCGGTATTTCGCGAAGTTCGTTGTTGAGCGGCGTCTCACCTTATCGCCTTCTCAACGCTTCTGTATATCTGTTGGTTGACTTCCTTGAAGTATGTGATCCCTACGGCCAGCTGGTGGTCGAAGCGGTTATTCTTGGAGTCGTAGCTGATGAGCAGTTCCCGCAAGCCCTGCGAAAACAAATATATAGACAAACGAGTGGAAGCAAATCATGCTCAATTTCAAACAGTGACCCTTGCTCTCTAGTTTCTCTCTCTTTAGTTATCTATTGTGAACATGAAAAACAAATTTGGATACGCACTTTCAGAAGGCCGAACGTTGCTTGGATGTCTCTTTCTTTCGTTTTGTTCGTTGCAGCGAAGTCGAGAACGCCGTAGTGGTAGACGCCGGAACCAAGTAGGCTCTTGAATGTGGCCTTTCCTTCCGCCGACGAGATATCGCTGCGCGCTTGATCTACGCCTCTGTGTTGAATTACGTCATACATTATACATCATACATTATAGATTTACATCATAGCAAAAAAGCAACGAAAATGGTAGTTGAAACTTTCCGCCCAAGCTCATTTGCCGCTCAAAGATTATAGCAATATTGGTAGCCGGACAACAACCACGGCACCATTGACTTTAGAATGCGCAAAATTATTCGCAGTTACATTTTCATAAGGGCACTATAGAGAGAAATGCTCAAGGTGAAATGCTCTTGAAAATGAAAAAAGAAAACTACAACTGTATTTAAAGATGTTGAGCACGCAGATTTATCACTGTGCTATTAAGACATATATGTGCATATATTCTTAGAATGAAGCGCACAGGGTACAAATACGGCAGAATGATATTTGGCTTTTACAGGATGACTGTTGCTAATAACCGCGTTCGTGCTCCATTCTCTTTTTCTGGGCGCGTGTTCACACAAAAAAAAAAGAAAAAAAAAGAAGAGAAAGAAACGTTAATACGGAAGAATTGTCATTAAAAAAAAGTCGTCAGTCGGCCACGAGGAATGGTGGTCGGTCGATGGCAAACAGCACATGCAAACAACACTTATGAACTAAACGCTTTATTAATTTGTCCACTGAATAGTAGCTTCTCCCAGTCATATCGCTTTCCGCCATTCCTCGAGCTGGCGCGAGCGTGCAGTTCCAAGGTCCGTGTTAGAGTCATCCAACCTCACTGTCCGTTTTCGATCATTATGGAGACCTTTGTTTTAGAGGTCATAGGAATCGCACGACCGGTAGGTGCTGTTTTACAGAAGTATTCTGTTGCGGACAGCTTGGTTCTTACTGAACAAGTAATATACGGCGCGAATTTCGTTTAGTGCAGTGCTTTACTTCTTAGATGCTGCTTAGTTGAAGGCAACTTCGCGCTGCCCTCAGGTGGATGACAATGTTTTCTTTTTTGATAACTTCCTCCTCCTTCCGAATCCCCGCATAACTCGTTTGGCTGGACTAGCGACAACAGTAATTAGTAGACGGATAAGCGGTTCGTCTCACGTGGACGTCACGCCAAGGCCGCCCTCGGTGATGTTGTACGCCGTGATGGCGGCCAGCCATCGGCGAAGATCGGCCGTGAAGTTGTTGCCAGTGGTCTGGAACCTGTTGTCCGTGTGTCCGTAGAGCGAGTCGTAGAACAGGAGGTCGCAAAGACCGTCGTCGGGAAAGTGCATCCTCCAGTCGATGCGGTTTCCGAACACGCAGACCAGAGGTGTCTTGGTCATCGGCTTTCCTGCGGAGTAAGTGAGCACTGTGAACAAGTTGCCATTCAGTTTTTCGTGACTGTTTATGATTATACTTGAGGAGTTTTTTTTCGAAATGAGCCAAATCCACAAACCGAAACTGGGTCAGATAAAACGGTAATGACAAGAAAAACTAGGCAACTTTCTCATAGAAAAACCGTTGCAACGAAATGGGTCAAATAACGCCAGGCGAACGTGTTCGCAGATCGTATTTCGTATCGAAATTGAGCCAGATCCAGCTGTTGCACGGATCAAAATGAGCCAA
Organism: Dermacentor andersoni; assembly: GCF_023375885.2. NCBI lineage: Eukaryota > Metazoa > Arthropoda > Arachnida > Ixodida > Ixodidae > Dermacentor > Dermacentor andersoni. The sequence continues at coordinate 30,877,442 of NC_092817.1, forward strand.
ATCCATTTGCCCAATAGGAGAGCGCTTTTGGCATGACGTCATTTAGCCATCGCTGCCTCCTTGTCAGTTCCCGCCAAGGAGTTGGTTCCCGCCTGACAGCTCAGAGTGTTTCGTTCGTGTTTTCGCGAGTTCTTCGCTTTTCTGATATCGTTGTTCATGGATTCGGATGGCAATGAAGAGATCGGCGAAAGATCTATCCCTAGACGTCGACGGCGAAGTGAAAAAAAGCCGCATCACCACCGTAAAAGCAAGAATGCGCCGTTGCCAAAATGTAAACACGCGAAAAAGACTCTCAGGTGTGCGCTTGTGACAGAAGCATCCACTAAACGTTTCAAGGAGAAGTTTTACGAACTGTGTAGCGTGGAACAAAAGGCGTTCGTTTTGATGTACTGCACGCCAACAGCCGTAAAACGTAGGAGAGGAAAAGAAGCGGTACCTCGTCGGAGCCTTGCTGTTGTTTACAAGGTACGGATAGAAAATGGCCAAGAGATTCGTGTTTGTCGCGATATGTTTTGCGCAGTGCTTGATATTAGTCACAGCACAGTTACTCGCTATATAAAGCACAAGCATGAAAAAGGCGAAGTGAAAGCCGACAGTCGTGGAGGTGACCAGAAGATCAAGCGCTACGGTCGAAAGCGATCAGCTGTTGTGGGTTTCATTAAGCGACTTCGGGCAAGAGAGTCGCACTACAACCGGAAGAAGACAAAAAAGTTATACCTTCCAAGTGAGCTGAAGAGCATCCGAAACCTGTGGCAGATTTATAACCAACAAGCACCCGAAGATGTGAGGGTGAAGTATGGCTTCTTTCACCACATTTTTCGAGCGACGTTCAATCTTTCGTTCAGAACACCGAGGACAGACGTTTGCTCTGTGTGCCTGAAAAATGCGTATGAGATGAAAACTTGTGGAGATGTTTCACAGAAGCAGCGTGTCATAACAGAGCAACGTGTACACAAGTTGAAGTATAAGGCTTTTTATTCCCTGCTGCGTGAGAAGAGGGAAGACTTGAAAACATTCTCATTTGATTGCCAACAAAATCAAGTGCTCCCCAAAGTTCCGGACCAGGAAGCCTACTACAGCCGCCAGCTCTATCAGTACCACCTCTGCGTGGTGGAAAACCAGGCGGATGGATCAATGCCCAAAGAGGCCATCCATTCCTACACATGGAGCGAAGATGAAAGCTCCAAAGGAAGCAACCAAGTAGCCAGTGCGGTACATAATACACTTCGAAGCGCTAACTTCGAAGGAATTAGAGAGGTGCGGTTAGTAGCCGATGGCTGTGCTGGACAAAACAAGAACAGTACTGTGCTTTGCATGCTTCTTTGGTGGCTCCAGAATGAGGCTCCAGCAGGTGTCTCAGTAGTTTCCCTTGTGTTTCCTGTCACAGGACACAGTTTTTTACCCCCAGACAGGGTATTTGGCAGAATTGAAAAAGATGTTAGATGACACGAAGAAATCCTGAATCCACAAAGCTACCAAAGGATTTTTTCAAATCACGGCACTGTGTTAGAGCTTGGAAAACATTGGCATGCGTACGACTGGAAGGCCTACTGCACGGCGGTGATGAAGTCGACATCCAGCTTGCCGTTCAAGATAACCGAAACGAAGGTCTTCTACATTCAAAGAAATGCAGCTGGTAGGAGTCCTCAAATTAGAGCAGAGCCTCACTATAAAGTTTCTGTGTCAAATTTCGTGTCAGTGCTAAAAAGGGGAAGGTCCCTTGCACAAGCACCCATAAGATGTGCACTGTACGCACACCTCGTCAACGAAATGAAAGTCAGAGATGTGACCAGCCTTCTTGTGAAGCATTTCGGAAATTCCTGGCAAGACAATGAAGAGCTTGCGTACTTCATTAGTGTCTTCAGGCGCGCCCAAGGAAATGATCCTGCGGAAGAATTAGAAGAGAGCTGCTTATGCTGCCAAGAAGACGCACCTGCTCTTCAAGTATAGTTCTATTGTTCTTGAAGCAAAGCAAAGCCCTGCTGCCAATGTTATTATAGCTTTTCTGTCATTATTACATGATGCCATTCTGGAAAGCCAATTTTAATAAAGTTTTCATAACAATACCGCCTAAAATCCAGTGTTTCAATTCAATACGAGCCAAATCCAGAGTTCTCACCCTAATATTGGGCATATCTGCCGCATAATTTTTCATTACTTGTGGTCGTAAACTTGCCCTAGCCGACATGTAAAGCATATCATATAATAGCTTTGCTAGCGTTGCATTTAGGTCCGGTAACAAATTTTTGCTTTTTTCTCAACTTTTGTTTACGTGGATTTGACCCATTTCGAAAAAAAACTCCTCACTTGTTTGTGCATCCGACACAAACGTGAACGTGGCGTTGTCTGCTAGGTGTCGCCGTGTTTTACGTCAAATTCTAGCACGCACGTCGTCACACAGGCACTCGAAACAGTTAAAATATAATACAATACGATACAATACCAAGTTTATTTCATGTTTGGCGTACAACATGCAACGTAGGAGGAAGAGTCACTGGGCTCCCACCCTTTTTAACATGAGCAGCAGTGACTCACATAATTTTATTGCGATCGCAATTATATGGACACTCCAAGCGAATTTCTGCTGTGGCCCTGATGTTCCGTATAAAGTACAAACACGATAACTTGCGAGGGTCAGCCGACGATTGCAGTTCAATGTTGCCCGCATGAGGTAGGAAGGCGGAGCGGAAGCGCGCCGTCTTCTGTCGCGCGCGTGCCATCAGGAGAGACGAGGGAGAGGGGGGGGGGGGGGCGTTCTACACCGGCGGCTGCTGCATACGGCGCGGCCGCGCGGCCACCGTATCTTGAAAGCGATCTGCGATGTGGGCAAAATGCATACGCCGAGTTCGGGTAGCTTCGCATGCGCTGTGCTTTCGACGTTTAGTTCGCGTTGAAGCGAGATACAACACGAAGGTCCATTCGCTCGCTGCTGCTGCTGCGTTTCCTACATCCAGCGTTTTGACAACGAGTTTCCGCGGTCATCGAGTGCGATGTGTTCATGCTTACATGTGCGCGCATGACACCGTGCTTGTTAATTTGGTTAGTAAGCGAATGTTAACAACTTTGTATGGCCTATACAACTACTATCTTTACTTCGTAAATCTGTCAACTAATTTGCTATCGCAATTGATGCTTCGCCTTTCGACGACGAAACTGCGAGTTTTTTTTTCATAATAAAGATTAAACTCCTCACGCGATGTATACTAATGTGAAATTGTACCATTTATTACGTAATATTAGCATAACCAATTGTAATGTGCAGGCAAAAAAAAAACGGTTAAATATAAACACAAACCAACAAATATAACAAGGAAGCAGATACAGTCGGAGTCAAAACCACTACACATGTAATTAAACAACAATACACGTGACATTTGACCACTATTAGAGAAATAGTTCAAATGTATTATTGTTAGACATGCGAGTAAAATCGAAGACGTGCACGGAGCACCTCGACGCTACACTAAACGCACAGAAAGATTTTGATAAAAAAGTCCTTGCCCAATCCGTCTCCCTTTTTTCATCTGAAGACGCTCGGCCTTATGTCGGAAAACCCATTGGTGGCATCAATGGCGGCAGTTGCACACAACGCGGATCAGCCACAAACGTTGCATGTAAACTTTTTATCACTAGTAAGAATGCGTAGCAACTATAATCTGGGCTGTGTTAGTGCTACGCCGACGCTGCGAAGGTAACTAACAGTCTCTGTAATAAGGCTAATTATAAAAAAATTACACTCGCTAATGAAGGGTATTATTAGATTAAGCTGCATTAATAAATTATAGAGGTTGAATAAGAATATTCGAGAAAAATGACCTTCGATTTTAAATCGAATTCTGAAAATTTCCAGTCCCTAGCCAATGTGAAATATCAAGGTGACGTCGAATCTATTTGAAAAAAAAATCATATCTGGGTTATTTCAGACGTGTTATGCCTTCAACAACTGGGATTTCAGGTCAACTGAGAAGCTTGTGAGAAACAACTGAAATGGTCTTGTATCTGGTGGACCATGATACCGACAAAAGTGAAACAAAGGTGTATCACGTGTACCTAGTCGAGTCTTGCGTCCACTCACGGAGCTAAGTGTAACACTAAGACATCGCAAATAATTTTAAGGGAATTCAAACGTGCGAGGTTGAACAAATAATAAATGGCTTTGACTAAATACAGATAACAACGTCGTAGGTTGTATAAGGCAAGGGGGATTATTTAACGTTAGAAACGAGCGTGCGGAAGTGGCCCTCTCGACACTTTCGTTCAGCAGCCGTTGCGTCTGTGTTGTCAACAGCGGCTCCTCTGCTGGAAAAATCATTCGAGCCAGCTTCCTCTTGCATCGCCTTTTCTCTCCGCAAATCGAGACAACTCTTGTATCTTATTCCTTGCAGTATTCGATGGAAATGAATATTCGAAAAACTTGGCACAAATTAATTTCCAATAGAATACGAATACTATAAGCAAATGTTACTCGATTTGTATTTGAAATTTTCAAATATTCGCCCACACCTAGTAAATTACACTTCTGCTACCGGAAAACGGCCGCTCTTACAACCACAGGAGGAGGACTTGCGAGCCAGTAAAGGCACGAGAACGAAGGACGGCTGCCGACACCGCTGTTTAGTTTCCACAGCAGCTCATCGGGACCTTATGATTTTTTAATAGCTGCAATCAGGCTCTAGTAAAATTTTTTTTTATATCGGCAAGCAATAGCCAAACCACATTTTACATAAAGTTTTGAAAACTTTTCCTGAGCCCAAAACTGCTCAATTGCAAAGAAAACATTTTGAAATTTGTGACGTCACACTGACTTACCGGTACTGACGTTACGACGTAGTTCAAAAAGGAAAGTTCGGCCTTATTTCTATATTAATAATTAACGTTTCTCCTGCAAAATATATGAAAATAATGTTCTTAAAAAATACCAGTGAAAACTGGTTTATTGTATTTTAGTGTCCCTTTAATTTCCCTGCAGTTTCGCTAGCTGGAAGTTGGCCTCGTTTGCTGCTAGCTGGCCTATTAGAGAGTTTCGTCTTTGCGTGGTACGTTAGGCCAACTGCGCATGCGCAACCTCACAGCTTTACCACGGTAAACATGCCGAGTCATGAAAGCTTTAGAATACCATCATCACCTGCTGTAATAAGCGTAGCACTAAATTAATAATACAGTTAAGAATTAGGCTTTCGCAATACGTGTTCCGCATCGCCAACGCACCAACAAAGTTAATGCGGGGGCGGCATCTGCCACTTGGAAATCTGACCACTTTTCCGGCTCGGTGCTACATCTGTAGGCTCAGCGACGTCAAGAGAAACAGCTGATCTCAATAACAACGAGAAAATATCTCTGATACTTTGTCCTCAGCGTCAGATGAGACTAAGCTGTGGCTGATTTTATCATTCATTTCTTGCCGCCGGCACGGAAAGCAAGCAGCAGGTGCGAATTTGGGCCGAAGCGGGTGGTATGGGCTGTCTAGGCTCTACTAGTTGCTGTGCACTCGCGGTAAACGGCGCTAGTTAACAAGATAGTCCACGGTATATGACGTGCACGTGCCGACGGCCTAACGTGTCACGTGTCGTGGTAACCCATTGCAGGTGTCACGCTAAGCTAAAAATCTTTACTAACGGGCGCTTACGTTTAAGCTTGCTCGCTGGGGGGATCGAGGACATTCTCCGGGTTGTGGTCGCACTGCCGCCCGTCCAGAAGCCACCGGTGCTTGAAATAATGCCGCTGCTGCTTCTTGGACTCCCGGTGCTCGACGTTGCATTGGCCGACATTGCTGTCCCGTCGGCTGAATCCGTGCTGTTGCCGGTGGTGTTGCCCACGGTGGCGCTGCTGTCGTTTCCCAGCTGGCCAGTACCCTTGTGGTGGCGAGTGACGTCCACTATGTTGATGTGTGTGGCCTGCGGAGAAATAATCTCATATTATATATATATATATATATATATATATATATATATATTGTAAAGGGGGTTTATTCGGGTCGTAGAGAAGCAGCGACCAACGCGGCAACAGCAGGTAGGGCGCAGCCAGCGAGCGAACAGGGTGCGAGCCACGCGATGACAATGGGGCTTTTCAGCCTGCCGATCTTCTTCGTCACAATCACCCCCGGAATTGAAGAGTAGCCATCCTGGCGACCTAGGAAGAGGTGGGCGGATCGTAGTACTGCTTCAGCCGGTCAATGTGTACAGTCTCTCGCCTTCGTCGACGGAGATCGGGAGATGGCGATACGGGTTCGACCACGTAGTTCACTGGTGATGTTTGTGCAACCACGCGGTAGGGCCCGTGGTACTTCGGGAGGAGCTTGGACGAAAGGCCAGGAGCAGCAACAGGCGGGACCCAAAGCCACACGAGTGAGTCGACGCGGAGAGGGTGAGGGGGAGGATTGAGGTCATGGCGCTCTTTTTGGCGGCACTGTTGAGCAGACGTCAAAGAACGGGCCAGTTGTCGGCATTTCTCGGCGTGCTGAGCAATCGCAGAAACAGGTGAGCATTCAGCAGGGTCCGGCCGGTGCGGGAGAACAGTATCAATGGTGCTGGAGGGATGGCGGCCGTAAAGCAGGAAGAATGGCGAGAATCCAGTAGTGGCTTGAGAGGCAGTGTTATATGCGTAAGTGACGAACGGAAGTACAAGATCCCAGTTGGAGTGGTCAGATGCAACATACATTGATAGCATGTCACCAAGAGTTCTGTTGAATCGTTCTGTTAAGCCATTGGTCTGTGGAAGATAAGCAGTAGTAGTGCGGTGAATAATTTGGCATTCAGATAGGAGTGACTGCAGGACGTCTGAGAGGAATACGCGGCCCCGATCGCTCAACAGTTCGCGAGGGGCGCCATGGCGGAGAACGAAGTTGTTTAGTATGAACGAGGCGATGTCTTTTGCTGATGCAGCAGGCAAGGCGGCGGTTTCGGCATACCGTGTCAGATGATCTACGGCCACAACAATCCATCGGTTGCCAGCGCCAGTAGAAGGAAGAGGCCCGTATATATCAATGCCGACGCGGTCGAATGGTTGAGCTGGGCAGGGAAGTGGTTGGAGAGGTGCGGTGGAGAGATGCGGGACACATTTGCGTCGCTGGCAGGCAATGCAGGAGCGCACGTATTTGTGGACGAAGGTGTACATCCCTCGCCAATAATATCGTAGGCGAAGCCGTGTGTAAGTTTGACACTCCGCCGTGACCACACTGCGGGTCAGAATGAAAAGCGGAGCATAAATCTTGTCGTAGGTGGCGAGGCACTACTAAGAGCCATTTGCGGCCGTCATTTTGGTAGTTGCGGCGGTATAAAAGTCCGTCGCGGATTGTGAAATGCTGCGCCTGTCGGGGTAACGCTCGAGGTGCCGAAGTTGCCGGAGGATTTGATAAAAAGTCGAATATCATGACGATCCATGGGTATTTTCGTTGCTCCGATGCCATGTCCAGGATGTCAAGTGGTGAGATGTCATGTCTATAAGTAGAAGTGCTGCTGTCTGAAGTAACTGGGGAGCGCGAGAGGGCATCGGCGTCAGAGTGTTTGCGTCCAGAACGATAGACGACACGGATATCGTATTCCTGGATTCGGAGGGCCCACCGAGCGAGGCGGCCCGACGGGTCTTTCAGGTTGGACAACCAGCAAAGAGCGTGATGATCCGTCACCACGTCAAAGCGTCGACCGTAGAGATATGGACGAAATTTTTGGAGAGCCCATACGATAGCTAGGCACTCTTTTTCTGTGACTGAGTAATTGGCCTCAGGTTTCGTGAGGGCACGACTAGCATAAGCGACGACGTATTCGGCATTAGTGTTCTTGCGTTGTGCGAGCACGGCACCAAGGCCGACACCACTGGCGTCAGTGTGAAGTTCTGTAGGTGCGCTTGGATCAAAATGGCGCAAGACTGGCGGAGACGTGAGGAGGTGACGAAGAGTCGTAAAGGCATCATCAGAGGCTTCCGACCAACCGGAAAGTTCATTGTCGCCTTGAAGAAGTTGGTTAAGTGGTGCGATCACTGTAGCGAAATTGCGAACGAAACGTCGAAAATAGGAGCATAGGCCAATGAAGCTGCGCAGTGCTTTCAAATTAGTGGGCTTCGGAAATTCGGATACGGCGCGAAGTTTATCAGGATCAGGAAGAATGCCTTCTTTGGAGACAACGTGGCCTAATATAGTCAGTTTTCGAGCTGCAAATCGGCACTTTCTTAAGTTAAGCTGGAGACCAGCATTCCGGAGACAGGTCAAAACTTGATGTAAACGCCGAAGGTGGGTCGGAAAATCAGGGGAAAAGACGACAACGTCGTCGAGGTAGCAGAGGCAAGTATGCCACTTTAGGCCACGTAGGATGCCGTCCATCATGCGTTCGAAGGTGGCGGGTGCATTGCACAGACCGAACGGCATCACAGTGAATTCATACAAGCCATCTGGTGTTACAAATGCGGTTTTAGAACAGTCAGCGTCCGCCATGGGCACCTGCCAGTAGCCAGAGCGGAGATCTAAGGAGGAAAAGAACTCCGCGCCTTGCAAACAGTCAAGTGCGTCGTCAATACGTGGCAACGGGTATACATCCTTTCGGGTAATCTTGTTAAGCCTTCGATAGTCGACGCAAAATCGTATGGAGCCGTCTTTCTTTTTAACTAGGACGACTGGAGATGCCCAAGGACTACTAGAAGGCTGGATGACACCGCGATTGAGCATATCGTTCACCTGGTCATTGATAACTTGTCTTTCAGTCGCCGATACTCGGTAGGGACGCTGTCGAATTTGTGCGTGGCTCCCAGTGTCGATAGTGTGCGAAACAGTCGTTGTGCGGCCGAGTGATGTTGCTTGGCAATCAAAGGAGGAAGAGAAGCCTTGGAGCAAGCGAAGAAGTTCGTCGCGCTGCGTCGTCGTAAGGTCACTGGCAATAGCTGGCGTAAAAGAACCCGGTAGGGACTGTGGACGCGATTCCTCGAGAGCAGCAATATAAGTGGAGTCGTCCATCGTGTCAAATATTGAAGATGAAGTCAGTGGCTCTGCTTTGCCAAGGCTTTCACGGCGGCGTAAAGTAATTGGTTCAGCCGATGGGTTGGAGACGCACATGAGAGAGGCGCCAGCTTTGAACTCGAGGACGGCGAACGGCAGTGGTAGTGAACGGCGGCGAACTAAGAGTTCAGACGGAGCGAAGAGTACTGTGCCGTCATCTACATAGTCACAAGAGATACTGACAAGGGTGGAAGACCAGGCAGGTATAATGGTGTCTTCTGAAACAGAGATTTTGCGGCAATGGTCCTTATGGTCTGTGATAATATCCGTCGAAAACTGAAACAGCTCGATTTCGGCGCGGGCGCAGTCAATGATCGCATGATGTGTGGAGAGAAAGTCCCAACCTAATATGACGTCGTGTGAACATGATGGCAACACGATGAATTCTATGATATAGAGGACGTCCTGAATGACGACACGAGCAGTGCAGGCGCCGGATGGCTCGACGTGCTGCGCGTTGGCAGTTCGAAGAGACAGTCCAGAAAGCGGTGTCGTCACTTTTCCGATCTTGCGGCAAATACGGGCATCTATCGCTGAAAGTGCAGCGCCGGTGTCGACAAGTGCTAGCGCCAATGTTCCTTCTATTGCGACTTCAATAACGTTCTTCGGGGAAGTGTGAGGCCTTATACATTTCGCTGGCACCGCAGTTCTCGCCTCCTGAACTGCGATATTTAGTTTTCCTGGCGCAAAGGGCTCCGACGCCGGTGCATGGGTGAAAGCGAGCGGCGGCGAGGAGAAGGTGAACGGCGAGCAGCGGAGAATGCGGTGTCGACAACAGGAGGAGAGTCAAAGGTGTCCGAATAGTTGCGGCGTTGGTGGAAACGTGGCGCATATGGACGCACATTGTTGGGGACGTTGGGGGTAAGGAGGCGACAGTGACGTGCTACGTGTCCAGCACGGCCACAATAAAAACAAATCGGCCGATTATCTTCCGTGCGCCAATGATCTTGAGGTCGTGCATACTGCCCCAGTGGCCGGACCGGAGCGGATACGGGCGGGCGCAAAGGCGGGCGAAGGGGACCGTAGGTCTGTGGTGCAGGCCTCGAAGCGACTTCGGCGTACGTCAGGGGAGCGGCAACCGGAGCCTGCTGGAGAGAAGGTGGAATGTGGTCGGCTACCTGCGCCTTGATTACAGATTGGAGAGCGGGCGCCAACGGAGAATTCGACTGGCCGTGTGTGAGGGGAATCAGAGAAAGCTGACGAGCCACCTCTTCACGGACGAACTCCTTGATCTGTAGCAGTAGCGACGTATTATCCGGGGAAACCGCCAAGCTCGACATTGAAGTCGCCTGAGGAGGCGATTGGCGGGTGGCTAGGCGTTGTTTGCGGAGTTCGTCGAAGCTTTGGCAGAGACTGACGAGTTCAGAGACTGTCGCCGGATTTTTCGCCAACAGCATCTGGAAGGCGTCGTCTTCAATGCCTTTTAAGATATGGCGGATCTTCTCGGCATCAGCCATTGTGACGTCAACGCGGTTGCAGAGGTCGACAACATCTTCTATATAACTTGTAAATGTCTCCCCGCACTGTTGCGCACGACTGCGCAAACGTTGCTCGGCGCGAAGCTTGCGAACGGCGGGGCGCCCGAATACCTCCGTCACGTTAGTTTTGAAGGCTGGCCACGTCGTGAGATCACGTTCATGGTTGCGGTGCCACACGCTGGCGACACCGCTCAAATAAAACGATACGTAATTCAGTTTTTTGGTGTCGTCCCAGTGGTTGTGGATGCTCACCCGGTCGTAGTCAGCGAGCCAGTCTTCTACGTCATGGTCTTCGGTACCGCTGAAGATGGGTGGGTCGCGTTGACTCAGCGGACCGGGGCAGACCACGGTAGTCACCGGGGCAGCGGGTTGTGGTTGCGGGGATCCTTCTTCCGGCATAATGAAGACAGGCTGCAGTGTCCGGTTGTGAAGTTCCAGAATTGCGGTTGTACCCAGCAGCTCCACCAATTGTAAAGGGGGTTTATTCGGGTCGTAGAGAAGCAACGACCAACGCGGCAACAGCAGGTAGGGCGCAGCCAGCGAGCGAACAGGGTACGAGCCACGCGATGACAATGGGGCTTTTCAGCCTGCCGATCTTCTTCGTCACAATATATATATATATATATATATATATATATATATATATATACAAGGGTATCATGAGTAGCCGACAAACAAAGAAAGCAAGGACAATATAAGGGAAATTACTTGTACCTACTGAGTGAATTAAAGAAATGATAAATTAATGGCAATGAAGGTGGATGAAGAAAACTTGCCGCAGGTGGGGAATGATCCCACGTATTCGCATTAGACGTGCGATGCTCTAACCATTTGAGCTACCGCGACGCTGTTTCCCCATCTACTTTCTTGGGTATTTATGCGTTACTACTCGAACTAACCTTGGGAGTGTTAGCCAACGCTATCACTCACAAACCTTGGCCGCGCATCTGGAAAACTCTTTCTGCCGCAGGCGTCAAGAGTACGTGACCTTTCTAGCTGAAGGCAATACATGCATATATTGCAACTTACGGTGTTCTGCTCCGGACCGCCGCCAGTTGCACTTCGCTCGTCGAAGAGGAAGCACGTGCACTGACCGAGTTCCTGAACCACACCTTGCAATGTGGTGAACGTGGTTTAAATCACGGATCCGGGACCTCAGCGCGGTGCGAAGCAACTCTAATGCATTTCTCTCGCATTAACAGTAAAATTGCCGCATAATATATATTTTTTTCATTTTGTTTATTTTACCCTTACCGGCTTCCAGCATGCAGAGGGGGGTTAGGGACGTTACTCATACAACATAAATGTACATAAATATAGCACTGAACATTCTGTGTTCTCAGCGTAAGATATGATAAAATTATACACAGTGATAAAAGTGTAACGCAGCAACAAGTTCAAAGTGCTCCTGGGTAAAAGAAAGCCACAATACTGCTTTGCTAAGTTATTCAGGTGAACATGTTTAACGTTGATCAGGAGAATGCGCAATAATATCTGGGAACTAGTTACTTTCATTGCAGATTTCCAAATTAAACAAATTTGAAAATTTCGAAGTTTCGTAGCGGCTAGCAATAACATTATTATGTGCACAGTATATATATATATATATATATATATATATGTGTGTGTGTGTGTGTGTGTGTGTGTGTGTGTGTTTGTATGTATGTGCGTGTTTGAAGAACTACGTAGAGTGGGAATGGACAAGAAGAAATATATACGCTGTGTAAATACAACGTGTAAATACTTTTATACTCGTGACATTTTGGTGGAGGTGCGGGGGAATCGACGCAGAATCTCCATGAGCCGTCCTTCTTTTTGACCAGCAAGACAGGGGACGCCTAGGGACTTGACGATGGCTCAATGATGTCCTTCGCTAGCATCTTGTCTACTTCCGTTTTGATGACGTGACGTTCCGAGGCTGAGACTCGGTAGGGTCGCCGATGGATGGGTGGATTATCGCCTATATGGATACTATGTTTGACAAGTGACGTCTGGCCTAAGGGTCGGTTGTTCAAGTCGAATATATCCTTGTAGGAAAGCAACAGACTGCAGAGCTGTTCAGTCTCCGTAGGAGTGAGATTCGGGGCAATCATTTTCCTAATGTCGTTGTCGGTAAATTTGTCAGACCGGAAAGGCTCACAGGAAGCGTCGACGGCAAAAGTCTCAACAGAACTAACTTCCAAAGCAGTGATTGTAGCCAGGGTTGTATCTTTAGGTAGAATTTGCTTAGCGAGCCTGAAATTCATCACAGGGAGATACGTGCGATTGTCTGTGAAACTCAGGATTGTATGCGGGACAGTAACGTTGTGGGTGAGAACGATGGAAATAATGGGAGAGGAGATGTAATCACCATCGGGTATTGGTGTAGAAGGCGACACACCTATGGTGGAACGTGAACAAAATCAGCCGGTCTTAGGCGAATTTCGTGTGGTGTCGGAGGAACGTCCACTAGAGGAAGGTCAAGACGCACAGTACTTGAGGAACAGTCGATGAGCGCTGAATGGGCAGAGAGGAAGTCTAGGCCTAGTATGAGGTCATGGGGGCATTGGTCAAGCACAGTGAAAAGGACGACAGTGTGGCGACCGGAAATGCTCACACGTGCAGTACACATTCCGACCATGGTCACCCTGCTACCGTCGGCGATTCGTACGAACCAAGTAACGGCAGGCGTAACAATTTTCTTTAAATAGCGGCGTAGGTGACTGGTCATAGTCGATATGTGTGCTGCTGTATCTATGAGAGCTGTGACGGGTGTGCCATCAACTTGGACTTCAAGAAGGTTATGTCTTGTGGACAGCATCAAAGGAGAATTTTGCGGCGAATCCGGCATTGCAGCACCACCTCGAGGTGCCGCATTGCCTAGTTTTCCTGCTGGGACGGTCCTGGGTAAGTCGGCGAGGGCGAGCGGTGAAGCTGGGGCGGACGTGGCTGGCGACGTTGAGGCGAGGGCGAGCGCGCATAGCGGCGAGTCGAGGAAGTGGCGTCGGAAGCGTCGTAGAAGCGACGGGGTGAGGAACTTCGGGGCGGACTTGAATTCCGGAAGGTGTTTAGAGGAGGGGACGGCCAACCACTCCGGCAGTGACGGGAAACGTGACCGATCCGGCCGCAGCAGAAACAGATCGGCCTGTCGTCAGGTGTACGCCAGTCCGATGGATTCCAGGTAGTGTAGGGATGACGGACACTGTGAAGTGGACTGCGATAGGACCGAGTCATAGGAGCAGGGCGGGTGTCAGGGCGTCTCAAGGAGCAGGCACTGGGAAGACCCATATTAGCGATTTCCTGGTGAACCACGAACTGGATCAGCGATATCTTCTCAGCAGTGTTGTTCCAAGACGTCTGTTGAGGCGAGGCAGGAAACGCTGCTTCGAGTTCACGGCGTACAATTCGGGTCACGTTTTCGCTTGGAGGTGGCGAGCTAGATTGGTCGGTGGGGTCGGTACAGGAAGAGGTCGCTGCAGTATTTGGAAGACGTGTAAACTGATTGTATATACGGCGACTCTTCGCCTGCTCGAAACGGCGGCATTCCTTCGTGATGGCGTCGACAGTCGATAAGTTTCTAAAGACCAGGAGGTTGAATGCGTCGTCCGCGATGCCTTTGATAATGTGTCCAACCTTCTCTACCTCTGGCATGGACGTGTCGATTTTATGACAGAGGGCTAGGACGTCCGGAATGTAGGAGACATACGACTCGGTAGCAGTTTGGGCACGCGTGGCGAGTTGTTGCTTGGCGGCTAGTTGTCGACCGGTTGGATTACCAAAAACGTCGGACCATTACAGATATGCTCTCGAAATACGTTTCACCCGACCACAAGGACTGGGATGTGGCTCTCGCTTACGTCACGTTCGCCTATAATTCATCACGCCACGATACTGCTGGGTATTCCCCCTTTTACTTACTCTTCGGTCGTGACCCTGTATTACCATTGGACACTTCACTCCCCTCGATAGAGGATTCGAGGACCGAGTATGCCCGCGACGCCATCGCCCACGCTGACCATGCGCGCCAGCTCGCCCGTACTCGTCTGTTGGCATCGCAGGAATCTCAACGGAACGCTTACAATCGCCGCCATCGTGACACATCTTTTTCACCAGGCTCTCTCGTGCTACTTTGGTCCCCTTTCCGCCGAGTGGGGCTCTCCGAGAAACTTCTTCCGTGCTACAAATGCCCTTACCGTGTTCTACGTCGTGACCAATGTCACTTACGATATAATCCCCGTGACCTCCGACATGCCACCCCGTTCCACATCACCTGACGTCGTACACGTCTCTCGGCTTAAACATTACTATGCCCGTACCGACGGCCCCGTCTGAAGCACCGGGACGGTGCTTTTTCTGCCGGGGGTCGTGTTGCGGTGGGAAAAGAGGACAAGGTCGTCGACGGTGAAGAGGACGAAGTGGCAAGAGCCTCTCGGGGTTCTCGGCAGCTCTGTATATACACTTTGTAAATACAACGTGCAATATATATATATATATATATATATATATATATATATATATATATATATGCCGTTTACGTGTGTCTGTCATTATTTCTTCTAGTGCAGCCACTTTCCAAATTGAATCGTAAATTGATTTTAGTTTCATGGTGATATGGTGCAGAATGTTCGTTACGCTGAGACTTACTGCAGTAGTTTCTGTCACGTTGGCACTGCGCTCACTGGAGCCGGCATCGTGACCAGCTCCGTCATCACTGTCGCCGCCACTCCTGAGCGCGCCAGTTTTCACGCCGGGAGAGCTCGAGGTTCTAAAACCTGCAAAAACGAAGTGAACGGAAGGTGCAGCTTCAACCGTTTGCTCCTTGTAATTTGGAAATGCGAGAAAACTGCGGTAACATAAACGCACTTTTGTTGTGGTTTGACTGGGCGCGCACTCTTACAAAGGCGCGTTCATGACAGAGTTATCTGTGCAATTTCGCCTGGCCTGTTCCAAGATGTGCATATAAGCAGCGACTATGTCCCAGTTGTTTGTGGGCTCTGTGTCCCTAAAACTTCTTTGGCTGTACGTGCAATATTTTCTAACGATCCTAATTTCATTTACGATATATATGTAGAAACATTTCCTGAGCGTTAAGCGATATCGTCTTGGGAGGAGCGTTTTCGGTTTCGTTGGTGAATAATCAGTGAAGTATGACGCGATCAACGAGGTTTCAGATTTACTTTGTTCTATGGAGTGAATTGTTATATTCTTATATCGGGGTTCGACTGCACAGCTCCCTTTTACTCCAAAGTTAACACGAAGACACAACTTAACGTTCAGCACGCTGAACACAGTCGCTAGGCTCCATATGGCACATTCGACCGGTTCCTACCACTCTCCGACTCTGTTTGTAGCGATGCTGAGGCCTCTCGACACTGATCGAGAAAAAGGCGTGCCCGGGACGAACGTTCAACGACTCCCACAGTAATCGCAGCAGGCACATGACCGGATTTTTCTTGGATTTGGTTCGCGTTCCGCGAGTGATAGTGACATAGCGCCTCCGAGCACTCCAAGCTGGAGCGGGGCGCCCCAAATGAAACAGGTGAATGTGTTCCTAGCGCTTAATTTAGACAAGCCAAGTGTAAATCGCGCTTCGACAGGGCTTTAAAGCCACCAGTGGAATGTGCCGTTAAAGTTTCAGCTTTGGAAAGCTACGACGACGGGTGTATTGGCATCGATACAATTGGGGGAACGCGACTCTGCTAGTACGCGGGTGCGCCCACCCATTGTGGTGAGGAAGAAGAGGGCGCCCACTGCGACCAGGGCCAGCAGCACTCCGGCGCCCACCATGAGAGCGCCCCACGTGTTGTCGGTCGGCTGCGGTTGCTCGGGCGTCTTTCTGCGAGGCCACGCGAAAGTAGTGTAGACCACACAAGGTTGGGGTGTGAAGGGAGAACTCGATTGCCGATTCAGCCCACTGTTGGACCGTTTTGTCTGTTTGTTGGCCGATTTTAATTGGTGGTGGGGTGTGCGTGGTTGCAAAAGAAAATGAAAGACGAACGACAGCACCATGTTCTGAAAAAGATAGAGCAAATGGTATTGCAGTGATTGGTCGTCGCGACCTCTGATTTCTTCGTGTTTTATATAAAGCCACCTTCTCCCGCAGCGGTGGTAGCGACCGCAAGTTCTGCCATCGAAGCGCACTATGGCCTTGCGTTACAATAAAGCGTGGCATCCATGACCCTTGGCGATCGACCTCATACTCCGTTCGTTCTATTCCCATCCAACAAATTTATTTCGATTTTGTGCTCTTCACTTGACTTCTGCAGTGGAAGCGCTACAACATAGATTCTACGCGCCGTATGAACCGGTGCTGCGCGAAGAAAGAAAGAATGCTACTTGCAGTGCAACCAGAGGTCCGTTCGATTCGCCTGCACCACTCTGAACCAGTTCAAGGCGGTGCACGATGTGTTCGGAAATTGTGCAGCTTGATTTCCGAGGTGCAGGCAAAACGCGGCACTCGAACTGGAAACGAATGTCGAGGTGCAGACGGGGGGGCAAGCGTTATGGTTTTGGCCGACTAACGTGGCATCGAGTGCATAAGTTTGGCGGTCTGGAACTGCGGGTATGATCGGCTTCTGAGGTGTAAGTACCCTGGGGAGAACAAGGGGAGCGCTCCCCTTGTTCCCTTCTGTCCTTCCTTGTTTGCGCCAAAGCGATCATATTTATGGTCTACTAAGAGGATTTAACGGCGTTTGCGCCCTTGTGCTGGCGTCGTCTGCTGAGCTGCTGTTTCGCATATGTACTGTACGTCTGCACCAGGCCGGCAAAGACAGTGGAGAGGGTTCAGCAAAATTGTGAACCAGCTCTGCACCTTTTCTACACCTTTTGAAGCGAGAAGCGTGGTTCAGCGGGCACCATTGCTCCATTGCTGAAACGAATGCTATGATGCTGCACATCGTGAATTAGTTCAGGTGACGTAAGCGAATCGAACAGACTTCAGAGTGGGTATGTGCGGTGCAGTCACGCTCTAGGTAGCACTGAGGCAGGAGACACAACCAACGACTACGTGCGGCCTGTCGTGTACCAGCAGCCGCGTCCGACGAGTTTTATAATAGGTTTCGTCATGTTCCAACGGATTTTAACAGTCAAAGCATCGATTTGTCGAATCAGTCGCGTGTCGTATCGGTCACTGTGTAGTAGCGTGTGTCTCCTGCCTCACCCTTGTCCCCGTGACCACATTCCGTGCTACACATCCACAGCGCACAATGGCTATTCGCACCGCCGTCAAGCAATGCAGAGTCACAAATTCAAAGCCCACTCCTAATTTTTGGGTTACTTCAAGAAACATTATGCTTGTGTGCTGCTGTATTAGTAAAACTATATGTGAGCTCTTCCTTTGGGCACTTTGCAGGAGGCGGTTGGTCGCAGGCTCGAAGTTGTCCGCTATGATGAGCACGAGCACCAGCTGCAGTACTTACATTTTGAGTATCGAAACTAAATCTGAACACAAAAGAGAAGAAAACGAAGAAACACGTAAATCTTTTGAGCCATATATAGGGGCAATAAGTATAGAAGTTAAGTAAATTAAATAAATAAATAAATAAATAAATAAATAAATAAATAAATAAATGGAAGAATGATACTAAAGCTGTAGCTTTACTTTTTTTGCAAACACAATCGTAATAAATAATTTTCACTAAGTTAACTTAGTACTGAAAGGCGTTAACTGTCACCTTTCAGGCGCTAGCCTTCGAGTTTTCCTGCAGACCTAAAGAAACAGCGAAATTTTAGCTATGTTCTAGTGACCGTAGAACTGAACAGGCTCACGCGAATTGGCAGCATTGTACCCTTCCTCTTACAGCCGAGGTTGCTTAGTGGCTATGGTGTTGGTGTTGGGTCGCGGTATCAAATCCCGACCACGGCGGCCGCATCTCGATGAGGGCTAAATGCGAAAACACCGGTGTACTTATACCTAGGTGCACGTTAAAGAACCCCGGGTGGTCAAAATTTTTCATGGTTCCCCACTACGGCGTGCCTTATAATCAGATCGTGGTTTAGGCACGGAAAACCCCATTATTTAATAATCTTCTTCGAGAAATATGCCTTTTCCAAAAGGCAGAGGCACCACGGAATTTGCACTGAAATGTGCCTACTCATAGTACATGTACGCCAGAGTGAATTGAAGCACATTTGTTCCAACATGAACGAGCTTCGATAGCATCTACACGGGAGTATAAAGACGGGGAGAACGATGTATTTGAGGACATAATGATGACTGCACGAATAACAACAATATTTCAGACAAAGCTCAATGTATTCGTTCAAATACGTTTTATGTATTTTTTTTACCGCTGTTCTCTAGGACTGTTGAATAAACCATCTTCAGTCTCAATTATTGACTGAACTTTGCTTAGATGACGGCTGTATGCTCGGATCACGCAATGAGTGTTCATGCTGAGCATGGTTCCACATTAGCCGCCTTTAGCGCATTTTCCGCATTGTGTGACTGTTTATCTCAGTGACGCTACTCGTACATAGCAGTGTAGCAAATTTATATTGGGAACTAGCACACCCTATTTAGAGTGACGTGGCCAGGAAAGCTCGCAGCCAGCCACTCTCGGGTTGCGCAGGCCTTGTGGGAGCAAGGAAATCTATTACTTAGGAGTGTTTCCTCTTGATATCATGCACAGAAACTTTGACAGCTCAATCTGCCACCTAATGCTGCTTGGCAATGGGCATAACTGCCTTTTCACGATTCTCACTTATCATGGTCTTAGCCTGATGGAGAAGCTCAACCGCCTGATTGGCGTCTGAGTATTGCTACCGCTTGTTTCTCTTTGTCACACTGTCTCATACCTCACAATTGGCAATAGTCTGTTTTCACCTAAAGCACCTAAAAAAAAAAAGAAATGACTTGGCGGCCATTAAGGACATGTCGATGTCAAAGTCGCTGTGGTCTGCATGTGTTAGGTGACTAGGACAGCGTACGGATCCATCTCTTGTGTCACACTGCATGCTGATGCCGCGGAATAAAAGGGCTTGATATGACAAAAGGGTTGGTCAAGACAAAGATGAGCGCATACACTTAACGGTGACGACTATGGCGATTCGCAGCCGTGTTTCCCTTCGTGCATCGGGTATATGCAGCACCGGAAAAAATACGTAAAGGGAGTATTTACCTACGGATTCGTCGGAATCGTCGTCTTCTGTAAAGGTAGTTAAAATAAAACTGCAGTTGATATCACACAAATACTTTTGAATTACATTCGAGAGTGAGTATTTTGTTACCTCACTTTAATCGGTCTCGACGAGACGTAAATTGATGTCTGCATTTTAAGCAGCCTGTTTAAAGTGATTATAACATATTTCTTTCCACTTACCAACAGTGATCGAGTCTGACGAATCGTCGTCTTCCTCTTTAAAAAATAAATTAAAGAAGAACAAGTCCACAGTCGTGAATTGAGCGTAAAACAAAGGTTGCACTTATAAAGCGTGCGATGACGCTGCGGAGTTATACAGGGTGTTTCAGCGAACACTTTCAAACAAATTTTAAAGCTTGCCTGTGGCAGATAGCTCAATTATAGTTTATGAGCCGGTCTACTCGAAGCGGCGGACACTACTTGCACAAAAAATTGAAATGCAGAATTGCCTAATTAATAAGAATTCACTAATTAACTTTTATCTAGTTATCTTATGACCCATATTGTAATTTGCAAATTCTAGCAGTCGACTTCGCAAGGCGGATCCACTTAGAACAAATTCTCAGGACGACATATATATTGAGATATAAATTCCCGAACTTTGCGGAGAAATGCATTGGCGTTCCAGTTACTTGTGGGCTTCAGTGCATGAAACGACGTTTTGTTAACAAATTTACTGGAACGCCAATGCATTTCTCCGCAAAGTTCGGGAACTTATATCTCGAAACTGGTGTCATCTTGAAAATTCGTTCCAAGTGGATCCGCCTTGCGAACTCTACTCCTATAATTTGTAAATTACAAGATGGGCCATAATGTAATTAGTTTACAATTTAATTAATGATTTTGTTAATAATTAGTATATTTTGCATCTCAATTCCTTGTGCAAGTTTTGTCCGCCGCTACGAGTAGGCCAGCGCACGAACTAGGATTGTGATATCTGCCACAGGCAACTTTTAAAGATTTTTGAAAGTGCTCGCTGAAACACCCGGTATATCTTTCGCCACAACAGTGCAGCGGCGCCTTGAAGTGAAGCGAAAGATTTAAAATACCAGCCTTCGCCAGTGTACGCACGTGGCACTGTGAACACATTTGGTCTTTTACCTATAAGCACATGTACGATAAACAGGAAGACGCAATTATAATAATATTGCAAGACATGGGTAGAGCTGAGCTTGATTGAAAAAAAAATTATACGTGTAATTATGACTAAGTTTATGACTTATCAGGTCCTATTCCGCCTTTTAGATCACTTGGTGATGCTACGGGTGGCTTGCAATAGCGTAATGTTTACGCACGAGCATCGGCTGGCACGAAAAAAATAAAATAAAGAAGGAAGCAAGGTGTAGGCCTCCGATGGAAGGACAGTCCAGAGCGGAGCGCCTTTGACGCTCTTGTTTGTCCTGATCTTACATTAATTTATTCGGCGCCCCATTCCACTGTAATAAGTATGCACGAACTAGCCAAGCAAGGAGCCGTATTACAAATACATAGCATGTTTCTAGTATTTGTACAACTCCCCAGTGAACATAAGTCGCCTGTGTAATTTTTATTTTTGTGCTATAGCGACGTACTGGGTGGAGAGGTCTTCTTACTGCTGATACTAGTGCATAGAAGCAGAACGTAATACGAGATGGCGACTATATGGAAGGGGCGGAGGATTTGATTATTTTAACCAAACAGAGCCAACAAGAAACTGACTTCTCACTCTCTGGTTCCAGCGACTAGGTAATATCTGGCCAAATCACGCGAGAAAATTTGCCGTGTGCCGATCAAAAACAATAAAACTTACCCATTTCGTGCGCGGTTGTGGTTGGCTCACTTTCGGTGCCACCGGCAGCTTCTTCTTCTTCTTTCTTTTTGTTGACATCTCTCGCTTTCTTTCTCATGGAGCTTATAACAACAATATATATGGCCTAGCTGTGTTATGTTGTTGTTGACGTGTAGAGAGAGGGCGTCGCTTTATTCGTGTATCCTGATCCCTTTCCGTTTCTGGTGACCACCCTTCTCCAATGCTACATTGTCATTATGTACTACGGATTTACGTGTCAACAACGCAAGCGCCTCATTGTGTTTATTCCAAACCCTGAACAGCTGAGAGGTCATGTTACGAAGCGAAAACCCGCAGGGTCAGCAAGGCCATGGTCCGGCTGGCCCACGGCATGGCCACGGCGACTAGAGCTCTGGTTTAGAGGCCTCGCCGTCTAAATCTAGGACCACAATATTTCTTTTTTCTCTTTGTCTCTGTTGTGGCCTCAAAAAGGTTTATACATTAATAAATAAGTAAGTTGATAACGGGTTATTCTATTGTGTGCATCACTTGATGATAGCCTTAGTGAGTGTGCTCTAGCGTTCACACTAAGGAAAACTGACAATTGCATTGTCGCATTTATGGTTTTACTAATAATTATTCATTACTTAATTTCACTAACCTCCCTTTCTAACTTTGTTTCGCTAATCACTCGTAAGCGTAAGCTGTATTGAGTTACAGGGTAAATCGTTCTTTTTACCGCTAATGGCTTGAAAGCAAAGAATACAGCAAGTATCTTTATCCAAAAGATTTTGTGTTTACTAAATCGTCTTGTATTTTAGTCGCATTAATCGGCAAAACTATTGATTATAAATCTATTGCCTTAACGCATATCTAAAATATGCCCTACTCTTGGCCGATCCCCCTGAGTGGGTATGTGCCAATGACATTAAGATCATCATCATCATCATCATCATCATCATCATCATCATCATCATCACGTGTATTGTCTCCAGCAGTTCTACAGAAGGTAGTACGGATTTAGTAGGGATTCGTGATACAGAAATCACAGCATTTAGGGAGCTTGGAAAATTCTATGATACGTGAGCACTTGTATGATGCATGAGCCTCAGTCTGCCCAACTTGCTTCAGCTGAGAGGTGCGTAAGTGGTTAAATTGCATTAAGGCCGCGAAAACCTAACCATATAATGGGGCGGGATTTATAAATAGCTGTTGCTTGCAGGCATGCAAAACAATTCTAGAATTATTTTAACGGTCGTAGCTTCCACGCTACATTTCTATTTCCGCTTTCAGATGCCGCGTTCCATTGCAGAAGTTGAGGCGGAAGAGACCGAGACCAGAGTCTGTTGAAAGATACCGGAGGCTACAAAACTCACGGCCAACGCCATATAACCTACTCGTCGTATAACCTAGCCGAGTTGTCTGCTTGAGTCGTTTCATTCAAGGCCGCTATGCATACTCGAAAAGGAGTACGCCGTAGTTGTGCCGTAAGCTAGTAAGCTAGTGCACTGATACGTGGGCCTTCATGCTTTCACTGCAGTGAACAAAAAGCGTTTACGTTTGTGCTTTGTGCCATCTAAATGTGAACTCTTGCTTTCGCGAGATAGTGCCCGTATTTACAACGCAATCTTACGCTAGAATCTGTTCGTAAGAGCAGATTCTAGCCAATTATGACGTCGGACACATTAGTGAAGACGACCGGCCAATGTACAGCACCCTCGAATGAAAATATTAATGGACGGCCCTAGGTTCGTTCGTCGGCGCGTGCACTTTGATTACGGTATGCCGGATACGACCGACAGAGGCGTTGATTGTTGGAAATCTACATCATGCTCTTTGGACATGTTGAACTATTGCGAGTTTTCAGAATTTATAAGCGCAGAATGATGACAAAGGAAAGTAATTCTTTTCTTTTATTTTCAAGGGTGCCACTAAGTTCTGTTCTGAAAGAAATGCCCGTTATCTTCTCTGGCCTATCGCAGTGCATCACCCCCATGTTGTGTCACTCTTCGGCTGAAAGATGAATAAAAGTCACATTAGTTAAACGGTTCGGGAACGAAAGGATTTGTTAGGGAAAACACGAGGGATAGGGGGGGGGGGGTGCAATGTAGCAGAAAAGATAAGCTACAAAGCTGATTGCTTCATCCGAGTGATCGCCTAGACGGGAAAACTTGAGATGTGTATGCTTTTACAAACAAGAAACAACATTCTGCCCCTAAAACGGGACTTTAACATTTATTAAGACATTTCTTTTGTCTGGTTCTTTGGTGCTTTGAATTTTTGCCTTCTTTCTTTTTCTCTTTTTCGACAGCAATGCTTCCTCACCCATCGGCGAGAAAGTTATGCGAAGAGTTACAATAAGCAATCCTGAGACATAGCCAGCACTGGGGTAAGTATACAAAAATGAGGTCATTTTGTGTCCTTGCGCTCTATCGGGACTTCCTGTGCCCATGTCCCTTAGCTCACCAGGACACTATAGGAATACCACCTTGTGCCGTTCTTCTTATATGCGTACGAGGACACATGGACGACTACCTTTGCGCTGTCCCCAAGCAAATAAGTTTCCAAAACAAGCACACAAGAACGGCACAATAAAAGTATCCTATTGCATCTTCATTCGCGTAGCGCACAAGGATATAACAAGGATATCATCTTGCATCTTTGTCTCTATAGCGCTTATTCAGCGTGATGATGAACCACTAAATACTATGAAGTGCGTTCACTAAGCGGAGCTGCCATGTCTTCGCTGTTCTGTCCCGGTAAAGGCTTAGGTGTGTCCCTTAAATGCGTTAATGTAAGCGCACGTGGACATAAAATGTGTCCTCACCTTCTTTTGACATAACCGCTTCTGCACCCGCAGTCGTTCTCGCTGCCGAAGCTTTCCTGCGCTCTGCCCTCACCCGAGTTGTGGCGCGCTTGGTCGCATCTCTGGGACGCTTCTTTGTCGTCGGCGTCAGCTTTGCGGGCTTCTTCCGGCCGGGCTTCGTTTTCAGCTTCCGAGCGCCCTTTGAAAGCTTGGCGTGATGCCGTGCTTTGCGTAGCGACCGCCTGAGCGTGGTCATTACCGGTCCCGCCGATATTATCGGAGGCTTCGGCGGTGAAGTGGCCGGTGCGCTTGGCGGTAGTGGCACGGCATTCTCATGAGCGTCGGGGGCGGCCTTGTGACGGAGCTGGCGCTTGTTGTGTTCTGCACCGGCAAGTTGTATAGGGGTGAAGTGGTCGTACAGCTACGCGCACACGCACACGCACGCACACACCTCCGCGTAGTCCTCCCCAGGGCCGCTAAAGTGCACGGCAAATTAAGTAGGTGGCTATAGCGGGATTCTCAAGGTTCATCACGATTCCGCCAACTTACCCGTTCCGGCGAAGAAAAATACGACGGCGATTGCGCTCATTGCGGCCATGCCGGCGACGCAGAGCAGGATGTCGCGTCCCGTGATGAATGGCACTTTCTTGCGCCGCCTGTAATGTTTCGAAGGTCATATTATACGGTTCCATAGTCGTCGTCTAATCGAAGGTTGACAAATGTTTAACGAAACAATGTGAAGCCGAATTAAGTCGAAGTTTCGAAGCTGGTACGCGTAAGTGAGACTGGATGCTCTTATAATGTAGCTGTCGCGCGGCAACACGAATTCGCGCATGTGCAGGGTGTTTTTCTTAGCCGCATCTAATTTTTAATAACTGCAGGCAGCAGATAGCACAATTCTGACACTTGAGTTTATTTACTCGATGAGGCGGCCATCACATCGACGAGAAATCAGAATGGTTATTTAAATAATCACCGTAATTAAAGTAAATACCTTTTCAGTTTTTTGACGGCACGCATTTCGATCTACGAATTGCAACTAGCGAGTTAGCAAAGTATATCGACTTTCAGTGACTTCTGAGGATGGCACAGGTTTGCGGTAAAAACTTTCAGTAAAAACTCACTGTTGTGCCAATTAGGTTTTTAAGAAAGCGCTGTTTTATGCATTGAAGCTCGAAAATAACTGGAATGCCAATGCATCTCGTCAGATGCTTTGCATATTCTTATCTCGAAGCTGGTGTAGTTCTGAGAATTCGTTATGAGTGGATAGGCCTTGTATGCGCAACATATGCCAACGCCAAAGAAATAGTTAAAGCTGCCTTAGAAGGCCTAAGCAACAACAGTTCGGGAACGAAAAAATAAATATTATAAGGTTTAGTTATCCTTTCTGAAAGCATCGCTGTGCAAATATATGAAAACGGCAAGAGAGAGCAAATAACGTTAAAGATATGCGCCCTTTCCAATCGACAACCAAAGCTGCGGCTAGTGTTGAATCTACTTTTGCTTGTTACCCGCCGCGGTGGCTTAAATAATGGTGTTGCGTTGCTAAGCACTAGGTCGCGGAACCAAATAGCGAGCGCGATCCCTGGTGGTCAAAAATGAAGCTGGAGTCCCCCACAGTGGTGTGCCTGATAATCAAATCGTGGTTTTGGCATGTAAAACCCCAGAATTCAGTCATTTTTTATGGTTTACATCATGAATGAAATATTCTGCCATTTTCGATGAAACACTAGGCTACCGAAGATATTGCTGCCGGTGATGTGTCGCACATCTTGCTTTCATTGTTAATGTGGGAGGTTAATGTTGCTCACGTTCAGAAGTTGGGATTCCTGCAAGTTGTGTAGGGTGGTGCGAACAGTATGCTAAACAGAAAAGTGGGAGTTGGTGTGTTTTTTCCATGGAAGTGTCCAAAGAGTGATACTTACGTTTTCCGTTTGGAGGTAGCCTCTGCAAAAAAAAAAAAAAAGTTTGAGAGTGTCACCGGGCTGTAGGTTGAATGGCTATTGTGATTCTCGCTGCGAGAGCTGCAAAAACGTTTAGAGGAGTTGGTTGACATGAAAGCGTGCTCTGTATTCCGTTATATTACACCGCCCCCTCTTCCCCACCCACTTCAAGCTCCCCCAATGTTTGCTCTCTCTTACCCTCTTCGTCGGTGTCATTGTCTGCTCCTGGAAGAGAAAGAGTGAGTGAGCTTCAATTTTGAGCAGCGTAATGCAAGGCGTAATCTAACCTTGGCTAAATTAACCTAACCAAACCTATAGCCTAAACCAACTTTAGCCTAGCCTAACGAAGAGTGGTGGGCACTGTGATATCCTGGATTATTACAGTTGTGTCCAGAATGCCGCAGCAGTCGAGATATACAGTATTCGCACTTAAGTAATGCGACCACTAGCAAGGGGGGACTTTCGATTCCTCAGTATATATATATATATATATATATATAACGAAACAGAAACGACACGTAATAGCGCATGTCAGCAGGACTTTATTCATCTTTACTGGGAACTGTCGTCGGAAAATGAAGTGAAAGGTTGAAAGGTAAATCTACCAGGTAGCGGAGCGGAGCTGCATAGAAGCCCTGCGTTCAAATCATATCTATTCATCGGCGGTTAATGGGCTCAGCGCCATCTCTGTGAAGAGGGAAGACTTCCGGCGGAAGAAAAAATGTGACGCCATATGCGTTCAAAACAGAACTGACGTCATTTTGTTCTGAAAGGCGCGAAGTTTGTTTCGGTGGCCTGCCATTCCAGCTGTATATTCAAATTCCCCACCGTTCAACTTGATAGGTAATCGTACCCCTGCACAGAACATACTTTCTTTGGAGCCCGACGAAAATTGTTAGGTGTAGAGTGCTTGTCCCCTTGTCGGACGCCAAGCCCGTCGGCCAGTGCAGTCGCACGAAACAGCTAAAGTAAACAATTATCTGGCGGTCGTTAACTCAACTTTTGAGTGAACAGGTTAAGAAACGATGAAACTACCCGCACGATCAAATTCAGACAAATGTGGACAAGCAAAACAAGACAACGTGTGAGGAGGGCGTATTGTAACAGGCGATCTTTACGAGCGCGCATTTCTGCACCCTTCAAGAGATGCATTGCATGGCGAGTGATAGCGGCGTCAACGCGCCCTCTAACTGTGGGCGCTGAAAAAAGGAATTTATTTATCATGATGAAGTAAAATAGAGCTGTCTTTTCTTTTCTCGTCACGCGCATTTAAATTGAATATGCATTTGATTTTCCTTGAATTAATCTGACTGTGTCTCGTTTTAATGAAAAAAAAAACGCCTTTTTCTTTCCCATTTTTTTTCCCTTCATCACATAGTCACGCTTCGATCGCTGCTCCCATAACCACCCTTGCTGATGTCGGTAACAATTTGTTCTCAACCGCTTTTCACCCGAAGCTTCGCGACGTATTTGGATAGACCTTGGGTTGATCACTGAAATCTGTCACTGTAGGGAAGAAGTGAGTAATCCTTCGTCACACCCACCAAGCTAGGTTATTGGACCAACAGCATTTCATAAATTATCGCGGCCCAGTTGAACACGGCAAAGCGTTTCACCGATTGCGCGGGGATACACCGCGCCACTTCGAAGACCGCTCGAACAACGCCTATCGTATTGACCACGATTGCGCTTAATACGCCGTAAGCACATCGATGCGGCATTAACACCGTTTTAAACCATAGGCTCGACGAGCTAACCCAGCTCGTCGATCTGGCACGAGGCGAAATTGAAGTGGGCACGCAGAGCATGGCGACCAGAAGAGAGAGAGAGAGAAAAAAAGAACAACGTTATATTCATGTCACGAATCCGAGTATAAAATGCGAGGCACCGTTCT
This sequence comes from Dermacentor andersoni, assembly GCF_023375885.2. Lineage (NCBI taxonomy): Eukaryota > Metazoa > Arthropoda > Arachnida > Ixodida > Ixodidae > Dermacentor > Dermacentor andersoni. The sequence continues at coordinate 30,905,433 of NC_092817.1, forward strand.
GAGACAAGGAATCTTTTTTTTTTTTCGGGGGGGGGGGGGGGCGTTATATTTGCACGAACACGGTAGTTGGAAGCTAATCAATTGCGTACTTGAGCAATGCGTGTAAGTAGGAAAATGCTCAAGGGGGATGCACTGCATGTTTCGCTCGTCCTGTTTGGTCTTCCTTTCTTTGTTTCCTTGTTTTCGTGCGCTTTCAGTCAAATATGAATTCTTAAAAACTCGCTCGAATTTCAGTTCTTGAATGCGCTGAATGTAGCTGCGTGGCGGAAGGAATACTCTGTCTGAACAATACTTTACTGAATTAGGGACATTAGAATAAACTCGCCAAATAATTACCAAACGCGTCATCAGCTGCAGCGCAGTGCACCGGAAGTCATTGGTCGAGTAAGCTAACAAGGAGTGTTAAAAAAAAGAAGAAAGAAAGCAGGGTATCGTTCATTTTGCGTCTCTTATCTTCACATAGGGGACACTATAGTTGATGGCAACGATGACGGAGGCATTAACACCCCACAATGAGAAAGTTTCTCTTCTTCATCCGAGGCAAGCCGCACGCGGTTGTTTTCGCTGCACATCAGACAGCCCGTGAGGCAGAGTACACATACGCATAATTTCCTCAGCATGCAGGGTGCCTACATCCACCCGACAAAAGCAGACGTGACGACGTGCGCCTGCGGGACTCTCACAAATACTACCCTGTAGGGTAGAGTCAGGTGAGCATGCGTCAGAACAACCCGACTCCTGTGGCGAGGTTCACGTCAACATCGACGTCTCGGATTGGTTGGTTCACAGGCAGATGCTGCTTTCGCGAGCACCGCGTTTCAGACGCCGCGTTCCAAGCGAGCTGATCGCGAGCTCGATTTTTCTCGGCTGGACGATTGTTACGGCTAAGAGCTTGGCCAGCGAGAAATTAGGTCACGTCAAGGCTGTTGGGGTGCGCTGCCCTAGGCCAACATTTGGGTGAACCCGTTTGCATTGGGCTTACGTTACACGAGCATATATGAATGACAGCATTTCGAACTATGTACTGAGAAGAGACACTCTGAACTGCACATGCGAAAGCCTAGGCTCGAACACAAGTCTTTATGGATGACATTTTGTATTGCGCAGCTTCACAGCCGACTATGAGGGATGCTGTAGTGGCCCTTAAATAATTATAACAAGCCCCGGGGGTCCGTATTCGCTCAAATGCTCTTACGCGAAAATTGTTCGTAAGAGCAAATGTCAAGCAATCCTGATGCTCGACACGCTATTATCGAAGGTGGCCGACCAAAGAAAAATAGAACTTACGAATGAAAGGCTGTGCGAATTCTGGCCCTGGTGTTCTTTAACGGCTGCTTGAAAGTACACGACCGTCTTTTGGATTCCACTGTCGTTGGGATGCGATCGCTGTGACCACGAATCGAACATGCCATCCCGTGCCCAGTGGCACTTATCTTTCGCGCGTTCATCAGTTTTTGAAAGTTGCGGCAATCTGGTCCACAAGACAGGGAAAAATCTTCACGCGACAATTAGCAACCTGTAATATGGGGTCGAATTCGGAAAGCCTTTCCCCTCCCCGTAAGTGTGCTTCGAAATCGACTTGCCACCTTCTCTAATAATGTGTGCGGCATCAGGAACGACTCGAATTTGCTCTTACGAACGATCCTAGCGTACGAGCTTTCTGCGAACACGGGCACAGTCTCTATCGCCCTGTTGTACTCCTGCACGAGCGCACCCGACCTTATCGGGACGCGGACTGCGTCAATTGAATGCCATTAGCGAGTCTTGCAATTTTGATATCTTCACGAGGTTCTCTAGCCCAAGCCTGCTCTCATGTTATCTAATCGATGTAAATAAACAAGTGAGCCTGAATTTCAAATGCTACAAAAACAATCGCAACGAATAATGCTGGAAGAAGGAACGGTACGACGTACCCATGGCGCCTCGCCCCTGCTCTTCTTTGCCGGCCCGCAGTGACCTCTGGTGGGAGCGTGAGGGGCATTGTTCAGAGAAAGAAATAAACGAAGGAAGTAGTTGTTTCTCATACAGCAGCTGACTCTATTGAGTTCTCAATCTGAACAGCTGTTTCTCTCACACATGCGTAAAATTACACGCATTCTTGTTCATAAAGTATGAGGAATTTCTCTCTTAAATATATGCGTGAAGTGTGCTGGTCGCTTGGCTGCAAGCGCATTGAGGAAAAAGAAGACGTTTAGCTTCAACACGGTTCTTGAGGGGGCACTTGCCATTAAATAAGCCATCATCATCATCATCGTTATAATATCCCCCGGGGCAGTGGGGTACGTTATTTCTCGTAGAATCAACAAACTAGCCAACCAACCAAATAAATGTGGCGTAACAGAACCCAGGTCGTTGTTAGAACCAAATTGAGATAAAATCTAGTCTTAATATTATGTCACTCCTGAATCGTTGCTGAGGAGGTTGGGATCGAGGTTTCTTGCTGATTTTCTCTGCCCGCCACCTATTTTCGTTAAAAGTTTAGTTAGTCTCAGTCCCATCTTTGCATCTTTAATTAACGTACCCGTTGAAGGCTCGCAACTAAATTATTCTTTTTTAACTACACACCTTGAATGCACGCTTGCAATGTTATTTTTTCGTTTTGAGTGGCATGAAATGCGCCTACTCATCGTCAAAGCGTCCTTCATGCTTGTCAACCGCTGATTTTAACCTTGCAGGTTCTGTCAGATAAAAGTCGTCTCCTGATAAACGCCATAATGCAGTGAAGATATTTTGGTTCCCGCCGATATGGGAGCCATTATGTAGGATAAAGATGCTCCACATTGGAGAACTCTTTAGAGAACCCCTCACTTTGCAGGCACCGTACGAATAACTCCTTTATTTGGGAGCTACGCATTTCATAGACTTAGTGGAATCGCCTGCGGTGTTATTCTCGATGTCGTTCAGGGCTTTCCTAGCCGAGCGGATGAGAGGGAAGCCGCCGGTGTTGTTGACTTTTTTGGACCAGTCGTCGTACTCGGCGTCGAACAGCGCGAGGCCGAAAGGCAAGGCGCCTTGGTCGGTGTAGGACAGGCACATCTGCAAATTCGGCACAATGGTTCTCAGTATGTGACATGTACAGTCCATGCGCGTAATTATGAGGATTACATATATATATATATATATATATATATATATATATATATATATATATATATATATATATATATATATATATATATATATATATATTAGCATGCTAAGGATAAACTTGAACAGGGACAGCGTTAACGGCGGGACATTGGAGACAACGTTCAAGTTTAGTTAGTTTAGTAGGACACACTCCTGTAATGCCCACCCCTTAAGTCGCAGTTTTACCAGTATGGGCTGTAAATAGAATTCTTCACATTCTTTACGGGTACTGGTTCGGATATGAGACTTTGTGCGCACCTTCCGCAATCAACCCTGTGTGTATCATTTTATTTATCATGGCATTAACCTTGAGTAGCACCTTAACCGTGCAGCCGGGCACGCCTGTACAGTTTCATTAAATAATTTTTCTCTTTCTACACAATCGATACCATCTTTCTCTTCTATTACTCCTCATTCCCTTGCGCTCCCTCCCTTTACTTCCTCTCTCTCCAAGAGGAGCTCTCAGCTTTCTTCATAGATAGATAGATAGATAGATAGATAGATAGATAGATAGATAGATAGATAGATAGATAGATAGATAGATAGATAGATAGATAGATAGATAGATAGATAGATAGACAGACAGACAGACAGACAGACAGACAGACAGACAGACAGACAGACAGACAGACAGACAGACAGACAGACAGACAGACAGACAGACAGACAGACAGACAGATAGATAGATAGATAGATAGATAGACAGATAGACAGATAGATAGATAGATAGATAGATAGATAGATAGATAGATAGATAGATAGATAGATAGATAGATAGATAGATAGATAGATAGATAGATAGATAAATTTTATTTAAGGTGTCGCAGTGATGATGAGTGAAATATTCTGAAACGGCCCGTGCGTGGCACTCCGGAATATCGAAATAAAACAACAACAACAAAGAAACGTGTTGCAGTTTCATTAAATAATTTTTCTCTTTCTACACAATCGATACCATCTTTCTCTTCTATTACTCCTCATTCCCTTGCGCTCCCTCCCTTTACTTCCTCTCTCTCCAAGAGGAGCTCTCAGCTTTCTTCATAGATAGATAGATAGATAGATAGATAGATAGATAGATAGATAGATAGATAGATAGATAGATAGATAGATAGATAGATAGATAGATAGATAGATAGATTTTATTTAAGGTGTCGCAGTGATGATGAGTGAAATATTCTGAAACGGCCCGTGCGTGGCACTCCGGAATATCGAAATAAAACAACAACAATAAAGCAACGTGTTGCAGCGAGCGTCACATGAAATTGTTCGTCATAGAAACCACGCACTAGAAACACGTGACCGCAACACAATATAGGTAAGCGTAACAGTTTTCAGTAACCTCTAGCGGTTGCTTATATATAGTTGCGTAAGAAATGAGTGAGGATTTCTGAGTAGGTTCGTCTCCCCGCGCGGTTTCAAGCTTGGCACACTCTGACCTGAGCAGTTAAGGACCAACCAAACAACGTAGAGAAACTTCTGGAAACCATGAGCGGGGTGCTTCAGTACTGTTGTCGGACCGAGCGGGCCATTACATAACGAGCGCGAGATGTAGTTGGCTGGACAGGCAATGTCATGCTTCCAGATATTTTTTTCATTCATGGGCCCCAACAATTCCAAGGTTCTTAAGTGCACTTGTAACTGAACAATCCCAAAATTATCTCGGTATACGCTATGCTGACGATGAGTTGAGCCACTGTTTCGCCACAATTAAGCTATTGAAACATATACGTGCGGCATCCACACCTGCCGCACGTATATGCAAAAGAAAGCGTCACTTTCAAAATGCAAAATGCAAGACAACCAATCGAAAATTCGTTCAAGGACTTCGGGGAGTGCCGTGCCGAAACACAGGCAATCGATGCCACAGCGTGACAAGCAAGGACGGATGGGATATTTGCTTGCACGAAACTAACTTAACTCAACCTAACCCCACCCCTCATAACCCAAGCCGTGGGTCACGCGTGTGCGAAAGTCGTACTTCTGAAGCAGGCTGCACTGCACCGACTCACCGACTCAGCATAACGACGGAGCACAGCATCTCGCGTCACAAAATTGTGCGCAGCAATGTGGGCTACTTTCTGTTCCTGTGAGCTGGCCGTGAGGTTTGTCCGAAGAAGTGTTATTTGCGCTTTGGCGGTAGCTGCAGCTCGTGGGCAGCACTGCACCGAAGTACCACTCCGAAAACTTGCTGTTTTGTCGTTGTCAAATCGTTGGCTCCAAGCTGAGATTTTCTTTGTTCGGTCACTTTTGACTACAAAGGGAGAAATAATTTAATTGCGGCAGAGCCCATCATTACTCGCCTTCATGTATATCGTGGCTGCGGAGTCGAAGATGAGAGCGTATCCCTTGACCGGGTCGTAGGAGACCATCACAAAACGCTTCTCGTCGAAGAACGTGTGGTTTGGCCCGTACGATGGATGTTCTGTGATCTGGCAAATTGCCGTGCGTAAAATGACAAAGAAAGGGGAAAGGCGTGTGTAAAAGGTTAGTGGGTAGCCAGATGATACAAATCCGTAACAGATATCGTATGTACATTAGTAGCTTTGTGGAAATAGGGGCTAAACGCACGCTTTGACCCTATTATTTCTTTGCACAGATCGCTAGGTGAGTAGCATTTTAGAGCAGTTTAAAGTATGGCGAGAAACTGGCCCACTTACGCTAGAATTGTTTGTAAGAGAAAATTTCAGCCAATCCTAATGCTGATGATATCAGCGAAATTGCTCGACCAATAGCAAAAAGCATTTACGTACCACAAGCTTTTTAAATTCGGATTCTACTTTGTAGACTTCAGTATAAAGTAAATTTAAGATAACGGACAGGGACCAACGTTTCGAACATTCTTTTTCCGGGAAGTTTGCAATATCATCATGAGATATCGCATATATGGGAAGAACGAAGTGAGACCATAAAATAAAATGTACATACTTTATTTTTTGAAGCACCTATAAAATAAACAATATATAATGTCGACAGATTCATAAATCATAATTATGAGAAAAATAATAAAAGTTATACTTTTTTTTTGCGGGGGAAGCGAGTGTGATGAAATATCAGAGATTTAGAAGGAGACGAACTTTGTTAGCGGCAAGTATAGGACTGCCTTTGTTATGACATGCCGGCATCTGCTTCGCGCGAGTTAACCATGACAGCGGATAAAGGTGTTACATTTAAGCTGTTATAAGCATTTAACTGTTATAAGCCGATTGCACATCACTAAGCAATTCCAAGGTTTAGGCCTAACGAGGCCAGCAGGAGAAAAACATATTCGTAGACCGGACTCGATCAATCCATACCGATTGACGATTTGACACGATCAAATCCATACCGGATACAGTTTCCTGCTAAATCTTACTAGGCGGAACACTGGCTCGTCTGTAGCAGCTGCAAGCATGGTGGTTTTGCCAACAAGGGAATGATGGTTAGTACATGGGTTTGCCTAAATTTCGTCCTTCTGGCTACCAATGGTTGCGACTTTGCAGACTGATCATTTCCAACGAAATGTTGCGTTATAAGTTCAGCAGTTTGCACTGAACGTGCAGCAGCCAGCATTGAGCCTTTTTGCCTTGTGCGTCTAGAAAAAAATAGGCTTGCTTTAAAGTTAAGGTCCATAAAGCCATATAAAGTGTACTAAATTAGGCCACAAGGACGTCTGACGCCACAAGTACAGGGAAGAGACAACGTCATGCACTGATGATCATTCCCTTGATACCTGAGCGAGAGTTCTATTTGATAATTTACACAGAAAGCTTTTATGACCACCCAACCCACAAACACACCCACGCCCAGCGAGCATCCAGGTCAACCACGCCAAACACTTTCATAATAAGATGTCCAACGCTAGTACAATACGTATGAGATAATGCAGCTTGGAAGTGTAATCGAGAGCTTAAGTGAAGCTATATTGCGTTTTCAAAACACGAAACTCCGCATCAGCTTCTCAATATACTCACGTAAGTAAAGCTCTGCAGCTCGTACAGATATTCCTCGCTCATGTACGGCTTACATCTGACCCCGATCATGTAGGCACTCTTGTTTTGGCCGCCAACCTTGGATCTGTACCAGCGCCCGGCTAGGGACATGGATATCAGCGTCTTCGTGCTTGCCAGGGTTTCCTTGTTGTTGCCCATATACATCAACGTGTAGTTCTGCGACAAAAGAAATAAAGGAAATGGGGGAGGAGAGATCGGTTGCATAGATTTAGGCGAGTGTTTTTACGAGCTATCAGATGAGGAGGAAGCAACACTCTTTCCGCTAACGAAGGCCTAGTGTGATTTTGAGCAGATTTCTAAATTATCTCGCAGTTGAACCTAGGCCTCTCAGAAACTTGTAGCAAATGTATTCACTAGTCTCATCTTGACGCACGTTAAAGAACACCAGTGGTCTAAATAATGCAGAGACCCCCTCACTTTATCGCCTGCTTGTTGCTTTGGGGCATAGAACCGTGTAATTATACTTTCAAACATCTCGTCGCAACACTGCTGAGCCTGGGCCCGGATTCACAAAAAAGCTCTTACGCTAGAATTGCTTAGCGAATTCCGGCCAATCCTGGTGCCGGACATACCATTATCGAAGGCGGCCTGCCGATAGCAAATAGCACTTAGGAAAGAAAAATTTTGTGAATTCAGTCCCCTGACACGTGCTTCGAATGCATCACGGTAATTACCTATACCCCAGTGCGGCTACTCCACCGGGTTTAACTTAGCGCCTAGACTGTTTTTCACAATTCGTCTTCCCGTTCTGTACGCTCGCTGTCGTCAGCCTGCCGCGGAAAGCACATCAACGCAACATAGGTCACTGTTTTCGCTGCCCATGCCATCAAGTATCTTGCATGCCGTGAACGATGGGGAACGTTCAGGGGAGCTGTTTTTATTGTCTTTCTGACATGCTTCTTTTTCCCGAGTACTTTCTGTGGTGGATGTCTCGCGCCACGCATAACTGCGCCTACCATGCGGAAAATAGACGAAAGTAGGTCTGCACAATGTCGAGCATCAAGGAAGCCATTCCTAGGGACGGTGAGAAACAGTTCAAGACATAGGAAAAAAATTACTGTTTGCTAAGCGTAGTTTCGTTTTTTTCGTCACAACCTTCCTTCATTACTTACTTACTCCGTTGGGGATAAGAAATTCGTATTAAACAACCCATCAAAATATGTTTATTAGGATTTGTTGTAGGCGAGTTTAGGTATATTGAGTTATCTCTTGTATCGAACTATTTATAGCGCTCAACTTTGTTTGCTGTAACACAGATTGACTGTAATTCACTCGATTCAGCGATGTGTCAGATCATACACTGTTTCGCGACAATCGCTACTCGAAGAGTCCTAAGGAGCTTTGGCGCTAGTAAGCACACAGTACGTCTGGCGTTGTTGTAAAAAGCCTTTGGTATACTCTAAAGCGATATACTCTTGGAATGCAGGCCTCCATGTCTGCAAAAAGCAGGCCTGTCTAATTTTTCTGTGTACAGTGCGGTAGACAACGCAAGGGAACTTGGCTGGCGCTAATACTGGCTGAATTTAGTTCTCTGCACTGTGCAGGTGTGTAGATACGTGCCAGTACCACCAATCATTAGTAATATGCTGCAAAATCGGGCGATGGTATACATGCCAAGGTTGACGACTGGGCGTGTTGGTATAGCATATTAGAGGTTGGACTGCGCAACATTTTGACGTTTTGGCTCTTTTCTGTGTGTTTCTCTACTGTGTGTTTCGTGAAAATGTTGCGCAATTCAACCTCTAAGATGGTATACAGTCGCTAGAGAAAAAAAAAACACAACGCGTGCTTTTCACTTATGTTTTCCCTTTAACAGTGAACCACCGTGTACATTCGCGAACAGTAATGTGAGTGCCACAGATGTCACGAATTTTATCTTACGCAGCCTAGGTCAATCCGGTTTAATTTTTTTCTCATGCTACCTTCTCTAACCTGTTGCTCCCGAGGGTAAGTATTCGTTAACATACGGCACTCCGTGCAAGTTTGCTAAATACCTCATCTAACAACTTCGAGTTGCTTTATCTCGCGCGTTGTTGCGGGCGTAAGCAAAGTGCACGATCCACGGATGTGTTCAGTAAAGCTCGCATTGCAGTGCAGCTCGTACCCACCAACCGGCAATCTACTCACCAGGCTAGGATGGTATTGCGTGAGGGAACCCTTCCAGTACGTGGAGCCCTGTATGACGCAATCCTCTCGCGCGTCATCTCGTCCGCTGAAGTGAGTGCGCAGTATTAGCACGTCCACAGGTTTTTCTCTGGAAGTAACGCAAATTACGGCAATCAGGGTGCTTCTTGAGCTTTGGCACACCAAGAGACTTATGCTATTTGTATCGTCGTCTCCCATACAGGTGCTTTTTGCCCCGCAGCTTGTCAGCACCAACTTCATTATTCAGCTCGAAAGTCTCAACTTTCTGTTTCAGACAGATCATACCCCATTCGACTTTTGAAGGCCTCGTAGATGCTGTCGTATTTCTTGAACAGTGCAATACCAAGAACCACGTAGGCTTTCAGTCCGCTCCACATCGGTATTAAAGTTCGAAGTTGCTTGTAGTCCTGGAAAATCACAGTATTTGAAACATGTGTGCATGATCACAGAGAAAACTGACTGAAAGTAGTTCCGCAAAGCCCGAACGCCATATCACAAGAAAAAAACTTAGAATAAGGGTAAACAAGAAAGACAGCTTCGCAAGTGTAGAAAAATTTATCTTTGTGTGGGGGATCGAACTCGAGACCAACATCTATTCGCGACGTTCGCGATACCATCTGAGCTAACCAGGAGGCTAGCAGATCGCAGTGCGAGGGTGAATTAATTGAGAACTCGACGCACAGGGACACTGAATAAAGCAAATCAATTCTGCGAAAGCCCGCAAGGCGGAGGAAGGTTCATGAAAAGAAAAATTGTCGCCCACACGAATGTAGTACCAAGCTTTCGTCTTGAGAAACCCATATTGGGCTTCCTTTGTAGCTTCGGGCTACAATCCGGTGGATGACAATATTACTTTTCATGAACCTTTCTTCACCTTGCGGGCTTTCGCAGAATTCATTTGCCAAAGATTTCAACAACTTGATCACTTTTATTTTTGACCATGGACACTATGCTCACACCAAAAAGAAAGAATAAAATATTATTAGGATTAAAACAATTTGTATAGTAATTAAGTAATTCGTTATTAGTTTACTGAGTTATTGATAACAGAAACTTCGCTTCAGCGTGTCAAAAACTTCAATATGGTTTTGGCGTTAGATTTCTCACGCTTAAACCATAATTTTGAAGTATCAAATTCAAAATTATGATTTATGATTGCAATTTGAATATAAAAAGATATGTTGAGATTCGCGGGGCTAAGCGCTGTCAAGATTAAATAACTAACAAGTCAAGCAGCTCTAAGATATCACAAGGTCTTCCCTTTAACTCGTTTTACTGCAGTTTTTGAGACAAAGTTTACCAAGAGAGCTTGCAGGAACCACTAGCTGCAAACCACTTCAACGGCTATCTGTTGAGCGGATTCTTCTTCAGAAAGTGAATGTTCGCTTCATGAATGTAATTTCCAAGGATCTTACCAAAGAGGTGTCATGAACGCTGGTAAACGCGTCTCGCAGATGTGTCTCAGGTGTTTGTACCAACGAGGAATACCTATATCGCAGAGGTCATACCCAGTGACATTGCGTACCTTGAGCAAGTCGAAGACCAGCTTCACTTGGTCGTCTGTCGTCGTTTCGTCAGGAATGAAATCGAGAACGCCCAGGTCGTACACCTTGTTGGCCCACAAGTACGGTAGGTGGTGTCTCTCGGCTGTGTTAGACAAGAACTCGGCCTTCGCCATTTCCACGTACCTGAATGAAAAAAAAAAGAGGTGGCGACGTGGTCGAAGAAATCAGACCTTTTGTTGCCACCTCTACTTCAGCATTCGAGGAACGATTAAGAAATAATTGTGAAAAGAAAGCAAGAACGGAAGACCACACACACCTAAATCAACGACAAGTGAGATTAGTCGGTCACAAGTGAAAGGTACCGACGCCGGATTCATGTTCGAATAACATTGGGGAAAATCGAGGCTGTTCCCTCCATTGATAACCTTTCGCGGTGTTTCGACGTTTGCGCGACGGGACGTCCAACGCGACACCCGTTACTGGAGTGACAGGCATCCTGTGCACTGGCTTAATCAACCGATGAGCAATGAAACAGTTACTGTTAAGTATAGACCGCAGCCCTACCTTACCGGATGGTAGCTTCACTCAAAGATATAGAATGATAAGCGGGATAAATTCGCACTGTATGCTCGATATAGTGCTTTCTGTTAACATAAACGCTCAGAAAACAACCGCCTGTGCCGCACCGTGTAAGGTACATCCATATGCAATATAGTGCCTGGACGTTTTTAGGGTGCCACATACAACTGATGCGTACATGTCCTGTCTTTATAACCATATGGCCTCTTGTCGGTGACTTTGCCAGAAATGAAATGATCTTACAATCTTCGATGCTTGAAACGGATACTGCCGAAGCTGCAACAGTAGAACAGTTGCACGTGTGCCCTTGGCGTTCCGATGTACTGACATGCAGTCGCCGCGGTAAGTGCTCAGCAAGCACGCTAATAAAGGCTAGAAATACTGAGATTCCACGGGCCAAAACAGCTATCTGAACATTAGGCACGCCATAGTGGGAGACTTTGGATTATATTTGACCACCTAAGGGTATTTACCGTGCCGCTAAATCCAAGTAAGCGAGCGTTTTTGCATATCGCTCACATGCAATGGTGGCCGCCGCGATGGGGATCAAACCGGCGACCTCGTGCTCACAGCGCAGCACCATAGTCACTGGGCTACAACGGAGGGTCCTATTGAGAGCTGATAATTTATCGGTTCCCGCAGAACAGAGTTAAATTCCGGCACGCGCTGCCTTAACCTGCAAATGAGTGTTACATGCGGCGCGCGCATAACACTGTGCAGTGCTAAGTGCCAGGCAGCGTGGTTCTTCGTGGTCACGTGGGTACCCGAGGTGCCAGGCGTCAGCGCTTTATGGGAATAGTCCAATTACACCTCGGATGGTGCGCCTTCGGTTACATCCTACGGAATTTTAATGGCGTTGTCTGTTGAAACAAGCAAGCAAGCAAGCAAGCAAGCAAGCAAGCAAGCAAGCAAAGCAAAGCAAAGCAAAGCAAAGCAAAGCAAAGCAAAGCAAAGCAAAGCAAAGGAAAGGAAAGGAAAGCAAAGCAAAGGAAAGCGAACACCGAAGAGAAAAAGACAAAGCAAGAGAAAAAGAACACCACCGAATAAAAGAGAACAAAACAACACATTGGAAATAAATAAATAAATAAATAAATAAATAAATCAAAACCACCACACATGGGGATCTGATAGACAGATAGAAAGAGAGAAGGAAGGAGCTAGAGATGCGCTGTTGCAGTGCTCCATAGCTTTTAACAAAACGGCGAGTGGGCAAGTAAGAGTAACCGCTAAATTATCTCTCGACGTAGTTATTCAGATGTGCATTTTATGAGGAGAGTGGGATGACGCGTGGTTTCGGCACTTGGGCGATACGATTCGCTATATTGCGGTATACCATCACGAACAATCGCGTCGGCAACAGCAAAGAGCACGCTCACTTTGCGGCGACCCCCATGCCGAAGCGGGTCCGCTTGTACTTCCTGGCGTGGTTGAGAAAGCGGCGCAGTGGCATCAGTGAGCCGTCGTCCACACTGGCGAGCACGTAGCCGGGGTACTTGTACAGCGAGTCGAAGAACACGGCGTCGCACAGGCCGTCCGTAGGGAACACCATCGCGTCGCGACTGCCGTTGCCGTACGCGCACACGAGCGGCCTCTTACCCAGCTCTGGGCGCAGGTGGCGGGTGACCAAAAGCAAGCAGGCGCGTTAACGCTGGAGTCTACCTGCCGTCTTTCATCTGTGCTAACGATCGCGTCCACTTTTATCGCATCCTTGCATACAATTCCGTCATGAAATCGACACGAAATCACAACCTTTTCAGGGGCTGGGTGCGCGATTGCGAACGCCACAATAGTGCATCGAAAGCAAGAGCTAGTGTAAAAATAACCATATTTGAAAGCTATCGCATACGTATAGAAACAAGGGCCTGATTGGGCCTGTGCGGCTTTGCTATATCTCTGAGATGTTTTAGTAAAACGAGTTGGAGTGTGGACGTCTTGAAGTTTGCTGTCGGTATCAGTATGCCATCATGTAGCGGGTTCATTTTTTCCCCATCGTTTTTCATAGTGCTTTTACGTATACGCAGCAATTTTTTCAAGTGGCTGGATGGGTGCTTTCCAAGTATGGCTATACATGGAGCAGTTACGTTCTCGTATCTAACGTTCCTGGAGAAGGTTCTCGCATGGAGTCCACATTTAGTAAACTTGTCAAAATTCAGTCAATAATGAAAAATACTTGATTCGTTCTGCCGAAAAGCGCTGTTAAAGATTCTGAAAATGCGAGAATTGTGAGTGTGGCGAAACTGATTTTTCATTCGACAGAAATAACTGGTGCCTGTCGGGAGCAAATGAGCATATAGAGGGTTAGGTGAGGGGGTTTGGGTGTGGTGGAGTGTTGAGTGAGTAGGACTACGTTCATTATATTTAGCGCAGAAAGACAAGTTGGGCCGAGCTGTGTTTCCTAATCTTTGGCAAGAGTGGTGAGTTGGAAATAATTTCAGTTTGCGGTACTGATTCATTTTGTCTCTGCATACACAGCGTAAACTAAGTTTCGCGCCTGTTTTACAATGATTTTTTAATCTCACCAGCCCATCTACCTTTCTGCCTCCCTCCACCGTGTTTCCTTCTACTTGGCACCCATTCTAGACCCGTGTTCACAAAGCGTTCTTTCGTAAGTGCTCTTTGCTACTGGTTGACCACCTTCGCTAAAGATCATCATCATCATCATCATGGCTACGCCAACTGCAGGGCAAAGGCCTCTCCCATAATTCTCCAACTACCCCGGTCATGTACTAATTGTGGCGATGTTGTCCCTGCAAACTTCTTAATCTCATCCACCCACCTAACTTTCTGCCGCCCCCTGCTACGCTTCCCTTCCCTTGGAATCCAGTCCGTAACTCTTAATGACCATCTGTTATCTTTCCTCCTCATTACATGTCCTGCCCATGCCCATTTCTTTTCCTTGATTTCAACTAAAATGCCATTAACTCGCGTTTGTTCCCTCACCCAATCTGCTCTTTTCTTATCCCTTAACGTTACACCCACTATTCTTCTTTCCATAGCTCGTTGCGTCGTCCTCAATTTAAGTAGAACCCTTTTCGTGAGCCTTCAGGTTTCTTGTAGTACTGGTAAGACACAGCTGTTATGCATTTTTCTCTACACTTTCGCGAAAGATAGTGTTACGCTATAGCGACAGCAAGTACGGAAGAGGAGGAGGAGGAGAAAGTGCGTTTGTCTGAAGCGGCTTGGTGCCGATGTGGCAGCTCTTTTCCATTTTGTTGCCATAGCAATTATATGGCCATTCTAAGCGCATTTCCGTCGTCGGCGTCGGCATCGCCTTCGCCGTGATGTCCCTGAAAAAGTGCAAGTGCGATAACATCGCTGCCGCATGCCTTAAGTTGCGGGTCCGATTGAAGGCGTGCGAGGATGAGCCGAGAAGCATGGTGGCTCGATCTCGCGCGCGGAAGGCAGCTTGGAAGGCATGTGCGGTGAGTACAGAGTCTAAACGCGCCGAGGGCTGATGGCTTCGTGTGCGCTGTCCTCACGCCACTTAGTTCGCGTTGAGGCGAGAGGCAGCACTAAGGTCACTTCGCTCGCTGCTGCTGCCGCTCTTCCTCACGCCAGTGTTTCAACAGCGAGTGTCTGCGTTCAACGAGTGAGACGTGTTCATGTTTGCCTAAGCGTGCGTGACGCCATGCCTGTTAACTTAGTAAGCGAATGTTTACAAGTTTATATGTGCGGTAAGACTACCACTCTTACTTCGTATAGCTGTCTAATAATTTGCTATCCTAATCGATGCTTCGCCTTTCGGTCGAAACTGCGACATTTTTCTCGTAAACTCATCTTAAGTAAACGCATCCCCCTCTTAATAGTTTTGGTGGAGGTGCGGGGTATAGGGGCGTGTAGCTGAAGACTGGTGAGCCCCATCGTAACAGTATATCCAGTACCAGTATTGGCTAGAACTTTCTCTTAAGAGGAAGCTTTAGCTCGGGCCCAACTCCGACGCGGCCTACTCAAATACATGTAAAACGCAGAAAAACGTTTTTCAGACATAACCTCTGGACCCATTTTAATGAAATTTGTTGCATTTGAGAGAGAAAGTTAAATTGCAGTGACTGTTGGAAGCGGAACTTCAATTTAGGGCTTGAATTTGTTTAAAAGATTTTCAAATATTCGACCGTATGAAAAAAATAGAAGCACGAAGTTTACAAATTCATAGCTCTGCATCAAGAACGGATATCGCGATTCTGTAAACGGCATCCATTAGATCATTCAAAGCGGACAAATTCTATATGCCATTTTACATCTTACGTGAATTTGTTACGTTGTTCACAAGGGTTGTGCATAATCTGTATTTCCATATTGTTAAATTTTTTTATATTCGTGTGTAACATATCAATTTTGTCCGCTTTAGATGTACTCTCAGATGAAATTCACAGAATTGTATTATCATTTTTTGTTGTTGAGTTACTGAGTTGTAAACTTCATAGTTTTGATTTCTGAAAATTTTAAATAAAAAATTGCCATCCTAACCGAAAAATTTGAAGCCAACAGTCCCTAGACTTTAAGTTTCTCTTTTGAATGCAACAAACCTCGTCAAATTTGTGCAGTGGTTGCCGAGAAAAACGAATTCTCCTTTTACATGTATTTAGATAGGAGCACCCGAGCTAAAGCTTCCTTTTAAGAATAGTGCAAGATTTATTTGTGACTACGGGCCTTGTTTTCTGTAACATACCACTAACTGTTTTTCACATTGCCTACGAAGAACTGATAACCCTGTTGGGTGCGAAATACGTACATGCATTTAGACTAGGAGGTTTCTTCATTAGCATGGGAGAGGAGAGTAACGCACAGCCAGGAGGCTACTAGATGTCCGCCTTATCACTGCAATTATTTGTCTTTACAGTTAATATTATATTAATTACATTGGGCTTCTCACCATCATGGAATTGCTTAAGCTGGGTATCAAAGCTAAATGGATATAAAGGTACCAACCGGGTGGCAATCCTTGAGCCGTCGTCTTCTTCCTAGCTTTCGCAAGTTTCTTTGTGGTAGTGATGGTGAGCTTAGCGATAGGCATTTTGCTGGCCCTACTCGTCTTTGTTTCCTTAACGGGTTTCTTGGTCAGCCTTGCAGGCGGCGAGGTCACATTGATTGTGGCCTTGGATGACGTTGTCGTTGCGGTGCTGAGCTTGGCGATAGCCTTTTTGGTAGCAGTACTCGCCTTTGTTTTCTTAGCAGGTTTCCTGGTCAGCCTGGCGGTCGGCGAGGTCACGTTGACTGCTGCCTCAGTGAGGGATGGCGTTGTCGTTGCGGTGGTGAGTTTGGAGATAGCCTTTTTGGTAGCACTACTCGCCTTTGTTTTCTTAGTGGCTTTCTTGGTCAACCCTGGAGTCGGCGAGGTCGAGTCGACTACTGTCTCAATGGGTGGCGTGGTTGCTTCCGCGGGTTCCTTGTCGGTATCTGCGGTGGAAGACGCGGACGATGGCCTGGTGACAGTTTTGTTGCCTTTCCTTGCAGGGTTAGTCGAGACGCCGGTGCGACCGGTATCTTTGTCGGGAGTGGCTTGCCGACGTCGGAAGACGTATTTTCTCTCGACAGCGGTCTCAGTCTTCTCGGTGGCACCTTCGCGACTTGCCTTCTCCCCTGGAGAGCGTGGAAGAGTCAATGAGCGCGTGCCTACAGCTCTTGTGAGAATAAACAAAACCTCTGCACACGTGACCGTAGCTGAAGGCAGTACTTCTAGACGTCCTCATGTTGCTGCTGCGCTGCTCTCTATTGAGTTGTTTGTTGGCATTTAACATTATGCCAAATTCACTACAGCCGGCGATAGTGTCTCTCTATCACTATAAGAACGTTGTGGCCAAATTTTCGATTATGCTCTGCATCCCTTATTACTAAGAGAGGCATAGATATTCTTTCTCGCGAGTCAAGTGTATTCGGAGTGTGACTGGTATTTGTTACCATTTTGATGTCAACATCACTTTAACAACGCATTTTTGCCTCGCAGATTCGACTCGTTTTGCAGAGCATGAACGAAAATACTTTTCATAAATTCTATAAAGAGATCCGCGATTTCACATGTACACGCAAGAGCGCGTTCGAGATGTTAAAATAGTGAACTGATTTGATTTGACCGACACCCTCCAAGCGATACTCGGTGACACTGTGCACGCGTCGGTGAAAGTATTGCGAGGAATGCACAAAGTTACAAATGCCAGTGCACGTAAAACGGCCGCGTTCTATTATTAATAGCCTTACCTCGGCTAGTGATGATGATGAGAAGGAGCACGCCGACGGTTAAAACAAATATTGCTATGGCAGACAGGGTGAGATACCTGGTTCGTTGGGCTTGCGCATCGGTCTCGTATCTGCAACGACAATACGCGCTGGTAACTTTGCAGCGTGCACAGGTAATATAGTGTTGGAGGCAGTTTGATGGCGATTCACGTGCCATGCAGAATTTCTGTATGCTTGCTGCGAAAGTGAACACTTACTCGAGCGTGGTTTTTTCTAAGCAAAAAAAAAAAAGAAATTGAAAAAAAATTCATACCCGAGACAATGGAAAAACTGTGGAATTATCAATTCTATGAACATATTGGCGAAAACAGTGAAGGCGGACGCGGATCAGGCACAATAATTCTAGGCGAACGCTTCCATTTCTCATCCATGTCATTTTCACGTCACGTCACGTGACTGCTAAGTAGATGTCAGTGGTTTTTCAATGTCTTGATCGTTACAGACCTCTGGATATACGCAGACATATTAAGGGAATGTGCTTCGTTTTTTTTTTCAGACAAAAATACCGATTCAAAAATTTCTACGGTAAGAAATTACTTGACATCAAGAAATACCCTTTTATACAAAGAGTCGCTAACCTGTATGTTGCGCCTAGCAAAGAAAAAAAAATGCCAGCTGTTAGCCTTCCCTGATACGACCTGATGCGTAAAGTTCCCATGTTCATACGGGGACAAAACATATTTAAAGTAAAACGATTATGTAACAGAGAAGCTTCATGTATCGCAGAAGTTATTGACCTTTTAAGTACAAGTGACATGACCAAGCTGCGAAAACCATTTGAAAATACTTTTATATATTATGCGAGGACACAGTGAAGCGAAACATTTCGTTTGGTGTTGGGATGAGATAGGCATCTCATGATTTCACAGCTGACGGTTATGGTGCTTACGAGCCATGAGTTTGGAGAAAACTCACGCACCTCTGAAATCAGTGGTCTCGGTGATCTCGGTGGTCTCATCTAATGGAAAATAAAACATGCACAAGCGTAAGTGCGCAATCAGGACAAATTTAACGGCTTGTAATAAGGCTCTGCAACATACAAAACTACGTGGCAGTATTGCGAGCTTGGCGTTATATGGTAAACCTAATTGGAATCAAATAGGGAAGCAAAAAAAAGGTAATAAAAGGGCACGAATAATGCGTCAGTAACTTTTTAAACCGTCATTGGGAATGTTTCGTGTTTTCAGCCACGGCAAGGAATGCACGTACATACATGCCTTCAAACTTGGTTGTCGTGCAAAAGCTACATACCACTAATAACGTCGTGGGGGCAGTCATGATTGCGAGCTCGGCTCTTTACAGACATGACGAAACGAAACAAAGGTGAAGGAGACACAAACGCTGCCCTATCCTAGTATAAAATCTTGTTCGAATCGGTACGATTGCATCGAGAACTGCAACGATGGTAATGAGCGCGTACACGAAGGCGAGGAAGGCGATGCAGCAGGAGGCGATGGGACTGCACGTATCCCGTCGCCTTGTTCGCTTTTGCCGTTACGTCCTTAAGCGTAACGTTTAGCGTTTTTCCTGCCTCTTCCTTCTTTGCCTGCCTCTTCCTTCTTAGCATAGTGGATAGTTTAAAGGGAAGCAAAAGGTCACTTTCACTAGCGGCTTATGTAGTACTAAAGAATGAGATAAGCAATGCCGGTGTGATGCACTTAAGATGAGTCGGAAGTCTCTTAGGTCAGAAATCTGTTAGTGGCTGCAGAAATTTGGGGTTCGCTATAAGTTCGTGTAGCTTTGTTAAATTAGCTAATGCCTGCCAAACGAAATGGCAATAGAGGATTCAAGAAAAGAACTTTCAACCCACCCATGATGGCGTTTTCTATAGGTGTCTTCTTCTTCCTCTCTTATGACTCCAAATACGAAAAGAGCAATTTAAGTAACTTAGAGCTGCCATTGTCTGTTATGAGCAGGCAAATGAGAATAATACAGCTCAGTGTTTTACATCATTGTGGCGTCTAATCTTCTGAGCGCAACAAATCACATACCATATTTACACGAATCCCAGCAAATTCTGTTACATCTTTTTTCGTACTCGTCAAGACCAGGGTAGCGAAGAAAATAATCAAATGTTCTGCACAGGAAGTGCGTTATTCTAATAAATTTAATCTTGAACGCAGCAGAGTCGCTTCGAGAGTGATAAAAATATTCCATAACATGACGCCCCCAACCGGGCCAATCTCCCATCGTGGGTATGTGCCAACACCTTAAGGCGATCATGAAGACGACGACGACGACGACTTACACTCACCTGCTGCCGCCCGATTCATGGCCGATCCCTCGTAAGGGGTTGAGCCGTATCCACAGGCACCAAATGAAACAAAGCCTTGCTCTTGTGGTGCCACTAAGAGTAATGCACTTTCTCCAAACCGCTCAATTATTGGCTGATCCCCCACGGTGAGTATGTGACGACGACGACGACGACGACGACGACAATACAGCAACAGCGAAAACAAGCAGAAGGAGAAGAATAATAACAACAGCAATCTAGTTTTGCTTTAATTGTAACCATACGGAAAACCACCTGCTTCTTGGCCAATCTCCCATAGTGGATATGCGCCAGTGTTTGGGAAACGAAACGACGACGGCGACGACGACGACGACGACGACGAAGAAGAAGAAGAAGAAGAAGAAGAAGAAGAAGAAGAAGAAGAAGAAGAAGAAGAAGAAGAAGAAGAAGAAGAACGATAGCAACTAACAAAGAGTAATGAACAACCAGCAACAACAGTTTATCAGTGTGGGAATATTCGAAAATTTCGAATGCCATCGAACCTTATTCGAAAAAGATGTATTCGAGAATTTTCGAATATTCGGTAGGATACGATTATATTGCTGGCCGTAAGGGAGAAGGCACAATTCTTTGCGTTTGCTTCTATCTAATCTAGCAACACGCACCCGATCTTGTGCTGAATTTCGTGATCATATTCTGCTGCTGTTGAAACTTAGCGCGTAAAATGCGCTCGGCCACTGGACGGTTAAGCGGTGCGAAAAAGCCAGCCTGTCAATGGCAAGATGCACGGGTTTTTTAATAGCGATAGTGCATTTAGAGCGAAACTAAAGGGAGTGGAGGCGTCTGCGCAAAGGAACATAAGACTGCTAAGACTTTCGTAGTGTACATGTCCAACGAGCCGATCGTCAACAGCGATGCCCGTTCACGTTCCTCACTACGCAAACACGTCAACTCGCCGCCGGACGCCCATGTCGCGCCTCAGCGCAGCATATCGCTCACCGGTTACAACAGTTCAGCGTAAAGCGATGGGCGATACGTTACCGCATTGCGGGCCTGAGTAGGATCCGGGACTTGTAGTGCGGATCTTGCGGGCGATAGGCGTTCGGCGATGGGCATTACCATGATGTCCGCGCGCATCGCGGTGTGCTTATAGTGGGTATAGGCGCATTATACACATGCTTATTTGAAATGATAATCGAAACAACTGTTTTGCTAGCTAGCTAGCTTGCTATCGAGCGAGTCAACGTTTTTCTTGCTGAGTGCGACCACCGCTCAACCAAGAAAACAGGCGAAAGAGTCAATAAAACTATTCGCTTTAAAACTGCGATGCAAGGAAAGCGTGAACAGTCGCTTTCATGCAATTGGAAATAAAATGAATTGTAGGCATTCTGTATCTCTTCGAAAATAATTTAACTGATACGTTTGAACGAAGCCTTGTGTAGCGCAGGTTCCAACAAATCCATTGGATCACTTTATTTTCTACCTTTGCTATCGCCATCATGTCACCTGCAGTGAAGATGTGCACCAAAGGTGAGGTGCCCGGGGAGTTCTCTATGAAGCTATTGTTACGCGGAGTACGTTGGCAAACCACCAGCTTGTACGCCAACTGGTTAACTTCACGCGCATTGTTTGATTATCTTGTACATGTAGCAATCTAAGCTACAACCATGTTATTTGGGTTGCGAAGAGCACTATTATACTGTATTCAGTGAGGGATAGAGCGAGGAGGACCTCGAAGAAACCAACTATGACTAAAATACGTAACATATAAGGGTGTTTTGCGGGTGAAAGAATCACGTAGAAAGAAGTACACTAACGGCGCCAAGAAATCGAGTGAGTAGAGCGTGGTAAAAAAAATATAACGAGTGGCACAAGACCCGAAGCCGCTATCGTACGAGGGGATCAACGGCGATGATGATGGACTGCAAGCGCTGGTGCCAAGAAAGCTCTCTACGAAACACTTATGCGGCGCGACGCTTCGGCGGGCCGCCTTGACCTGTCGGGACCCTGTGTGCGCAGGCCGTTAGAACTCATTCACGGCCCCAGCGCAGATGCGGTGACTACGTGAGCGCGACAGTGATCGTGAGTTGCGTTCGCAGTGCCATGCAGTTTTACGTATAGTCATGTGGAGTCGGAACTGCGCAACCATTTTCTCCTGCCCATGGCAGCAAACTGTATAGATTATTTTTCTGGTCAACTTCACTACCTCCCCTTTATTCCTCTTCCCCCTTTCCACAATGCGCTTCGCAATGTGCAATGAGTGTGATTTAATCTTGCCCTACGTAGGAGATTGCTAATGGTGGAATTTCTACAAAATTTACGCAACTGGAATAATCCTGACGCAGCTGAAGCGATTGAGAGTAGTGAACAGACTTAGGTATACACAGAGATAGAGGGGAAAGTGATGAATGATACACTCGCTTGAGCAAATAAGGTTGAATGATGGCTAAGCGCCTGTGCCTATGTCAGCGTCGTCCCTATCTTTTTAATTTGGGAAGACCGTCTCTCGTGCTGTAAATCCATTGTTTCGACACTGATTGCTCTGTACATCCAGAAGAAGACGGCAGACCTCACGGGATGGCGTAACTGACGCCTTAAGAAAGCAAAAAAAGAAAGAAAAATGAAATCAGTAGCGATTAAGCGGTAAATGCGAGAGAAATGCGTTAACACTACGTTGTGCCTCTTTGAGTTCCCGGATCCATGATTTGGACCGCATTCACGACATTGAAAAGTGTTATTCGGGAGTTCGACACACACCCTATATAACTCTACCACGTGACCGGCTACCCACATTTCACACACCTACATGCACTTTTATAAAATTTGACACTCCTAATGCTAACGCATATAAAAAGAAAAAAAAAAGAGGGGCACGCACCCCGGCGACCTCGAACTGCGGCGCCAGAGCGAGACGCGCGAGGCAGGGTCGAACCACACGCCGCGGCGTGCCTTAGCCCCAGGGCCGACCCACTTGGTGCGGTCTCCTGAACCGCTGCCAAGTGGGTTCTTCGCCTTGGCCGCGGCCGACAGCGTCGCGTCATAAAGGGAAAGGCGCGCGCGCAACGGCAGCGGCATCGGCGACACCCTAAGCCAGCGGGAACCACGCGAAAAGCGGGACGACGGCGGAACGTGAGCGACTTGTTCCTTCGCACCGCGGGAGAGAAGGCCGAACGACGCTGCGGTTGCCAGTCCAGCGCTTCTGTGGCGCACATTCTCCGTCTTTCCTTCCTCCGTGGCTTCTACGCGCGTTGCCCGCGAAGAGCCTCCGGAGTGGCTGTGCGACTGCTGGAGCACACAGGCACGAACGAGTCGGAGGAAGTGCTGGACCGGTGCCTTTGCGACTCGTCTCGTTGCTCGCATAAGCACGAAAGGTCGTTGACTAGTCAGGTTTCTTATATGCCTAAATGTTTTATACTTGAATCCAGCAAGAATCTGTTCCTATTTGCACGCGCAAAACACAAAGTTAAGGGGCCACTTCAAGGAACGCCTTAAACAAGTGCCGCACAAAACAGCGAATAGCGGTTCGCCGACGACCACGGCAAGACCACGGTGGCAATCAAAGCGTTTACATGTAACCGACAAAAGTGGGCCGCATCGGCTTGTCGGCTGAGATCTATCTGTCATGCGCATGTAAACACTAGGTACTTTTTTATTTCATTTAGATGCAGAAGCGTGGGAAAGCAAGCTACGCAAGAGCCGGCTGTCAAAAACACCAGATTCATTGCGCATGAAAAATAAAAAAGGAAAGAAGGAAATTTCTAACTTTCGTTTGCGTGAACCTGGCGTGAGGGCGTCCGACCAGAAGTAGGGCTCAGACAGATCGACGTGACAGCGTTTGCACGCACTTGAATCACAATTAGCAACAGCTCAAAGACAGAGGACGACGGATGAACGACAGGAACACGGTGATGACTATCCGTGAGCCTGTTGTTCGTGCTTTTCTTAATTATGAACCAGTACCAACTATAACTCAGTTTAGCATTCTCCTGAAGGAATTTGCGGCTGTCAGGCCGAGGGCATTGCGACAGTCTGTGGAAAGGCAACATAGTTAGCAATTAAGTTGTGCTGGTTGCGAATGCCGGCCCGACCTGTATACACGTTTACATGCGCTTTGCAAACGTTTCGGGCCGGGTCACCCTTCCATATGCAGCCTGACTCGACGTTCGTTAAGACCCACTACGGTATACTGACGACAAAAGCGACACAATGGCGGCGATGGCTCGGGTTCAAATAGGTTTGGTTTTCTTGACGACGAGTCTTGCAAAAAAGAAAAAGAACATAAACACCACAATAATTGCGAGTGCTAGCCGAAGCGTATTGATACTTGCTGCTGTAAAAGACAAAAAAAAAATTTCGTACTTCCTCCGGAAAAATGACGCAGTGACAGAGGCAGCTTATACTTTTGTGCGTCGTCCCTATACGATAGGATTGGTACGTTAGCGAGGAATGTCACAGAACGTAGCTCTCTCAAAAGCGCTGCCACTAAAGTTCTCTGTTCAACGCCGCAGAAGAGAAGCCAGATGTACCCCAATATCTTTTTCTAGACGTCATTGTAAACGTTCCTATCTTGGTTTAGATTCATCAATGAGACTATATCATGCATGCTGTCAGAGAGTGTTGCGACCGCATCATTTTGAAGCTTGCCAAACCGCTGGCGAACGGCGAAGAGTGACAGTTGGCCTGTGACCACTGAAAGAAACGGATGACTTGTGTGGGCTACGGGAAACACTGCGAAACGTGTAAAGGTGCCAAAGGGCTTAGGTAAACTATTCTCAAATGTATACATATTGTGACACGCCGGCGACATGGCGAGACAGAACGGTCTCGCCATGATACTGCAGGCTTCTCTCCATTATTCCTCTTGTTTGGCCGTGACCCTACGTTACCTTTCGACACCGTTCTGCCTGCTAGTCTGAATTCCACATCCGAGTACGCCCGTGAAGCCATCCTCAAAGCACAAGAAGCCCGCCATATTGCTCGACGTCGACTTGTGAAGTCGCAGGACAATCAGCGGCGCTTATATCACGCCCGTCATCGTGACGTCCATTACACACCGGGCGCTCTGGTTCTCCTTTGGTTGCCGTCGCGACGCGTTGGCCTCTCGGAGAAGCTACTTTCACGCTACTCCGGCCCTTATGGTACGTCCACACTAGCGACAAAAACGCGCGCGACACGCCGCACGCGGCAAGCGCCCGCGCGGCAGACGCGTACGGGCAAGTCCACAGTCGCGTTTTGCGGCACGCGGCAACGGCCCGTGGAGTCCCGCGTTGTCTCGTTCCATTCGATACTTCTCGCGACAACGCGCTCTCCGTTCTGCCCATTTCGTCTTCCATCGGAAGTGTCTGGGTTTTTTGCGCCACTGCCGGCTACGGACGAGGAACTACTGGTGACTGTGAACACTATAATACTTGTTTGTTCTATACTTGTGTGACGCCGACGTGCCAGAAAGCGGACGAGAAAGTTTTGGGTGCGGTACAGGGACACTGAGGGCCAGGCGCAGACTCTGCTTCCCCGCCTTCACCAATTACTCACCTGTCATGCCAAACTGCTGTCCATATTGTGCGAGCGGTTGGCGCGCAGCTCCTTGTCCGACGCTCGATTTATCATAGAGGCACGCATATCCGCGAACGGTTTCCAAAAGCGCCTCCATTGCGAGGCGAATTCTTCGTCGACGCCTCAGTGGTGGTGTGGTAAGGCTAAACAAAAACAGCCCCCTTGACTGGAAATGGCCTCTGAGATTTTACGGCGCGCGTGTCACTGTTCAGTCTCAGAGCCCATAGATTATGATTCTTTGCTTATGCGACAGGTGGCGCCACAACCGCGCGGCTCGTAAAGCGGCTCGCTTCTGATTGGTGGTCGTTTTGCGTCTGCCGCGAAAAATGGGTCTCGCACCCATTCGCGCGTTTGCCGCGCGTTGCTGCCGCTTTTCGTGAATCTTGCCGCGCGCGTCAGCACCGCTCGCCGCGCGCGGCGTGTCGCGCGCGTTTTTGTCGCTAGTCCGTGTCTTGCGTCAAGTAACTGACGTCACGTACGAAATTGCCCCTCTTGAGCCAACCGTGGCTCCGCGTCGCTCCGACGTGGTCCACGTCGCACGTCTTAAGTTGTATCAGTCGCCCGCCTCTTAACCAGCACCGAGCCGGTGCTTCAGCCGCCGGCGGTCATGTGACACGCTGACGACGAAGATGTTTTAATCATCGTCGGAAGAAGACGATGTTCTGGGCTTCGCGCGCTGGCTACCATCTTGTCAGCTGATATAATTATTGTAAATATTCTGTAAATACACGTCTGACTGTTTTTAACCCCGTAACATTTTTTCTAAAGATGCAAGAATCTATAAGAACCTCTACTGAATATTTTACTGGTACTTTTCCACTTGACTTGAACTCGTCAGTTCAGGAGGATCATATTGCACCTCAAAAGTTCATTTAACACGTTAACCTCAATGCTCAACTTCATCGACCATTCGACTTCATTCAACCCAAATATTTAGCTGCTTCTTACACTTTCGCCTCTTGAAAGTTCCTTCTTACACTACGAGTATAAGGTCTGAATCCTTGGCCTCACTCGCAATGCTAGGGGTCGCCTACCTCGCCTGAACATCGCACCACGTTTTGAGGTTGAGGTCAAATCGACGCTGAGGTGGACTTTATGGGGTCTTAACTTCGTTACATTGCTCACCTTTGCCCGGCAAAGCCGAATGTAAGAATACGTTTTGTGAGTTCGAATAAAATTTCGTCCGAGAATCGATAATTTTAGCTTTCTGTTTGCAGTATCAAGTTAACAGACGTAAGTAAAAGGGCATACATTGACAGCTCTGTCAACAAGAGCCGTGTGGGTTGTTGCCTGCTGTATCTGCCTTCTTGAAAGCGTTGCTTCTTATCGCCTAACAATGACCCCGCATAATTGCTTGTCAGAGGTAACTACCATCAAATGCTTAACTTTACGACATCCTACCCCATTTGATTTATACATATCTTCGTCTCACATCAGTATTTCAGAGCGAGTCCAAAGAAAATGTTTTTTTTTTCCCCGAGAGGTTGGATCGGACCACACTGGTGATTGAATTAGAAACAGAGCCTCTCTTTTTCTTCAGATTGTTGTTCCAACTAACCAGCAAAGCGTGCGTGCACGTTAACCTATAGGAAGTGAATTTATTTCGGAACTCTTCGCAACGATGTTTCACACAGTGCGGGTGCAGCTTTAGATCGCGTCAAAGCCATCAGTTATTATGGTCCTAAGGCGGCACTGAGGAAGCTTCCGGATTGTTTGGGTTAGAGAAACAAGCGGCCGCTAGTGGTGTTTGCGGCGAAGAACAACTGCGGGAGTGATGGAGTAGCGCTCCTGGAAAATGTCTGCGCTTCGGATTCTGTTTTTTACGACTCCGCCAGCCTCTTCGTCACCTGGCGTTCAAGAAGGAAACATTCCACGCGTGGAAAACTACGGCCTGCCAGCCCACCGGAACGCAGCACTCCGCTTTAGTAGTTTGGGCGTGGTGCCCTCGAGCGGCGATAAAAAGAAGCTTGGCGGCGTTCGCCGAAGGCGCGGGAGAGGGGGAAGCCCCGAAGAGTGTGTGGTGGACGCGGGTGCCAAGGATTCGTAGCCCGGTGTCCGCCGTCGGTGTCGTCTCCTTCTGTGCGCTTCCGAGGTGTGATCGCCGCTGCCGCACTGGATACGTGCCGCGCTGGCCACAGAGCCCCGCCGGGATTGTCGTTGCCACCGTCGCATCTGCTCAACGTCGTAGTTGCTGCCGTCGCTTGTGTCTGCGTTCAACGTGAGCCTCGCTCGTTTCTCTTCGACGGCAGCGGTTTATTCGCGTCGCGTTGGTGCAGTGAAACATGTGCTACTGAGCTTTGATTGGCATTACGCTCATGACGAGGATAACGTGTGTAACAAGTGGTGTCAGAGGGGGACATGTCGTAAGCACGATTAGCAAAGTTTTCGGAGAACTGGAACCGTGAAAAGAAAATTTAAATGTGATAGATAGATAGATAGATAGATAGATAGATAGATAGATAGATAGATAGATAGATAGATTAGATAGATAGATAGATAGATAGATAGATAGATAGATAGATAGATAGATAGATAGATAGATAGATAGATAGATAGATAGATAGATAGATACATATTTACCCGACCGTGGTAGCCTGGCGGCTAAAGCGTTGCACTGCTGAGCTCGAGGTAGCGGGTTCAATTCGGGCCGTGGCGCACGGTTGCATTCCGATGTGGGCGTAATGCGAGAACGCTTGTGTACCGTACGTTGGGCGTACGGTAAAGAATCGCAAGTGGTTGATATTAAGCTGGATTCTCCCATGATGGCATGCCTCATAATAACGTCGTGGTTATGGCACGTAAAAGTAAAAAAAAAAGAATGTATTTTTTGGATATAAATTTCTCGTGTTTAACGTTCCAGTTAAGCGCTGTGGCTTTAGAAGATGCTGTAGTAGTGAGGTCAGGATAGATTTTGACCGCCCTGGGCTCCTTACGATACGCCTAAACTAAGTACACGAGCGTTCACACATTCCGCCCCCATCGGAATGCGGCCCCCGTGTCTGGACATCGAACCCTTGATTTCATGCTACGCAGTGAAACGTCATAGCCACTGAGTCACCATGAGTAGTTCACATGTCATTGTGGTACAATTTTTTTTTTTGTAAAAGTAAAACATATAGATGCATTTTTCTCTGCGACCATCACATCGCGCCCCTTATATCCAGGCTCGCTGGCGAGGGTATGATAAATATTGGTGCTTTGACGAGTTCAGCGAACCAAGAAATTTTTTGATCACTCTACGATTGGAACCATCAAAACTGTTAGATCGAATTGTGGGGTTTTACGTGCCAAAACCACGATTTATTCATGAGGCATGCCGTAGTGGGGGACTTCAGATTAATTTTGACCACCAGGTGATCTTTAACGTGTCCCCAATGCACGGGACACGGGCGTCCTTGCTTTTCGCCCCCGTCGAAATGTGACCGCCCCGGCGAGGATTTGATCCCACGACCTTGTGCTTAGCAGCGCGACGCCATAGGAGCGAAAATGTGTTTCTTAAGGAAGAACCGCACAACTTGCCTCTTACGTGCGTCGTCGTACCGCGGTTTCTCGCCCTTGTTGACTTCATCACTTCGTCACATCATACCTTGCCCTAAGTGGGAACGTCGAGCACGAGATGTGCTTTTCGCGGGAGGTGTTTCATCGCCGCGCGAAATTGCACCTATTGTGTGTCTCGAATGTCACATCACTCGCGCTTCTTTATTTTTCTTTTTCTCTCTGCATCCATTTTGTCTGTGGAATTGAACGACATAACCCCACCTGTTTCACTTACCACGCATTTATCGGAACGTGAACTGACTTCGTAAATCTGAAGCTGAGTAACAAGGTGCCTTTGGGAACAAACAGTTCCCTTAGTGCACTATGGTGACAGATGTTTCGAATTATATTATTCAGGTGACTTAGTTGTTCTGTTGGTCCAGCTAGACAGATCATCAGCGCTCAAAGAGGAGGTTTAAAAAAAAAATAAAGATTCAAGTGTTCGCTTCTTTTCGACTTTTTCGCAAGATTGTAAAGGTCGGTGTACTTCTTGCAACCCGAAGCAATATGATCACTTTGTTGACTATTAGATTGTTTGGTTTACTGAGCTTGTCGGCCGTAGTTTCATTTACTCTGTCCGTTAGACCAGAACGAAGTTTCACAAAGTGCTAAATCTATAAGTCGGGTTTTCCTTACGCACTTTGAAACCGACCACGTCGCAAACAACAACGTCATATCATCAATAACTTCACTTTCACCGCCACTGATATCGGTACCAAGAAGCTTTATATGGCTGTTCATGTAAATGAAGATGTCATTCTCCAAACAGAGCACCTATAGCGAGCGCGTAAACATATCACACATAAGTATTCGTTTACACAATTAACCACTTAAATACAACGCTCGAACATGTCGCGTTGATGGGCCGTTGCGAAACAAAGCAGTCATTGACGTTGAAGCGATTTACGAACTTATCGATTATATGTATGGCGCTAAATTATCAGGAAAAAAGAGTCCTAAGATACATAAGGACGACACTGGCGAAAGAACACTTGCTGCAATAGCCGAATCTTTTTAAGTGATACCCACAATCAAATCAACAATGCTATTAAATTGCAAAGTGCTTTATTTAATTCTAGTACAAGATAATTCTACGGCATCACTGCGAAAATATCGACAAGGCATGGTGCAACACCACACTTTGTGGCTTCTTAACAGACAATACGAGAATGTTTTCCAGGCGTTCGTGTGACACTGCAGTTGCCTTCACGAAAGCTTATGCAGCATTAATTGGAATGGCTGACAGTCCTGCATGTGATACCGGCGGATGCGAGGAGAACAATGGCCACTTATTGTGCCACTGCCATCAGCTTGAAGCACAGCAACAATTTATGTCCAACGCATTTAGAAAACTAGATGATCGTTCTCTGAATGAACAGAGAATGTTAGAACGCCGTCCCCATCGATCATTAGCTCAGAAGGCAGTGAAGGTACTTGTGTGCTTTCTGAGAATGTCTGGTATGTACAAGCGCCTTTGACTGTACTACAGTCCGCGCACGTCTCTATAGCTCCCCCCCCCCATCTACTCTCTCTTCTTTCTCTTCCCTTTCTCCCTTCCCCAGCGTAGGGTAGCCAAACGGACTCTTGACTGGTTAACATCCCTGCCTTACTTATATACGCCCCCCTCTCTCTTTTTCTCTCTCGTGTGACACCTCAGTACTGCGCACTGAGTGCAAGCAAAGCCGAGATACGTTTAGAAGAGAGGCTCCTTTCCAGCGCATACATATGTCGTGTTTCTTTTGAAGTAATGTGAATGGGGCACGTGGGCGCGACTCCAGAGAAGAGGGGAAGCCTCAGTGACCTTAGCCTACATACCGGTCACGAGTGTTCGTGCCAACACAGACACGAACATAAAGTTAGAAAAAAAAAGCACATCTTTGGAATGTCTCGTGTCGTATCTTGTCGGCGCACCCAGTGCATGCTGCCTATTTATTTGCTCTGTTGACGCAGACATCGGGGCCCGCTATAACGCCGCGAAACTTTGAGCGCCTTTCCGGCAAAGATTGCTGCGCCGTCAAAAAAGGCTTCTTTTGCAATATTTGCATTTATCGTAGGCAAATAATTAAATATTATTAAACTAAGTAAATAGGTGAAAAGAAGGCACCGAATTGCCTATACGTATACCATAGACGAAGATTGATATCGAAAGTGGGATAGAAAACGTTTGCTCTGCCGTGACGACTTCGCGCGCTTTGTAATTGGGTCGAACACGTGGTTGCTGTTATTTGTTTCCTACATTAAGAATATTTGTGTATTGCTTCCTAAGATTCAAGCAAGCGAATGAAATTTAATGGCGCGAAAGATTGGCAACGGGGAAGTGAGCCGTATGGTCGATGGCCGGCTATTTTATCTGAAGATAACATTGCTTGTTGACGCAAGACCGCACGTTGCCTCCGGCATCGCGACATTCATGACGGGATAAGGGAAACAGAAAAGACCTGCTGCATTGTCGCCTCCGCGACCCACGTGTGCTGTACGGAAAAGATATGAGCGCGCAACAGCATTGAGAAAAGCAGTCCCCTTACTTGAGACACCTTCTCTTACTGGAACTCTTACCAGCTTTGTTACTATTGGAGCAGTGCTTAACTAGGCACACTCGCTTCTATAGAAAAAGGCTCGGAAATTATACGCATACATAGTGGACAGGCAAGATGAGCGCCGCTACCAAATGCGTGGCCTGCAGGCTCCGGCCGCTAAAAGCGCCACGCAGCTCCTTGTCGTAGTGGAGCCGCTTATCGCTGCTCTTTGAATACTGTCAAGACCTTTCTTGGCACTTGTGCTGCTCACGCAGGAGAAGCCCACACGCAAGGTTCTTCGTTGCACGTTTTTTATGCAGTTTCGATTGGATTAGTGGCGCCAGCCAAGCTCAGGAAAGGGGATCATATTTCCGAATGACTTTTTTGGACTTGGTTGCGTAACGATCAGAATTCTGAACTTGCCTTCATCGTTGTGCACCGCTCTTTTACGACATCATCATCGCTCATCCAGCCTTTACGTCCTCGTTCCCTCTTCCCCTGTGCAATGTAGCAGGTCAGAGCACGCTAGCTCAGGCCGACTTCTCTGCCTTCAAATAACTTATCTCTGTTAGACCTTCAAAAGTCGCCTATATATTACAGGCAATGCGAACAACCTTCAAGTATTGGGCTCAACATAGGTGACATTTGAAGGCCTAGTAAACAGTGTGTAGTAATGCTTGCCTTGTCTGTCTTTCTCTGTGGATGTCTGTTTATTCGTGCCTCTCTTCTGATAGCTCTGTTTCACTAACAAGTCCAACAATTACTACTCCTTCACTCTTGTTTTTGCGCGCCAACAATACCATGAGCACTTCCAAAATACAAGCTAATCAAACGGTTTCACTTCTTATAACTAAGACAAGGAGCTTAGTCTTACAAGGATTACGTACGCAGGAAATATTGATAAAGGGAAAATCAGACATCCACCCGTATATTGGAAATATTGCTAGAAAAGTCATTCCTTGTGAAGAAGAGAAAATGAAATCTGATGGCATATACAGTATATTGTTGTATCTATGCGTGCAAAAGATGATGACTGGTAGACATGCCGGTGACTGTGGAAGATGGTGACTGTGGGCAAGCATTTAGAGTTCAGCTTTCTAACAAAACGTTCACGTTGGTTCCAGTAATGAAGTCAATCGTCTGATAATAGCTCGTCTGGTTCAGAAGAATTACATTAGGGCTACAAAAAACTGGCGGATTCAGTTTGTTGTAGCCCTAATCCTACGGATCCTACGGATCCGCCGGAGCCCCATAGGCGGCTAAATACAAAGCTGCGAAGACAGCGTCCATATTAAGTATCGTTCCAATGCCGACGACACAAAAGACAGCTTCGCGAAGACAGAATCGTAGTTAAGAACGATGAAGATTACTTTGGTTGTCCAAACAAAGTGGCGGCTGATAATCCTGCCTGGAAGCTCGGCGGAAACTTCGGCTGCGCACAAGGAAGGGCATTTATGCTCTGTCTGCACTTACAGTGAGCCTCGTTGTGGCTTTGTCTAGGTTAGAGCACGCAAGAGTTAAAATGTAACAATACTTGGTTCTTTACAAATTTTTTGTCGACGCGATGTGACGTCAAGTCGCAAAGACGCGTTCCGAATGCATTCCAATAATTGAGCTCGAAGCCGTCGTCGTATCCTTCAAACTATATATCTATATTGCTGGCTAGAATTGGACCACACCCATTGTTGTTATAGCCGTTGTGGTATCGCCAGCAGTCACTGTTCTAGATGACTTCCAAGGCTTACCTATTAGTGCACCCCGCATAATATGTATTGCTCTGCAGGTTACCAACCAATAGCTGTCTTCAAACGAGGTTCCTGTTAAAATCGCTTCACATTATCTTACATTGAAGAGTAGGGCATCGCGAAAGCGAGCTGTGTCCGGTGGTCGAGCGGGCGACCCACTCTCTGAACATTAGTGTATATTGATGTGGTTGTTGCTTATTTTTCCTTGCACCAAATACCCCCTGCAGCAAACGCCCTCTAAATGATCGGACATTGTTTGATACTCGCAAAGGAGAGCTTAGTCAACTTCCGGAGCTCAGATTGGCGCCAAACAAAAGGCACACCACTTTGAAGAAGGAACCTTTTCAGCAGAACAGGACTGACGGGCAAAACGGCGAGGCCCTCCTAGAGCGTCAAAGGAATGACGTGTTCTTGCGGAACACAGTCTATTGTCCGTATCTCCACATTTCGTGTAAATGCGTGTGAAACGGCGAGTTCTTAGATGAAATGCCCTTGTTTATTTTGCTACCATGAACAATCTTTGACTTCGGTGGGTTGATTGTTCTGATCTTGATATATTCTGGGAGATCGTTAAAAAGGAAATACAGGGCTTTTCGAAGACGCTTCTATGGAAGCACATATAAGATTTTTATTTTTTTCTGAGCTTCGGGCGTTTGCGCAGCCCGAAACAAATAATTTGGCTCAAAATTGTCATGTATATTTTGCGACTTCGCCAAACGTACTCCTATTTTTTTGCCGCGTGAAGAAAGAGCTTCGTTAACCGGTGAGCCAAAAACGTGCGGCCACTGTGATTTATAAGAAACCTGAGCACTTTGTTTTCCATGAACGGCGTAATTGACAGACACGCTTGTACGTGTGATGTCCTGCGTATCATTTACGAGTCATGATGTGCCATTTAGGATTCATTCAATGCAAAAATGAGGGGTTTGAAATGGCACTTCGTTAGGGTTATCCATTATGCACATGGCAGTAACATTACTGTAGTGCTAACTATAAGGGTCGTAAGGCTTCTAACTCCTCGGGGAAGCGCACATCAACCCTGTCCGGTGTTTGCAAGCGTGCCAAGTATCGTCACGCCCATTACAGAGCTGCAGTTTTGCTACCCGCGCTGTATTACGCGGCGCTGTGCATATCTGTTGGCTTGTGTCCCTGACAACCTTTTCTGCGTTTGCTTCTAGCAAGCGCGCAGGTAGCAGCGAAACGTGTCAAAACCGTTTCAGCAAGTAGACTATTCTTGTGAGTTAGTTGGTCGTTGATTGTAGAAGACACGGTGTGGCAAAAAATAAATAACAGCAAAGAAAAAAATAATTTTAATGAGGACGCGAACGAAAACTGACAGGAGGCACGGACCGCCTTTAAGTGACATTACAACATCTCTTTCTGTCCGCTTGTGCTTCTTTCTTTCTTCTTTTTTGCGGGAAGTATGTTAAGGGGAATTTCGCCACCGTTCTCGTGCAGCGGTGGAGGCCGGCTCCAAGAGACGTGCTCGGTATCGAATGTCAACACACTGCGAGAATTGCAAATTTTAATGCTACAGAATTAGAGACACACTTCACCCACTGGCCTAAAGACGTGGGCAGATCGAGAAGACAGTGTAGTCGGAAAAATGTGGGCCGGTTGTGAAGACATTGCCTTTGAACACAGCGTCTTAAATCGATATCTGCCGCGAGGTAAAAAAATGCCAGGAAATGGCACGTCGCGCACGTGCCAGTCGATTTAAAGAGCCACTTTGACGCGCGAGAAGTTTGCGTACGATCATGGCCCGATGATTAGAGTGGCTGTGTCGGAAGACAGAGGTTTGTTCCCATTATCGGTCACGCATTTCCTTATAGCGTTATAAATGGACTTCATCTATTCTGGGGGCATCTAACAGAAAATTCGAGGTGTGTTGAAGCGCTCGGAGAGCGCTTCACAATGTGCGCGAACTCGCATGTTTCCTAGCGATACGCGGTTATAGAAACATCCCTTTGATAAATGAAATCGTGCAAGCTCACCTGTGTTGTTACGTCACAATCGTCACACTGTACAGAGTTAGCGGTGGTAAGTGCTGACTAGTTTCTTGCTTTTTATCGTAATTATGAATGGTTGCAATAGACAGCAACTAATTTGCGCGGTGTTTTCAGGCAGCAGTCCGCCTTATTCGTTACGCAGGTCGTGTTTTATCGCCGGGTCTACGTCGTTTGTACGCCAGCGGCGGGGAAGGCTACTGGCGTTCTGCCGCAGCGCAGGCTTGCGTGGGCGCCGTTACTATGAGCAGCCAGCAAATAGACCCCTAGTGCTCCTGAAGTGTGCATGTGGGAACTCGTCGTTGTATACGCTGGTACAGCTTCGCTGTCTTTGATGTACCCGTTTATCAGATTGGCATGTATCTGCGAAGGATATCGAGCGTCTTCCTATCGTGGCCATGTGGTGTTTCCCGCTATATAGGCCTCATGTGGAAGTTTTGATGTCGCTTATATTCATGCTTGAAAACAGCTGCGTGCACAGGTCCTTCCTATGGAATTTATCTGGAATTTAAAGACAGGCGACTCTAAGGCGACCTTATTGTTTCATTCAATAAAAGAAACTACGTGGGCCATTTCGCGTTCTCGTTAAAGCTATAGCTGACGGTATTAAGACTGCACAGAGGTGATTATTACGTCACACTCATACATCATAATCACAATAAAATACATGAAAGTTCACGGCGTTCTTAATATGCCCGTAGTGAATACGACGCGTGCTTGATGTCAGTGAATGTCCCCTAACGTTTCGACATTTCACGTACTTCTCCGCGAACTTCTACATCCACTTCCACACCTATTAGGCGCATTAATCTGGTTAGATCAGCTATGTTCTTGCAGCATTTTGCCGGTAATCGTATACGAGCGCAGATAGTAAAACGGGCCACCTATAATATCGTAATCTGTCAGAAGCCTTGCGTTTTGATGTTGTGTATTTTAGAAGCCTGCGTCATGAACGATTTCGCGAGCCATTAGTCTTCAAATCTTAGATTTGTAATGTAAGATGTTTAGTGGAGAGGCCAGAGGCGCTCTTTAATTTGTATATGTGGATTAACGTTCGTTCTGAAGCCGCATAAGAGGGAGAGGGGGGGGGGGGCAGAATGGTATTGGAAATACATTAGCAGTTGGGAGTCGGAACGTACGCCCGTCGTTGTATACGCGACTGTTCTTTTTTTTCCATTAAGCTAGCCACAATTTATCTCAGCTCCGGCTACGTTACAAAAATGCGAACTCTAATATGAACTAATCATAACACGTCATTGCGATTTACAGTATCTGACCAGCTTCATGCACTACACTCAACAACACTAGCTTTTCCTCAAGCACCTTCTTTGACTTGACTCAATATATATCGTCAATATTTGTGACAAGCTGGAACTACATGCAGCGCTGTAAGATAACTTCTTGATCGACACATGCCCTCGGACAACCTTTTTAGCCAACATAATGAGTATAATATACGATGAGCTACCATACAGGTTTATGCACCCACAGTCACACCGAAGAATGTTATAATGTGTTTTTACGGCATGCTGCTCTCCTAACTGCGGCAGTGTTATTGAGGACGCTCACATTCTGCCACCTTGTGGAATTCCACAAAGTGGGCACTTCTAGCTAATGACAGAGGGCGCAATCACTCCGTTGATCCAGTCAAAGCTGTGAAGATGGCCAATTCGACAACACGCCAGAATTGCACATCGTCCAGAATAAAACCCTCTGAGTTTCGTTACCCGGCGGAGAAAGTGGCTCCGGTGGTTGCAAAAGGCAGGATGTCCGCATCTCCTTGCCGCCAGCCGGTAGCGAGACTCGTGTTTCAAGCCGTCCAAAACAATGCAGAGTTCACCCGCAAGCTGTAGCTTTTTACGAGCTTGCACAATGCAGGCCGATTCCATGGGAAGGAGGAGGTGCAGTCAGACGGAGGTGAAGCGAAAGCGAAGAGTGGGGGAAAACTTGAGAGTAATAACAAAAGAAGAACGAAACAGAAAGGGAGCTCATCAACAACCCGTGGCTTGGGAACGCGTCCAAGACCTGCGGCTCCTCATCTATCAGCAGTGTTTTGCAGCGCGAGCGCACACTTTGTCCCCTTATTTTCTACCGACTCCAGAAAACAACAGGTCCGCTGTCGCGCCTTGCCCCCTTCCCCTTTCCCTCTACTTTCCCTTTCCTCTCCCGGAAAGTCGCAGGAACGCGGTTCCAAGTCCGTGTTTCCGGGGGGACGGATGCCCAAAACTCTCCGCGGTGCTAGCGTTCGCGTAACTGACTGGCGGTGCGCCTGCAGGTTCTCACAGCTAACGCCATCATCTTATCAAGAACAACTCATTCGCAATGCGCACGACATCGTCATCGTCATCTGCAATATTGCCCGCTGTGGCCTCCGAAATACATGCACAGACGCTGCCATTATCAAGATTTTGCAGGACGCGCAACACCACTTATAAATTATCATGCGCGAATGTCTCATGGTAGCTCAGCGGTTATCGCTCTCGACTCTCGAGGGAGTTTTGCCGCAAGGGCACGAATTATACGGGTATCCCACGGCGCTCTTTCGATCTTGATCGAGCCCGATTGGGATCAAAGTTCTCGCTCACGATTGGCTTCTTGCCTCAGGAATAATGTGGGGCGCAAGGTTAAAAACCAACAGAAGGAACAAGAGGAGACAGAAAGCGCCAAACTGGCAGCAATATTAATTTCATTCCATAAAGCACCAATATATAGGGCGTCGCAGCTAATGTTAGCCAAGCTGTTCAACTAAAAAAATATATTAAGAAACACGGTGCGAGATATAATTCTGACGTAATATTTCTGCGGAAGCCTACAAGGTGGAGAGAAGTAATTAATAAAGGAAAAATCAGACATCCACCCAAACTGTTACCTTTGCTTCGAGTTGTTGACAAAATCGACTTCGCCCTGCCATCTGCTAGCCGCCTGGTTAGCTCAGATGGCATTCGCTTTTTACCACCTGAACTCGATTTTGAACCGATGAATGTTATCTTTTTACTTGGGCTGCACGCAGTCTGGCGTAGTCTGTTGGCATATAGACATTGTGATGTTAAAGGCCGATCTGTGTATGAATATTTTGTGGAAATGGTTGGGAACGTACGAGACGTGTACAAGACGAATGACTGTAATGAAGCTGTGGTGCCAATGCTTGATACCTTGACACATATAAAACGAGTGTGATCTATGATCACAAACTCTTTTGAGGCATGTAGTCAAGCTGGAAATAAAGAAAAAAGAAGCCTGGTTAGCTCAGATAGTAGAGTGGCTGCCCCGGAAAGGCGGTGGTCGCGGGTTCGAGTCCCGGACCAGGACGATTTTTTCTTCAACTGCGAGGCTTTTCTTTCGAGGAAACCGTATGGGTTTCCTGTGTAGCATCTGCTACGAACGGGTGGATCTCTGATTTTCCCTTTATTAAGATATAATTGTAAAACGTACGGTGTTCACTGGTCAGAACACTGACGACCGAACGCCGCAGGTTTTAAGTTGTATCTTTCACCGTGTTTCTTTAAATCCTTTTTTTCTGAACAGCTTGCCTAAGTTTAGCTGGGGCGCAAGGTGTAGCCAAAGAACATACATCCGCAAAACTATTACACTCACCGCACACGCAGGAATGCTGTCAAGATAGCCTTCACTCGCAAGGCAAGCTATGACAAGCCAGAGAAACTATCAACAAACGCAATGTAAAAATTGAAATTTACTTTTGTGAAGCCAAACCGACGGAACGCTAATACTGAAATCACCATTTTTCTTTGTCTGAAAGTATTCTAGCAATTTACGAGCCAACGAATAATCCCGGCTCTTTCCTAGCAGCCGCGTGTTATGAAATTGCGGCACGTAGCCACAGGAGGCACAGTGCAAGGGTAGCTGTAACTCTGTTTCATTCCTAATCGATAAACTTTGTTCCCTTGAGTCGCCATTAGTGCATCGTTCTGTTTTGCCGATATACACTCTGCTACAGCTCACAGGTTATCTCATACATTATGCCCACGGCGCAAGGCAGAAAACTCCTGCCTCTTCTCGCACACATGCCTAGTGCTTCGGGAGGAAATGGTGGCTTCTTTGCGCAAGCTGTGGAAGAGAGCCAGTCGCTGTTGAGCAATTCGATCCCGATCGGGCTAGATCGCGATCGAAGAGGTACCGTGGGACACCCCCGTTAGACACCCAGTAGAGCGGAGCACAATGGCCAGTTTTTCTTCCTTATATGGCGAGGTGGCCTAATGAGGACGGGGCGATGACAACAGCGGAACGGAAATAATGGACGGACAGACATAGCAAGCCTTGTTTCGCGACTTTAACTGTGGTCTCATTAATTTTTTTTTTATATTTCTGCAAACCCTATATAGACATGTAGATACAAAGAACAGGGCCAATGGTTAGCAGCGCAACTACAAGATACTGTAAGGATATTGAAGTTCAATGTTTAGTGTCTTCTCTCCGTTGTGCTTTCATTTGTTTCTTTTTCTTTTTTCTTTTTTTTTTTGCAGCGGAGGTGTTAGGGGGAATTCCACACCCGTTTTCACTTGACAGTAAAGGCCGGCGCACACGGGCGCGCTCGGTGTCAAATGTAAAAAAAAAAAAAAAAAAATAGTCCAAGTACAAAACTTTATGCGAAAGCATTATAGGTAGACTACTGCCCATGTTGGAGGTATCGTCGTCAGGCCTAAAGGTCAATCCCGAGGACATTGGAGCCTGAAAAATGTGGGCCGATCCAATCTATTGCAGTCTATTGCAGTCTATTGCAGTCTATTGCAGTCTATTGCAGTCTATTGCAGTCTATTGCAGTCTATCCAGTTTATCCAGTCTATCCAGTATATACTGTCTATCCCGTCTATTGCAGTGTGTTGCAGTCTATCGGGTCTGTTCAGTCTATCCAGTCTGTCCAGTCTATTGCAGTCTATCCGGTCTGTTCACTCTATCCGGTATATCCAGTCGATTGCAGTCTGATGCAGCGTCTCAAACCACTAGCTGTCACTAGGGAAGAATGCCAGAAACTGGCGCGTGGCCTATGCGCCAGGCGTTTCAAAGGACGGCTTTGACACGACGGAAGCATCCGTGCGATCGTGGAGCAATGGTGAGAGCATTGGGCTGCTCTGCTAGCGCTGGAAGACAGTGGTTCGATCTCGCCATCGCTCACGCATTTCGTTATCGCATTATAGGCGGATCTCACCTATTTTGGAGGAATCTAACTGAAAATTCGAGATGTATTGAAGCGTGCACCGTAAAATAATTTACACCCTTAGATGTGAATAAGGGTGTAAATCAGTTTCTAACTCACACCCTTACAACCAAAAACAGTATAGATACAACGAACAGTGCAAAGTGCTAGCAGCGGAACGATAATGCTCTGCAACGATTTATGCATTATCCTTTCACAGAGGGAATTAGAGCCTGCAGAAGTTGTCGATCATGAAGACCGCTTGAAATTTTGAGAAAGCTCTCCTGCCCCGACTTGTCACCTGTTCTATACAGTTTGAGTACAAATATTGCGAGAAATGCTTTTAACAGCTTGCCGAGTAAAATTTACTAGAGGCTCGCGGCTCGTTACTCACCCAAGAGGCAGTCGAAACATCACGCCCAGTCGTCCTGGCTCATAATCGCCTATAAGGAAATATCGCGAAAGCTCTCCACTGGCGGATCCAGACGGCGTTCAGGTGGCCTGTTTGAGTGATCTGGAAGTACCGGGATCGAGGCGTTAAAGAAAAGAAATGCACGAAAGATAGATAAATATTATTCATTGTTGATAAGATAAAATGCAAAGGGTGCAAATTTTTCTTAGTGTATTTCACACGTCGCTTCCTACGTACATTTCATGCTAATGTTTCCGTGGGCTCAAGCGACGTTGAGTTATTGACGCTTTAATACTGTTCTCGGCAGATAAAAAAGACAGATATGTTAGTAACTAGAATTCTTCGACATTGATAGCATTTCTTGTCAGACTGTTCTCCACTTTGTCTATATTTACGGTATTGTACCGAGAAAAAGCGCGTGATCAAAATCTTAAACCCACCATTCTTAAGCGTTTTCTAAGGGTCTCAATATATTAACATTAAACTGAGCTTTCCACTTCATCGGGGTGATTTTGCAGGCAGGCTGCATCTTAGCAGCATTTCAGCGGCCCAGCAGGACCCGTTGATTAGCTGTGACGATGCTGACGTTAGCATCGTAGCAAGGAGAACTATGATGTTATACGTGAAATATATAAGTGAAATGGGAAAACAAATTGAGGCAATGAACTCAATCGGTGCGCATTGAATGCCCGTTGCAGGGCCATGTTGCAGTCCATTCCACCGTCATCGCAACGAATGGAGGAATACGGGGGCAACTGTGGGCGTGAAATTCGGACATGGATGTTGTGTATTCTTGTTGGTCTTATGTCTCCTCCTGGACACTTGATTCTTGACTAGTTACCGTGATGGGCACGTGCCACAGTTGAGAACCATGATTAACACAATCATTATCATCATTGTTATCATCCTAATCATTGCCATAAGCAACAATCTACCCGGGAATTTGGAGCCTGTATGGTTGCTCCGTGTAGTGAAACACGAGGCTAAAAACTCGAGAGATCACGCGTGAGGGTAAAAAATCATGGGAAGTTCTGCAGCCTCGAGTTGCCTGCATGAAGCCTACGTCTGAGATTTACATATTGCTTCTGTCTTATGACACCTTCGAGACGACACTGATATCGTTTTACTTTCGTTCCAGTGTCAAGCCTACTATGATATATGTCGATGAGACAGATCCAGATGAAGGTAAGTGGACGTCAATTAATGGAGCCATTTAGCACGTCAATCGACCGAGTCCGTGCGCCGCTATCACTGCATAATTAGAGTTTAGACATGGCGTGATGTTCGATTTGGATGAGCCTAATATACAATCACCTGTGCATTACTGGTTAAGTATTTAGAGTGGAAATTGTGGAAGCGCAACAAAATATAGACACAATGCGCAGAGCCTAGGGATGTACAAGAAAGTTCTGTGTACGTCTTCTCTGAGCAGCGTTTCCATGGTGAAATCTAAATGATTTATCCAACTGATGATATCGCGCAGAGTTAACACAATCTTTAATAGGTGTGTAAATATTAGCTGTACTGTTGAATCGTATTTTAGAGCTCGATACAGCAGCTTGAAAGACGCACTAAAAACGATCACTTGGGCCCTCTTCATCTGCTTTTCGAGACAAACTGGTACAGAAGGAAACCACATTTTATTTGTATTTACAACCAGTCCATCTTTCCTTATTGCTAGTAATTGTTTTAGTATCGTTGTGGGGACTTCCGGTACTATTGACGAAGACGAGTTCACTGTCAACTGGTAATATTTAGCGAAAATTGGATGAAGTTATAACAGAGACTCTTAGTGAACCTTCAGCTATCTATGATTGCGTAACTGGAGTTTAATTGTTAGTAATGCGTGGTCACCGGTAGAAAATCAAACGGCGGGTATACCGTGGTGTCTAACCAGTGCACGTGGATACGATGGGTCACTAACGCAGTTGGATAACATCTGGTGCCGTGAGTGGTAAGTTGTAACTACGCTCTTGAATATGAATTTGCAACTCGCTGTTCTCTTTTATTTATTTTTTTTTGGGGGGGGGGAGGGGGCATCATGCTGTTATGCCATAAGGC
The DNA here is from genome assembly GCF_023375885.2 of Dermacentor andersoni. Classification (NCBI taxonomy): domain Eukaryota; kingdom Metazoa; phylum Arthropoda; class Arachnida; order Ixodida; family Ixodidae; genus Dermacentor; species Dermacentor andersoni. Next base: position 30,948,229 of record NC_092817.1, read on the forward strand.
GCCGGGACACGTGTCAAGCTGTTTTGACAGTTTGTTGTTTCGACTTCTCATTTAAAGAAATGAATTAGAACTTGAAATTTGAGGTTCTGAGCTCGTACGTATTTGCAATACATGTTTTGCTGGTGCGTTTGTAATCTGTTTTGCTCTATAGTACTCAGTTTTCATGATCCGGATGCTTAGGCAACACGCAAGATGAAGTGTTTCAATGGTTGTTGTTGCAGAAATGAATAGAAAAGAATGGCTGTCTGCATAAATTCACTGTGTTATTTCGAAACGCTGAATGATGTTTGACAAACGCCTTAATGGTCCCTGATTTTATATATAGAAAGAAATCTCTGGAGAACATTAAATGTGCCTGAATTTTAGCTGGTAATGACTAACATCTCTCGCCAGGTAAGAAGATAACCGGACTGTAGGTTTCTCGTACTTTTCGTTTTACTAAGTATCGATGCTATGAAATTAAATGAATGTAACCATGCATAATTCAGGTACTACGTTCTTCTGCGATAGATAGGGAAGCAATTTGTCAGCTGAATGTCGGTGTAATGTTATTAATATCACTTTATTAAATCTTTTCTATATATTCAACATTTAGCTCCGAGCCAGCTCGTATTTTATTTACAAATGCTAGAAATTGGTTTTCGTGTGTAACAGTGTAAACTGATTAATTTTATGAAATGAGTTAAATATCACGCTGACTCAGCTTCAGTTCTTGTTTTTGCACTGAATGCTTGCTATTAAATTAATAAAAATAATGACAATTGTCTATCAAATCTTTCTTTCTCTTCGTGCGAAGGATTTAACATGGTAAGCTGTTGCTTCAGTTTGCATGATCTGCTTTCTTTTAATTCACTTGCCGAATAAATGAATGAAATATATTCGCAATGCATGTTGTATCATAGTCACAGTTAGTACCTTTACATATGCAGTAAAAGGTCTTTTAGTTTAAGCGGGATTTGCGGAAGGTTAATATATGGTTTGTTCTGCAATGTATTTGCATATAGACCGTGCATATAGACCTTGAGTTTCTGTTTAGACGAACATGAAGGAAGTGTAAAGAAATAATTCAATACAACATAATAATCAAAACTATCACAACGCTTCGTTTTACTTCGTACCGCTGACTTAACTGCGTCGCTGATCGTCAGCTGTCGTCAAAGATTTTGCATGTTATGGGAATGGTCTTGGCGAACGTGTTCGCTTTGTAATGCCATTATTCTAAAAAAAAAGACAAGCGGTTGTGTTACATGTAAGCGAATGCTTATAGGTGTCTAAGTCTCCGTTAAGCTTCTGCCGCATTTTGCTGCACTGCTCAACTCAAGTATACGCATAGAGGGAACAAAGTAGGCTTGGTAGTCATCTACGTGCTTATTCTGAGGACATAGAAATGTTGCTCCTATCATTTCATTTACAGAGCCCGAGCCTCCCTTCGAGCCTAGGCAAATAAAGTTAAAGAAGAACCAGGATGTCAATACTGAATACAAGCTCAGGGATGAGTTGGGAAGGTAAGTGAATGCGAACCATGTCGAAAATTTGCCACGCTGCATGTTCTCTTGTGGTGACCTCTTTTGCGTCACGGTCGAGAATTTTCCTGAAGCTTCAGGAAACTCTCCAGACAAAATAGACAAACCATTGCAGGGTGGATTGGAATGTACTCTTCAAAACCTGCCCCCTCGGGAACGGCAGGCAACCAAAAATCTCGATTGACCCGTCCTTCGTGGTCGCTTAGTTTCTTTCTAGGCTGCTTCATTTTTTAGAAGTTACGCTCTGCAAGCTCCAAAACTCCGTGACATTGCAGTGGACAAGTTAACTGCGAATGGAAGAATTCAGAACCAATTATCAGACTTAGAAGGTGGTTGTGATTGAGGCAGAGCAAGTAATAGCACAGGTGACTGCAAGTTGCGACGTGCGATTATCACTGCTTGTGAAGTGACAACCACCTATGCAGGTATTTAGTAACCATCAACCAAAGTATTACTTTTTGTCTCTTCATGTTTGAAAAGCTTTACACAAATTGGTAGCTTTTTCTGTACCGCAACGTAAACACAAAAATTCTTGGTTTATGTCGTACTCGTTTTTCGCAGACTTTGTTATACAGCGCAGTATGAAAAAAAATTGAAAAGGTGGTGCTAGGAGAATCCCCGAATTATATTGTGGTTAAATATCGGTATCACTGTTCGAGTCGATTATGGGCGTTTACAGTTCTTGAAGAGGGCGAGCTGCAGCTTTCAGCTCTCCCTCGATAAGCGTGTTTTACATTCGCTAGTGGCGGGCCGATAAATTTTTGTCAAGGATAAACTTCAGCGTTATGGAAAGTCTGGGAAGTATTCAATTACCCAACCCTGCGTTTCTGATTATGCAAATAATGAAATTTTTATTTCGTAGTAATTACCTAAGCTTGGCGGAACGCCAGTGTGTCGAATGAATGAGTCGATCAAGAAAGCTGACAAAAAGGAGGAACGCGTTACAAGGCATTAAAAGTGTCACAGCCGTACCTTAATGCTCTTGTAGTATTGTAGCTTTAAACAGTCGCTGAACTTACGTCACACCGAAGCCTTGCTCACTGAAAGAGGAGGGCTGTAGTGCGTAGTTGTCCAGCCTGAGATCAGCGAGCTGTTGTTGATACCACGCTTTGGCCCCGCCCTTTCTACACTGTAAAATTATTTGCATCCTTAAAGTTGGATAAAGGTGTAGAATTATCGATGACTCACAACCTTAAAACTGAAGAGGGTGTGATTTATGGACCGCTTTACATCTTTACTCATTTTTAAGGGTGTAAACCATCTTACTGTACCATCATGAGAGGAAGGGCCCTTATAGGTTGCCGGATAAAATGACGGTGGGTGCATTCGCACTGCCGTCTGTGCGGACGCATTCTAGGCAAATGGCGTACAACGAAAGCCAATTATGAGTTGTCTACTAGCAGACATGTGAACTGTCGTCGATTTTTCAGACAGGTTGCTTACGGTGGTGAATAATATAGCGCTGCACACAGGAGGATTAAGGGCGGAATGAGGACAAAGTTGAGAGGGCGAACAGCACACTGATCAGGGAGCTCTTCACAGTTTGTCCTTAGCAGGGAAACCGCGGAAGCGCTGTCAAGATCTTGGTCGGAGTTGGGAGGAGTCAACGATCTTGAAAAGAAAAGAGACACCCAGCTGGACACATTCGTGTATTTATGTGCGATCAATCGGTAATAGGGAGTTTCCATAACGGTGATTAGGGTCAGTGCTGGCGAATTCGCTGTGCGGAGCTCATAGTGCAATGTAGAGAACAAAGCGAAGCCTTGCAGTTTGTGACAACGCGTACGCTCTTTTAGATGCGTGAACATTTCTATGGTTACCCAACGAGAAAAGTGTCCGTGCGTCACTCCTTCGCGTACGACGATCGCTTTCAAGATAGAGCCAGCCAGCTGAGGAAGACGACGACGAACGCGCCAGAAGTGGCACGATCGCGTCTCTGTGACCACGTGACGTGTGCAATTGGGCACGCTGTAGGCCCACCTTTAGTAAGCCAGAACTGGGGAGCAGCCGTGGCTACGGATCGAAACGGTATCAGCCGAACTTAACGGTTAGGTGTTGCAACCGCGCTTTTCCGTTTCACAATTCTTTCACAGTCGTTCTCGAAATTATACCAAACACACCAGCGCACGACCATTCAACACCACGTCGTTACTACGAAATGCTTACGCATCATTCAGGTAACTCACTGAGGAGATTCTATGTAAATTTTTATCTTCCTCCGGAACACTGCCTTAGACCAGACAGCCTATTTGCATGTTACTTTGCGTACTATGCGTGAGTGGGTACTTTCATGTGTCATCCTTGTCATCTGGAGTAGTATGCTAGGCTTACAGCCAGGCAGACATCTCTGTAGCATCCGTTAAATAATGACTCTCGCACGCAGTATGTGGTCGTAGTGGTCTCGAGAGCTGAGCAGTGGGGAAAATCAGGAATGTCGACGCCTAGTAGATGCGTGGCTTACCGACAATCCGTTGCCTAGATCTAAGAAGCACTCTTGGCTGCGCAGGGGCAAATTCGGCACGGTGTACCGCTGCGAGGAGAAAAAGACGGGCCGGATCCTGGCGGCCAAGTTCATCCTGACTCAGCGTGCAGAGGACCGCGCCGACGTGGAGCGCGAGGTGGAGATCATGCGCTCGCTCCAGCACCCGCGCCTGCTCCAGCTATACGATGCCTTCGACGACTCCAAGAAGCAGATGATCCTCATTCTGGAGTTGTGAGTCGTCAGTAATGGAGTCTGACTGTGGAGTTGAACTGCTTGTGGCGTTTCTTTCTTGCTCGCAGGCGTTGTCGCGTTGTTTCGTTGTCAGGTTTCTATCTGCTTTTCCTCGTAGAAGGAGAAAGAATCGATTTGAACGGGCCCATGCTGGACACAGTCGTCGTGAGGCCTAACGGGATCATGTTTTATGCGAATTCTTGCTTGTTTATTTGTTTCAGTGCCTTGGAAATGCATGCTAGGTCTGCCTTCGTCCCCAAGCCACCGATGTTGCCTACGCAATGTTTGCAACTGGCAAGAAAAGAAATCTCAATTACGATGAATTCTGACTTCCGTGCTTGAGTCAACCTGAAGGCGGCGCTACTTACCCACCTTAGCTGAATACGAACCAGTGCAGTGGACAGTCGTACCTATGGCTCTGGTGCCGCGAAAGCTGTTTAAGCTTGTAGCCCCTAAACGTACAGAAAAAGAAAGTTAAATTGCCGTGTCTCTGAAGTATTTAAAACAGCCCATCACATTGCTCAGTAACGCTGAAAGTTGAATAGATTCGAACAAAGCCAGTGCTAAAGAAATCCGCACTCAACGTTGCATTCTGTACGAGTAACTACAGCAAATTTCGAAGGGAAGCTTTATTCTCTTGGAAAGTAATTGCTATGCGAGGGAGAACGAAATGACACAAGAACTGCAGGTTGTTGTAAGCGCGGAATCAAAATTAAAGAAATAAATCAAGCGTACAAGCTAACAAAGAATCTCTTTCATTACACTTGAGGGAAAGGCAAAAACGAAACGCAGCTGAGAAACAATACCCAGTGTCATTAGATGGTTCTCTGGGCGAAGGCGAAAAATCCGTTAGCAGAACAAGCGCCGCATGTCATAAAAAATTTGCGTGAAGGAGCAAGGGGCTACACTAAAATGAGGGCAGAGTAAGTCAAGAACGCCACCAGCCCACATTTATATTTATTCAAAGCACCTTTCTTTCCCTCACGTTGAGAGCCTGGGTTCGGTACTTTTTTCTTCTTTCCGCGTGCCGATCGTTAACGAGGTTCTAAAAATACGAGAATTTCTGACATACACTGTCCGCACCCCAGCGTCGCAGTCAAGCAAGTGTTACTTCGCCAAGCTTTCCACACCGCACGCGTTGTTATGCAACAGCTGAGTCAGATGTCGAAATTTCAGGTCCGATCAACAAACCCTGCTTGGTCCTCGCCGCCAATTACTGTCGTTTGCAACGCTTCCCCAGTGGCACAAATAGCGGACGTGCGCAGAAGCCAACGGCTTCGTTGTGCTTTGAAAAGGTTGAGCAGGAGAACATCGAAAGAATCAGAGCCAGTGGTGGTCCAACGTCCCTTCCAGTTTGTACACGCTGCGCCTGGACAGATGACCGCTCGCGTACGCGGGACACGCGGGTTTGACATATCTTTGCAATGCTGTCGGCAAGAGACTTCTGGCAAGGAGCAGAACCCGAGAGCTCGTCATTCAACGGAAGACAAGAGCAGCAGAAGAACGCGCGCTTTGTGAGCGCGTAAAAAGCAGGTTTAGAGGACGAAGAGCACGAGAGTGGGAGGGAGAGAGAGAGACCATCGGCATGGGAGCTGCAGGCGTGCAGGCAGGCTCCGCGACACTACACGGCGGCCTTGCGCGTTCTCGGGGCGAGGAGACAAAGCTTCTTCCTCCCTGTCTGCCACCGCCACTGCTGCTTCTGCAGCTGTCGATGTTGTTGCCGCCTGCCGCCAGATCAGCACAGCAGCACCGCCGCCACTACCGCCACTACCGCCACCACGGGACGCTCGAAGTATAGTGTTCTAGAATACTCGAAGACCCGCGAAGCATGTGCGCTGGGCACGCGCACTCCGCGCGGTGTGTATTTAAAGCGATGCTCTAACCTTCAAGGGCCGGAGCGGATGCGAAGCGAGGCCCGCCGGCCTTTTGTTCGGCGCGACCCAGTGCCCGGGAGCGCTGCCAAGGAGGGGCTAGGAATAGCGGCCGCCGCGGCGCGGCCCCTGACAGCTACCAGGAGGGGAGCCCCGTCGCTCGCGCCGGTGACAGCAGCTCCTAGCAGAGAGGAGGAACGAGGCCTGCACGCCGGCTTCGCATGCTCGCGGTTCTGTTGACCGGCGCGCATCGGAGCCAGCTAGCCTGCTGCTTGCTGGCTTCATTCACTCGGTCCGCCTGCCGCCTGCTACGCGAACGCTGCGTGCTCGCACGACCTGTGTCTTGCCGTCCCGAAGTAGCAGAGCAGTTGCGCTTTACGCGCGTGTTCGCATTACATCCGTGGACCATAACTTGCAGCCCTTATGGGCGGCAGCAATTTTTTGCCTGGCACTGCGGGAACTGAACTGGCTAAATGAAAAACCGAAGTAGCACGGAACGTATGCCACTGGCATGCTTGCCGCCAAATTTGGCTCGTCATAGTTTCATCGGTGACTGCGCCGTCACCAAACCCGCAGTCTTTGTATGGGTCGTGCCATAGACGGTGGTTGGGGTAGAGGGTAATTGCGCTTGCTCTAAAGCGAACAAGGCAACCGCCGCCTGACAGCATCATCATTGTCACACCTACCGCCGGCACCAACGCCAACGAGCACCAACGTTGAACTCAAGAAAGAAATGTAACATTATGCCATAGAAATAGTTAAATAAATGCAGGGAGCCCTATGGCGCACACAACTAGGAGACCCTACACATTTACCGAGTGCATGAGGATGGCGAAGGCCAATCGGCTCTCAGGGAAATGTAAGCAAGAATGACACGTGTCAAAAATAGGAGAGTGACACGGGGCTTTTATGGCCGGTGTCATGTTTGCTCTGCCGCTGCGACAACGCTTTACGCGCTAACCTGGCATTCAACCCTACTATACTTAACGGGATGACCGTTGTTTATGCTTTTCTTGGCATTGCGCACTCTTGCGCCGTCGGGACGTCGACACCCCAGAGACTACGTTCTGTGCCTCACGTAGGCGTTAGTGTTAGCATTCTGCAAGAGCAGACCGACTGCCAGAACTAAACGAGAACGCGAGGGAAGCAAACGATCGGCACAGTCAGGCACTTATAGAATGTCGGACATCATCTGTCGCTCGAGGGATGGCCAGCCGCGACATGTCGCGCGCGAATGTTGAGCATGAAATGCTTTTGGCTTTGCGTTATGGGCAACCTTCAAGTGACCTTGAACCAAAAGCCAGAGCCGTTATCCGGGCATTCAAACGAGAACATCCAGGCAGCTAGTCAAAACTTAAGATGTGGTCTCTGGCCCCGAACCCTTTGTACAGGACCGCATCACATACGTTAGTTGCTGCCCAAACAAGTTACAAAAATATTGTTTCAAGTTCTTCCTAATTTTTGTTCACAATAACACTCAAGCTGTAACTTCTAGTACGCTGAAGTTTTATTTGTCATTTCCAATAGCGACATTCAAAAGCCAGATACAGGGCACCGTGCACTTCATTGCTTTGGCGCTGAGACAGAGTTGCCTGTGCTCTTTTGAACGCCAGCGGTCCGTGAGTTCCGCGGCGCGCGTTTTGCGTCGCTTCGAGAGATGGCGCCACGCTACGTGCACCTCCTTCAGGCGCTTTAAATTCTTCAAGCTGGGCAGCGTGCTCTCCCTGGCGTCTTTCGCTACCTGTCATACCGCCTTCAGCCGGTTTTCGTCTTCTAGCTGGGTAGCGTCTATATGCACCAGTACACAGTATGGCGTGGTGCGGTGTAGTGTGGTGGGGTGTGCCGTTGCAAATATGCACGACACCCATTTTAAGATTGTGGATAGTATCATCTCCAAGTTCCAGCCAATCTGCTTTGCCGGTTGCCATTTCATGCTTACATCTACTTTACATTACGGGGGAGCCAGCCATTTTTTTTTTTGAAGCCGCATTCTTTACAACACTCTCGTCGTGCATGGCCCCAGCGACCGCTGCCACCGAAGCCAACCGGGCCGTGTTTTCTTTGCTGCCGTTCCGTGTGACAAGCGGTGGTTGAGAGGTTTGAAACAGAGCGCAGCTGCGCATGCTATAATTTGCACCGGAGAGAGGATCGGGGCAAAGCAGTGCGCATGCCACTGTTTGGGGAAGGCTTCTTCTGTATACTCGCTCGCTGCGGATCGGGTTTGAGGCCGACCGCTACGCCTTTCTGTCGAGACATTTACGTAACCGTTTTGTTTGTTGAAGGATCGTCTCTTGTTGACTGCCTCAGCGCACGCGGCAAGGGCTCTCGTTTATGTTGCTATTTCTTTTTCTCTTCGCATTTGAAGAGCCTGTGCCAACCAGGGCATCTGGTGCTTTGTGGGCGGCTGAGTCGTGGGCGGATGGGGGAGGTTGTCGCTTTCTCAAGTCAGAGGAAAATATAGTCCGCTGCTCGGTCGGCAGGCTACTTTCTCTTCGCGTAGGAGTCGAAAGCAAATAAAGAGCGCTGAGATATTCTCCAAGGAAGGGTCGAAATATTTTGGCCCACAGACCAGGGGGAGGTGTTGCCTGACGTCAAAGAGATACCGACGTAGGCCTGCGTTATTGCACCCAGAGTAGTCGTCTCAAATTAAGGTTGCTTGGCCAATCGCCTCTCTGCTCTCTGACGTTGAATGCGAGGCTCTGAGCAGCGGCGGTCAGCAGTCATTGTTTTGGGAACTTTGAGGTCACAGCTTGCGGTCGCAGCCTGTAACAATGCGTAACGCATTTCAGAATACAGCGCACTTTTACACACAGAACAAGGAACTGTGAACTGTACGCGACCAGGTATTTCATGTGGTAAGGGCATTAGCATGAAGAAATACAGTAAAATTTCACATGAGGTCTGAGGAATCCGATTCACTTTTCAAGCTATATTTACGGTTTACCCGCGGTTTCTGCAGCTTTCTAGCCATCGGAATTAGAATGTCACGTCGAGCACTCTTACTAACCGACGCAGGTTGTTATCCTTGAAAAAAAAAATGCTGGTACTAAAACGAGGAAAGCAGAACAGGAAAGAATGGGCATTGACTTCTCAGGTTGTACATTTCGTCGAGAGGCACAGTTTCTCAATCTTTCTGTGCGGCTTTCTAGATGCCTTGGCGCCATTTTCGATAGCTCTCCTGCTCGTTCCCCCCTTGTTCTCGATAACAAGGATAGGCTGACCTCCTTTGCAGTTTAAGTTGGCAGCTGCTTCACAATTGCGTTTATGAAAAAAAAAAGAACAACACAATAATAATAACGCAACACGAATGACGCAACACGGCAAATATTTCGCCAGGTACGAAGGTCCGCTTATCTCTGGACCTTTATAAAGAGCTGAAGTTCGTTGCCGCTTGCACGATCATGCCTCCTAGGTTAGACAGGCGCACCGCACTGCTGGAACAATGAATCACTTATCGAAACATTCGATTTGACGCCACATTCCGAGGGAGCTAAAAAGTGGCCTTAGTTTTAGCTTCCGTCCCAGTGCTCGGACCCTGGATCACCTGGCTACGTGCCGTGCATTCTACAAAAATACTGGTGGTTTTCCAAACATAAAACATCACCTAGACTAGCGTTGAATGATTTGCGCTAGTGATGCTGCGCTGACGGATGGCCTGGATTAACACACAGCAAAGAAAAATGCTGTTATGAGAGCACTCTTTCGGCGAACTCCAGAAGCGGAAACGTGTTGTGGTGGCGGCTGCTTCGAAAGCAGCCCATTGCCTCACCTTCAAGACGACGTCAGTGGTAGAAAATTGACGACCGCACGTCTTTATCCTCTCGCATAGCGTGTCTGTAGCCAACCAGGAAGTCTGGAAGGCGAGGCTTTAATTTAGTGTGACCCTCTATTTAGAGTGACCTTGCGAGGAACGCGCCAGCTAACAGCTTGGCTAAAGTCGTTTGCTTTGACACAGCCCAATGATGACATCGGCGAGGTGCTTGCAAAGTGAACAACATACACGTCTATGTTTAGCGGCTTTGAGGAGGGTGACGCTGTTCACTTTACCTATTATTATGATTCTTTCTCTACCGCTAACTTTTTCGTCCCCTTGTCCTTGCAGGATCGAAGGCGGTGAGCTTTTTGAGCGAGTGATTGATGACGACTTCGTGCTCACGGAGAAAGCCTGCGCTATCTTCGTGAGGCAAATATGCGAAGGTGTTGACTACATGCACTCCAAAAACATCCTCCACCTGGACATGAAGGTGAGACAAACCTCCTACCATCACGTTTCTGGCGTGGGATTCTTTACTATCCCGCCAACTCTCTTTGATGACGCATAGCAGACGTGCAACACGTGCCCTTGAAAACATGGAAACAATTCAAGAAGAAAATAGTTACGTTTGTACCGTGTTTACCCGCGAATGTCTATGGCGTGACCCACAGCCGCAGCCGGAAAAAACATTCCCTCCCCTCTCCTGCCCTCCCCTCCCCCCATTCACACACACACACACACACACACACACACACACACACACACACACACACACAAGCACATACAGAGACATAGATAGAGATAGAGATAGAGATAGAGAGAGATGTTATGTAAGATGAAGGAAAGAGCAGTAGGCTATGCTAACGTTGCTTTCGGACAGGCGTTATTCTCAGCTTCGAACATCAAACAGCAAAAACTTTCGAGCATCCAGAATCATTTGGTAGAAGATAATGTAAAGGTTAAGGCAGAAGGATCGTCAACTGCTGATCGAGTGGGTATAAAGTGTTACAGCGAAAAATTGAAAGAACAGAACACAAACTTAAAAAGAAAGAACGTTTTCCCGTGTCGTCGACCTTTACCTTACCGTCCCGTTCAAACTCATTCTTCAGTAAAGGTTAAATGCAACGAAAGCGTTATATTTAATTCGCGTTTAGAAGTGGGTTTTCGGGCATTGCTTGTACCTGAAGAAACAGGACACATATCGCTGCCTTTGATCTTCAAGAAACCACTTTGTATTTTCTATAACCGGCACAGACGCTTTGATAAAGCCGATGGCGAAGAGTCGGCATATATCTATAGCGAGATAATGTGGCTACACATTGTGCAAGCGAAAAAAGAAATGTGCAAGACATTCTAACTCGTAGGCCTTTTTCATTCACTGCTTTAAAGACTTCAGCAAGTAAGTTTTGAGAGCACGCTCCATAGGGCAATTTTGTCTTTAGAGAAAACTGACATGAGTGGAGCTTGGCTTAAATTGATATTCTTATTCTAATTTTTGAATGTATCGGCGATAGTGGCAACGCTGTCATTGCTGTGGGGCGTCCTGATCAACAGCGCTTGCCGACTATACGAGGCAACGTCCGCACTTCTGCTGGCAGTCAGTCATGACAGGGACGGGAAAATATTACAAATGCAATTTTCCCGTGAAAAAAAAAATCGGTTTCGTATGAACACGTTCACTGTTCAGTGAACGCCATGAAACACTCAATGCCCAGTACTTCTCAGGAAATCTTTTCATAAATTTTACCATTCTAGTTTAAATCCACGGCACGATGTAGGAGTCTCTCAGGGATCTATACTTACCCATGTACAGCATTGATTGATTGATGGGCTTGATTTGATAATATTAGAAACTGCAACTTTAGTCACCGGCTTTTCCGCAACATTTGATTGTCTAATAGATGTACGTAAATTACATAATAAAATAAGCTAGCATTGGCCTACACCATCTTATCCCTGCAAATTTAATAATCTGATCATCCGGTCGATCCTTCTGCCGCCCTCGACTGCAGTTGCCAGTTTCCTACTATCACCTATAGAGAGATAAGCTGTTGCAAATGCCAGGATGTCACCATGCTTTTGATGTCACCATGCTGAAAGAGCCGGTTTACCTTGAATTCATATCTGGCGACCAGTTATTGCGTCCTTCAGTTTAGTGCGTTCCCCACTAAAGTAGCGTGTAAGATGATACTTCTGCTGTGTTACTATATAGGAGATATTAAAATGTAAGCAGTCGCGCTAGTTATATCAAGTGTCGGCAACACCATTTGCAAGTCGCTACACCTGGAAGGAAGAGATTCTCTGGCTCATTGTGCGTTTTTGATTCATTTGTTTCTTCTCTATAATGTATGTGAGAAAACTTTAGAGCACGATGAAATACAGGAAAGCCAGGAGTTGTCACGAGGAGTTGAATCCAAGAAGGCTTTACTTGGCCAGCCACGACCATAATTTTATGCCAAGTCATGTTCAAGACAAGCTGTAACTTCAATATCCCGGCGTTATAAAAAATACACATGATTCTTTAAACAGCTGGCGCCGAAGTTGGCACCACATTTTCTTCTAGGTATAATTACAGAACATTCTACGGATTTTCCCTCCCGTCGAAAGCATTATTTAGAAGAACTTGTTGTTGGGCGAGTTGGTGCTTATTAGCAAACATTTTTTAACTGCGCGAACAAACGATCACAGAGAGAGCAGACAAGGACAGGCGCAGTACTTGTCTGAGTGATTAGTCTGAGCGCCTGTTCTCGTCTGCTCTCTTTCTGTGATCGTTTGTTCGCCCAGTTAAATAAATTTTGCCGATACCATTATGTTGCATTCCCTGACCGCCACTAATCTCTCATACCTATTACACGACCTACCCAAATCGACTTCTTTATTTCAATGCTGACAAAAAGGTCAGTACGCTGTTTTGTTGGTAATAAGCACAGTCGCTTAATTCTATTTAATATGCGTACAATTAGGCGGCTGCGACCAGAAGGTGCATCAGCGCCTTGCGCCGGGGCACGGGTGTAGCATTGAATGGAACAGCCTATAGGAAACGACAGCTGTGATACGCGTGAGCTTTTACGCATGCGCGCCCGAGTAGCGTCGCGAGGAGTCTGCCGGCGTCAACAAGGGAAAGTGCGTTTCAACGCTTGGTTTTTGCATCCCGTTGGGAGAGAGAAACAAATGTGAAGAGGTACGTTGCGGCGTGATCGGTTGTTTATACAGTACACGATTTTGACCGACGAAGATGGGGCAGAGCTCGCGCGTTTCTGTTCGGTCTAATGAAACAAGTCGCAACGTAAAACTTGCACATATAATTTCGGCTCACAGGCTAAGCACACTGGTCTCATGATGGAATAGCGCATGATATTCAACGGACTATATCACTTCCTTACATTTTTATATTTAATGTGCAATTTTAGGTTTTTTGGGTGTATACCATTGAGTATGCATACCACTGGGCATATGCCCATCCATGGCCAATTCTATGCGCATCGCAATTGATTGTGCGTCACTTATTTTGACCGCTTTTCTTCCCGTACAATTCAACAAGTGCATTAACTGGATCGACACCGTTTCTCTTTTGTGATGCACGAGGATATGGCGCTCGTGCGACATTAGTTAAGAATTGGGCAGGTGCGCTTCCTACCCGCTATACTTGCGCCTGTCATTTTCTCTCCCGTTGTCAGTTGCGCGGCGATGTGCTTCCTCACTGGTTTCATGGTCGTAGTTCTCATTTCTGTAACATAGGCATTGACCAAATGCACTGAATATTTAAGGACTCGCAAAAAAGAAACAGCTTTCTCGTTTTCTTCGTTTCCATCCGCGTGCCTGTATGTGAACCCATCGGCATGGCAACACTCCCGCGTAACACGTAGCGCACATATACCGGGGCTGGGTGACTAATGGCGCGGACCGCTTAATCGTTGCCGTTTGTATCTTGTGCCCACGGTGCATCGAGAAGCAGTATCAGCGCGCAGCATCCGCGAGAGAAAGCTCGAGAGGTCATCAATCACCTTCACTGGCCACTGACAATCTCGCGTCTTGGCAGGCGCCGTGCACGGCTGCCTCACCGCATCGCGAGCACGCGCGCGGCGAGCTTCCAAAAATAAGACGACGAGAGTCGAAAGATGAAGAAATTAAAATAAATAAATAATAATAATAAACGAACGAACTAATGGAAAGCAAAGATGATGCGCGGTTTTCACTGCGATGCTACGAAGACGCGTGGGCGGCACCTGTGCAGTGCAGGCGGTGCGCACCGGGCTCTGAAAAAGATGGGAGCAGATTGTTGGTTAGTCACCGCACTCGTACGTATACGTACACCCTCTGCGCCGGAGCGTATTCGCGCTTAAATAGAAACCTAAGTCGGACGGGGTGAGGCCTTGGGAGAAACAAGCGCTAAAGACGGAGGAGAAAAAAAAAATAGACAGAGAGAGAGAGGAGAGGAAGGACGTAGTCAATGGTCGCGGCATTTAGACTGCGAGACCACTCTTCAGAGCCATTTTCGGGGCTCGATTCACGTTGCAGAACTTTTCAGGCGCAGCGATCTCTCTAGTGTTGCTTGCATTACGAGAGAAAGAGCGAGCGAGAAAGAGAGAGTGAGAGAGAGAGTGAGAGAGAAAGATTTTTTTCTATGCTTGGGCCTCATTATTGTTATAAATAGAGCCAGTGATAATAAAGATGCATCACGACTTTATATTACGCGCAAGCGCATCACGATCTGCGGCGGGAGTAATGGCGTTGGCAGAGTTTGAGAGATTGGCTCGGAGATGTGATGCACCATACGTGTTTAAAAGCGGAGATGCAGCGCGGTAGAATGATCGATAATTGGTGTGTTTAAGGTCACCTTTTCGTACTCGTATTTGTGCGTTTTTACTGTTTCAAGATGTAAGATCCCGAAGGAACACTTGAGAACTGAGGTACATGCTGAGTAGCGGAAGATTCGTGATTAAATTCGAGCTCATGGGATTCTTGAGCGTCCACCTAAGAGGACGAGCGGCATTTCTGCCCTCTGCCCCGATCTGAATGCGGCCTCCTCGGCCAGGAATCGAACCGCGACCTCCTTCTCAGCATCTCAGCCCGAAAGGACGGAGACGGAAGGCTGTGGCACAATCCGGATATCCATTCTATTTTCCTGTCCCTTTGGGCTCTGCACAATCCTCAGTGAAGAGTAAAGTTTGAAAATTTCTTTGGCACTGATACAGCGTCGAATTGATAGGTTGCGCGACGTAGTCTGCTTCTGACCTCAACAGAGGACGATACGAAACAGGACATAGCTAAATAGGATATGGCGAAAAGAAAGCAGAGAAAAGGGGACGTGACCCGCCATCAGGATATTAGTTTTGAGGTGCAACGTGGTTCTCGACTTATGTTGCAATGAAGCCCAGAAGCACGAAAGAACAACAATTTTGCTGAAATGACTACTAAATAACTTATCTTAGTAGTTTACACCCATTCTAATGACAAATATCTGGAAACGGACTTGTCTGTTATTCCCGGTCCAGACAGGGTGCACTAGTATACGGGACTGACCGGTACAGAAGAAGCTGCTGTTGCACGACTTCGTGCATGAGTCTGTCACGCTGGTTTGTTGGGTTGTTGACCACTGTGTGCTGCTTAGAAGATCACCACACTCAGGGGCAGAGTTCAACTGTCAAGCAATACGATGTTTTTATTATTTGTTATTATCTTTATTATTTATTTAATCTTTATTATGTGACGTAACTTAGGTGGCATGAATATCTTTATTTGCTTTCTATGTATACCTGTAGGAGCCGCCACTTGCTGTTTAAGCAACTGTGTTTCGCCAATTAAACGAGGCGGCTTCTGGGCTTCAACGGAAGCACATGTTTCTTCGTGCTGCATTTATTTCGAAGCATGTAGCTTTGTGAAACTTTACAGATGACGAACTGTTGGCATCGAATGAACACTTCAACACTGTTTAGGTACTATTGCGCTCAATGCAATTTACGACAAATCACCAGCTTCCGCAGCAACCTTTATGAGCCAATGCGAGCGCAGTTGGGCGATTAGTGATGAAATTATGTTTTAAAATAGCTAAAATGTTTTGGCACTGCGGTTATCTTTTGTTCTGAACTTGGCATCGATTTGTAGCACAAATGGCATGCGATAGTGTTCACCTTCGCGTTATAGGTGATGTAAGGCATGACAGCACCTGGCGTGCTGCGTTAATCATCACGTAATATTTATACAGGCACTGGGAAGACATCATACACACGCACTCCGCTTGGCCCAAGGGGGGTATTCATTAAGTGCCAGCTAGCAGACATGTCCATTTGGTCTGCTGCTGAAGTGCCGATTGGATGGGTTGGGATACGCGTCAGAAGGAGGCAGGCGCGCTCAGCCAATCAGCACTTCAGCAGCCGACAAAACGGTCATGTCCACTAGGTGGACACTTACAGAATATCTCTCCAGTTGACGTCGTCAGGTGCCTTCAACAGCAGCATGGAAAGAGATGATTTACTTTAGTGCAATGTTCTGCTTACGCCATCTTAACACTTTGATCAAGTTCATGGTTCTTAATGGAGTGCAGTAATCTGGTGGCTGTGTCAGAATGAAACATGATTTCCTTGCGTTGCTTGTCGCGAGTGATAAAGTTGGCGGACTCATTTCTTGAGCTCCGCCGCAAAGTACAGGACGGACGCCTAATTACTGTTCACGATGGGTGAAATTGGCCCACGCCCAGTTGGGCGCAGCTGACACTCGGCCCCCTCTCTCGCCCCTCCACGTGCGCAGCCGGAGAACGTGCTGTGCACCACGCGCACGGGCAATCGCATCAAGCTGATCGACTTCGGCCTGGCGCGCTTCTACGAGCCGGGCAAGAAGCTGCAGGTGCTGTTTGGCACGCCGGAGTTTGTGGCTCCCGAGGTGGTCAACTTCGACAAGGTCGGATACCAGACCGACATGTGGAGCGTCGGCGTCATCTGCTATGTCCTGTGAGTGCCCAGCGCTGTTTGGCTCAGACGTGCATGCAGACGAACTGGCTTATTGTTTTTTTACCTATCTCGCTCGCTAGCTAGCTCACTCACTCATGTGAGTGAGTGAGCGAGCGAGGGGTATCCCCAGTCCCCTTTAGAAGAACTCTACCCATATATGCTGTGCCGAGGAAAGCATTCGTCACCTTGAAAAAGACAAGTCCACTTGTAGAAAACGTTAGCTCCCGCCTTTACCTCGTTCGGGTTTCGCTCATTATCTTGAATTTGCATCTCCCGTTTTTCCCCGTTTCCACTTAAAGCTATACGCCTTTTTATCACGTTGCGCAGCTAGCAGCAGGATTTCCAGACACTGCGTGCGCTGGTAGCGGACGCTACGAAGAGGAAGCATTTACGCACAAAAGAAAAGCTGTGTCCTGTTTACTCGCTCGTCCTGTGTTGCGCTGTTCCTGTTTTTATTCTAAAGAAAAGCTAAACTTGTGCACGGGAGCATGACACGCCAAATTACCACCAAACACCGAACTTTAACATGTTGAACGGCACAGGCGACGCGTTGAGTAAAACGGGCGGGCGCAACTGTCCTGTTCGTTTCAATTGTCCCGTAGTCTACGTTGTGCACCTCGTTGAACGCAAACCATTTCGCCCAGCTTAGAACCCTCAAACTGAACTTGTCGGTGCCAGCGATGCTTACCGCTTAAGCAACAGAGAAATGAAGTGTCGCTGAAAGGGCGTCTGGTCTATCAAATTTTATTACCCCCAGCCAGTAGCTTTTGTTGAAAATGCTGAGAGATTATTTAGCGCGCATAACCAATCTCACAACTATGCTGGAACTAAAAAAAAAAAAAAAATAGAAAGAAAGACTTCGTCAAACTCGGTGCGTATTACTCTAGTGTCACTAAAAGGCTATCCGCTGCTTGGAACTTCTCCTTTAAACGGTTCACGATGAGCTATCGCAAACGAAAGCTTTGATGGCTGAGCGGAACAACTGAATAACGATGTTCGACGTGACACCTTAATCCTTGTGGGGTATTTTCCAATGATTAAACCTCCTGGCCTTTCTAACCCCATTTCTCGCTCTCGCTCTCTCCCAACGATTAGACACACACATCGAGGTTGCTTCGGAGTGTGTTGCTCTGACTCAAATAGCAAGACGAATTGTAAGAGGATACCAGTAAGCAGAATAATAATAGCGCCCTCATTTTGATGGTGCTGAAAAAGCTGTTCACGGTTTTGTTAGCTTGGAGTAGGCGCTGGATTAGGGAAAGTTCTCCTCTACTCGACATTCTTTCTCCCATATTTTATCAAAAAAAAACTTTTTTTTTTTCATTTAACATATTCACTGACCTTCCTACAGGCTCTCAGGACTTTCACCTTTCATGGGAAACAGTGAACTTGAGACTATGGCGAACGTGACGAGAGCGGAGTATGATTTTGACGATGAGAGCTTTGACCAGATCTCCGAAGAAGCAAAAGACTTCATAGCCAAGCTTCTGCTAAAAGACAAAGAGTGAGTATCTTTAAATGATATATTTTCTTGTGCAGACAAAGACCTTACAGATGGCGATGGCATATCGGCACCAAAGAATGATGATCTGTCTGAGCTTTTATCGGATGGTTCACGTAAATGTTAATGAATCGTCAGTGAAATGTTACAAGGCAACTAGTATTTATGAAAAGCGGGTAATATATAGCCGCACCCGGAATCTCTGCCTGATGTCTACATGCGCATCACGACTTTAGCCATATCGATCACCACGTTTACTTGATCTTGCGACGAGACTTCAATTTCTTTCACCCGCCTTGGTGGCTGAGTGGCTTTAGAGTTCTGCTGCTGAGCACGATGTCGTGGGATCCAGTCTCGACCGTTGTGGCCGCATTTCGATGGTGGTCACAACGATTTAGGTGCACGTTAAGAAACTGCAGGCAGTCAAAACGTTCCGGAGCCCTCCACCGCGGCTTATTTCACAACCAGTGAATTAGTTTGGACGTTAAATCAATCAATCAATCAATCAATCAATCAATCAATCAATCAATCAATCAATCAATCAATCAATCAATCAATCAATCAATCAATCAATCAATCAATCAATCAATTACCTGGTCGGTCGTTGAATAATTATTTATTAATTCATATTATATCGCTGATTTGCTCCCTGCTCAACGACTTTTGCCCATTTTCCTTTTCGCAGAGACCGTATGACAGCCTCCCAGGGCTTGAACCATCCGTGGCTTCGGGTAGGTGTTACAACTCCTCTGCCTATAGAGGAAATTGAGGCGCCAGACTTTCAGGTTGGTCACTTGCCGCAGTGCTTTGGCACCGCGGCAGCCGTCCCCAAATGCACGACCACCTGACCGATGATGCCCCGCCACAAAAAACCCCGTGGTTCACTCTGCGCCCGTTGTCGTTGGTCCCCCCATCCAGAGACCTGCGGCCCGTCAACCTGCACCCAGACCGTGTAGCTCGTATTTTCCAGGCATCCCTCCCCGAACCGCGTTTGGAACGAATGATTGAACGAATGGTTATTCTGACTGCGAAGCTTTATCTCTCACTGCATATAATAATGAGTACTCCCTTAGCTTATTGTTTGTTGGGGTAACTTTCAAGGGCAACAGTATGGAAGTGCCTGTTTATAACAGGTTCTGGTGACTGTAAAATTTGTACTTTCTAGAGAATATGTGCACGTATAAGAAAAATCTGAAAAGCTCATGTTTTGTGTTCGTTGCAAACGCGGCAAGTGGTGTAAAAAATAGATATATTGAGCCCATTATTCCTGTGTCACCGATTCCCTTTGTAATTTACTATTTCTGATCTCTCCTGTGTTTATGTGTGTGTGTGTCACTTGTTAATGATATGATTAATGTACTGTTCTTCTAAAATATCCGGTTAAAGAACCTGCAAACTCTGCTTGTAAGATATTTTCTTGCTCCTGGCGTGTTTCTTGGGCAACGAAAGCTATACCTCGAGAAGTGACTTCATTCGATTCATCTGAGAATGAGATGTGCCCGCCTGGTCCCCTACTTGCAACCGAAGATTTATTTGGTCGTATTAACACATCTAGAGAGACATCATGTTTTAACACACTAATTGTCACTGAAACTCACAGTTTTGACGATGTCAATAGAATGATACCCATTTTGAAAAGATAATCTTAATACGTACCGGTGAATTTGGAGACCTGATTGCTATAGCGTAACTTACTGCCAATGCAGCGACGCAGTTAAGGACGTATTATAAAGAAAGGCTCGATATTGTGGCAGTAGCCCAGTGTCTCGTTGTGAACAAAGCGGGGTTATGCTGCACGCATCAGGTACAGTTCTTTGTTGCGGTGTAAAAAGCTGACGTGTACTGAACGAATTTGGAAATATTAAGTGAGAAATATCTTAATATGATTCACTGCATCATGCATTCTTCATATTTTTAACTTAGAATGGAAAAAAAGTGATTTTCACGCATCTAATCGTTACAACAATAAGCACTTTACCATGCTGAAGCATGTTTGAAACGACGTGAAACCGCAAGACATGTGCAATTTCAGGCTTCAGTCTTGTTTTTTGGCACACCTAGAACTTAGGCTACGTAAATGCTGCGAAGAAACGTATAAGATACGCAAGAACTACGCCCTCCTTGTGCAGAAAGAGCTTGCAGTCGGTACTTTATATCGAAACTTTGGTGAGGTGAGGCGGCATACAATTAAAAAGAGCTGAACAGGCAAGTTCTATGCCTATATATAGTAGGGAACTCAAAAAACAGTTCTTTTTAATGTATTGATACTTATGAGGCTGCATTAAGTGCCAGTAACGCAAAGTGTATAAAAGTTGTCCTCAGTCACTGAAGCTCTTCCTAATCTTGTAGTGCACTCTATATAATTTTCTTATACACACTTTCTTGTTTTTATTCAAACAGAAAGATAAGAAGAGAGATGACACACAGCTGGACAAGAAGAAGCTGAAACGTTTCGTCATCAGGAGGAGGTGGCAGGTACGAGTTCAGCATCCTCGATTGCAAATTGAAAGAGCAGATGTTCTGCTAACGCGTATGCGCCTTGCTAAATCGTACTTTGATGTACATAAATAACTACATGTGATCTTTCATTAAACGGTGTGTGTTTACGCATTAGAGCCCAACTGTAACGATATTTCGCTTTGGCTAAATTGATTATAAATGCGCAGTGTATATGACTGATGCAACGTCTGCAAGGTTGCACGGCTGGTAATTGTATAACATTCTTATTGTCACCCTCTGAACGCCACCTAAGCAGACGACGCGTGTACTTGGTGGTAAGCGGATATGAGCCAGAACGTCGCCTCCGAGATTTTTCAACGCTGCGCGAGCGGAGGCCAATCTCAGAGGCCATGCCGAGGAGCCGCGCGCGTGATGTCGTGCACCACTTTCGGCGAGCGGTAATGGTGGCTTTTCTCTTTCAGTTTTTCAGCGTTCTTCTTGCGAGATCTTCGTGACGCTTCCACTCGTGTTTCAAACGTAAAATTTTGCACGGAGGCTTCTCTCTGTTATAACGTTGTATTGGTGGTGAATAACTACACTCACTTAAACATTTAGTTTAATTCTTTTTGCGTGGTCCAAGATATCGGTGGCAGTTGTATGTTAAGCGACGTCAGAATATATAAATGATTCATTTCCCACATCCGCGTATTGTTGCAATACTAACGCGACGTTTTCATTGATTTAAGGTGGCTGCGAGCATGACATTTTGATGTCGTAGCTTGAAAATGACCGAATAACCTATCGTTTGAGGTATCTGTTTGCCTATGTATGCCGTCAAACGTGAAGAGAAGTGCAAAATGGGGGCCGGAGGGGGAGCACTTCCGCAATATTGAAATTACCATCCGAAGTGACTTAGAAGCACCGTAGTGCATGTTGCGTCGTTACAACAGAGTCTGAAATAAAGAAAACAGCCGAACACCTCTACAATGAACGCCTTGACGATGAATATGTCTGTACAGCGACAGAATTTGGCACCCGGCGGCTGATTTGTTGCTTTGTAACGAACGCCACTTATGTAGCGGTGCCACTCTGCCCTCCGCACTAGTGCGCTAGCGATGCACTAGACGAGAGGGCCGATGTTAACGAGGGTTGCAGTCCTGTCGCACTGCTTCAGGAATCATCCAACTCATACGTGGCTTGTAACACAGCAGAGGGTGCGGCGGCTGACGAATACGTCGCAGTTGATGACGACGTCACGATTTTGTCGTAGCTGACTACCGACTACGTCTTCAAAGCCATCTGGGCCGGAAAGGGCACGAATATCAACGAAGGCAGCAGTGATGAAGATCCTGCAAAGAAAAAAAAAATGACGGCAAGAGAAGATGATAGCTGAATTCGACGATCTGCCGATGTACGTGACGTTGCTCCCGCGTTTCTCCCCGGCCGTGAAGCTCGGTGCAATAAGGTCGGCTGCAAGCACACACTCCAGCCATGTGAAAGTGCACGAGAAATAGCATTTTTTTTTCACTGCCTTTCTTTGCTTCTTGTTAAATAGAGTTTTTTTTTTCTTGTTGAGCATGTTCAGGCTTGCTCTATGGCGAGCAGAATGATTCTCAATCTTTAAAACGAAATGACCTGTGTAACAAAGAATTTTGGAAGTCCGAAGCACTTCGTTGTGCAACAGAAACAAGAATCTCAAAGTTGTTCTTCCCGTACATTATCATTCGCCGGTTAATACCACAGTGTCCTCAACGGCAGTGCAGTGCGCAGTGCTCCGCTGAATTATTCTTCCGGAGGTTTTTCGTGTTGAGCTGTTCACACTCTTGACTACGGATTGCTGCACAAGCGTAGTGATTCATTGTTTCTTTAATTAGGCCTTTTATTTAGTAGCCTAGCGTAAAAGCTAGAGATATAGTAAATTACGAATGTACCATCATAATATTTTAGGGATTTTAACGGTGTACCGATCTCTTACCTGATAAGAGGGATAAATGTTAGCTTAATCTTAAGAGAAGTCTTTCTGGTTCATGTGTAGGTCAGCTGCAATCGACGTTATAGGAAGGCATCAATGTAATTGACAACTTCTTAAAAGGAAGGGGCGTGCGACTTTCTTACTATGAGACAGCTGTACTGCCTTTTACGATGCGGCAGCTGAAGAATTTTTTAGCCTAGTTAAAAAAGAACACTGATGTCTGTGAAGCAGCACAACCTCATTGATATTAATCTCGATGGCCAATTGTCATAGGTCTCGCACATTGGTACGCTTGCAAAGCAAGTAAATTCTATTGTAAACTTGCTTCACCGTCTAGCTGGAACAACCATGGGGGGATCAGCTCCATCACTACTACAAGTTCACAATGCACTAGTAAAGCTGTAAAATAGCTTGCTGGACGTCCATTCTCCATGGTCTATCGTGAACTTCGGAGGAGAGACTGCAGCGTTAATTTACAAGAGGACAAGACCATGTCTTGTTGTCCCACACTCAACCTTGAGTCCTCTTCTTATCGCTGACGCTCGTCGTCCGCCTTTCCAGTTATGCGAACAGTTGACACTTGTAACCACGCGCATCTTAACAAAATATTCATGTTGTGTTAGGATGCTGTACGCGCCGTTACAAGTGTACTTGCGAAGTTTCTTCAGGAAAGAATCAAAACTGAAATCCATAAGGTTTTTCAGGATCATAAAACCTTATTGCGGAGGTTTGAAATTTGCAGAAAGGATTTCGGTTATGCCCCTTGCATGCTCTCAACGCCCAAGATAGAATCTTCAGCTGAAGGTATCATATACAAGAGAGAATACTCATCGTAGCTGCGCAACAACTTGCACTATTCCAAATTTACTCCTTATATCCAAAGAATGTTCATGTGCATACGGACGGATCGTGGCAAAATAATTTGTCTGTATCTGCATTCATCATATGGGACCTTAAGAGGAAGCTTTAGCTCTGGCCCAACTCCGACGCGGCCTATTCAAATACACGTAAAACGCGGAAAAGCTTTTCTGAGATAACCCCTGAACCAATTTTAATGAAGTTTGTTGCATTTGAGAGAGAAAGTTTAATTATAGTGACTGTTGGAAGCGGAATTTCGATTTAGGGCCTGAATTTTGGTAAAAGAACTTTCAGTAATTCAAAAGTTTGGAAAATATAAAAGCACGAAATTTACAAATTAATAGTTCTGCATCAAGAACAGATATCGTTGTTCTTTAAACGACATCGATTAGATCATTCAAAGCGGACAAATCCGATATGTCAAGTTATATCTCATGTAAATTTGTTACGTTATGTACAAGGGTTCGGCAAAAGCTGTATTTCCATATAAAATTTTTTTTTCAGATTCATACAAATTTCGTACACTTTAGATGTATTATATGCAGCTCACAGAATTG
Organism: Dermacentor andersoni; assembly: GCF_023375885.2. Taxonomy (NCBI): domain Eukaryota; kingdom Metazoa; phylum Arthropoda; class Arachnida; order Ixodida; family Ixodidae; genus Dermacentor; species Dermacentor andersoni. Next base: position 30,972,364 of record NC_092817.1, read on the forward strand.
TGATATCACTTTGTATTGCGGAGTTACAGAGTTGTAAAGCTAATAGTCTGATTTTCTGAAAATTTGCGATTTGTGCCAAATTTTAATAAAAAATTGACAACGCAAATCTAAAATTTGAGATGAACAATCACTAGATTTTAAGTTTTCTTTTTAAATGCAACAAACCTGGTCAAATTTGGTGCAGTGGTTGCCGAGAAAAACGAATTCTCATTTTACATGTATTTAGATAGGAACATTCGGGCTAAAGCTTTCTCTTAAGCTCGAAGTGTAGATTATCTCGAGTGACATGTTCTGCAGTGACCGAACTACTTGCAATCCTTTCTGCCTTGCGCTTTGCAGCGTCAGTAGAGATCGCACAGGAATGGGTTATTTGCAACGATTCGCAAGCCGCCCTCAAGTCAATACATAGCGTAGACCAAAATGCGTTGAATATACATTTTGTATGGGGAACCATCAAGGAACACACAAAAGCCAGTGCAAGAAATTACGTTACAGCATGTCAATGTATTCCAGGACACTGCAATATTCCTGGAAACATTCCAGTGGACAGTGCTGCAAAGCAGGCGCACGAAAATGAAAATACAATAAATTCCCCTCTTACCCATAGGGATCGAAATCAGCCTGTTGCTCAGAAAGATATCCTGTCGACTCAACGCAAACACCTGGTTTGATCAGAAATCAGAGTGCTCCGAGTTATTCTTTATAGATCCTAAGAATAAATTGTCCATCTAGCCAAATTTTAGCGACAATAGAAACTTTCTGACTTTATTGAACTGTATGCGGTTTGACACAGCATTTACGCGTCACTTTTTATACAGGACTCGACGCGTTTCTAGCCCGCAGTGCCATTGTGGTAACGCCGGCGAAGACGTACGACACCTTTTTCTCGAGTGCCATTGGCACGATACCTCGAGGCGAAGACTGCAGAAGGATTTAATGTTGTGAGACCGCAGACATCTCACCCCGAAAAAAATACTTGCACCGTGGCCAGCGATACAGCTACAGAAAAAAAAAAAAAAAACACTTGCGGATTTTTAAAGCTTTTCTCAAAAAAAAAAAAAAAAAACAAGAACAATTCTATTAGGTTCTTACTAGATGTGTCGAGGTTCGCCCGATTATTACATTTTCGTTTAATACCAGTGGTTGTGTAGTATGCTGTATGTGTGTAGCTCATGTCTGGCGCTGTTATGTGTCTATGTCTGTTACGTGTTATGTGACTTTTTGCGTAGTTATGAAATCACCGTATGCGCGTGTTTTCAGACTCTTCTGTGCGCTTTCACTCGTTTATGGAACTGTGCATCTCTCTCAGTGCCCTTTAACTTTCTTCTGTGGGTAAAGCTTTGCACATGTTAGTGCTATTTCACTGTTGCCAGTGCTTATCGCTTTCTTGTGCTTCTGTTTTGCTTGCCCGCGAAAAGCAGTAGCCGGCGCCAACAATGGTGCCACCATGTCTTTTCATTTCATATTAATAAAGAAACAAAAAACGATGAAGATAGCTTCGGAAGGCACGCATTAGAAGGGCGACCCATGCATGCTCTAATTTACAGCTGGTGCTAATGTCTGGCTTAGGAGATCATACTATGCACAAAAATGTGTATTTACATATGTTTACGAGAGCGAATAATAGGCGCAGGTAAAGCAATAGTCTATATGGCGCGGATAGAACTTTAACCTACCCTCCTTTGCTATCGACCGAGGAAATAGTTCGATGTTTACTCTCGCGGCGATATACGCGTGTTGAAAGGAACGTACAAATGTACTGTAAATGAATGCATGTTTTTCGATTTTTTTCCTCTGCCACAGAAAACAGTTACTGCCAACATCGAAATCGTGGATTAAAGCAGGGATAGGTGAGGCGCTCTTCAAACAGAAAGTCGGCAGTGAGGCCCCAGCTTAGTCAGATTTAAAGATAACAACAACATCGCCAATTTGAGCACAAATACATTGACTAAGACTGACGCCACATCTTATTTTCTTATCTTCATCATGATATACAGCGAATGGGCTAAACGTTTAGTAGTTCCTCTCGTCAAGCCGGGTTGCCTAAATTTCTTGCGCCTTCCTCTGAATATGGAAGCTTCGTCCTTCGCAATGCCTTCAGTCAACTCGATGGAAGGACTTTCTCTAAGAGCAGTATTTTCAGACCATACGAGTCTCACGCTTCACAGCAGTAGAAAGCCAGAAGAGCGATGCCGCCGTTCCTGAACTCGATTAGACTGACTGACTGTGTATGGAGCTGTATTGATCAGTTCGGTTTGTGCACGTTTCCAGCACGCCTGAACTGTGTACTATCTCCCACACTTTATCTTTCCTTCCAACTTCCCCCTCCTAAAGGGTAAAGTGGCCACTTCCCGTTAAACTACAAACTCTTTGTTTATCTCTTTCTCTTCCAGAAAATGGTGAACGCATTTCTGGCCCTCAGGCGCATGGGAGCCACCATCTCGCCATCTACGCCTTGAATGCTTAACAGGTGGGCTGCGTGCTTCCCTCTCCGCATATCTACTACAACTGGGCTGTCCCACATTAGTATTGGTGCGTGAACGTTTTTTTGAGCCTCTCATCTTCTAGATGCTTATGCATGTTTTCTTGAAGTTCTCGATCGCATATTCCACTACACAATTTATAATGCAACTTTTCTTGGTGAGATGACGTTTTACCCGTATGTCGGTATTCGGGCTAGAAAACATCCAAAAAACGCAAGAATAGGCACCCCGTTGTTTACAACTGAACCCTGCAACTTCGTTTTGTTAGTAAATTACAAATAAATGCCTATGACGTCTCACTCGGAAATGAGCGTGGAAGTATGTGGTTGAAAAAATAAGGGTATTCAGCTAACAGGTGGCTTTGTAGGGGGTTTCTTTTTCTAAATGGTTATGCTACAAAGTAATACGGAAGGAGGAATTAAAGCACAAGCTGAAGGAATCAATAAAGCTGGTACATTATTTGATTGCACGAGCTACCAGGAGGGATTTGTTTTATAACTCAGTGTCTTAACCTGACTTAAAAAAACGCACGCATATTGCTTTGAGAAATTTCTGGATTATATAAAAAACATTTAGTCACGATTCAACCTCATAATGTCTAAATGAGAATTTAACTCCGCTCAAATCTTATAACGCAACTCTAGTGTTTGCAATGAGTTGATAGACTGGTCCAGGTCGACTTCCCGCGCATTGGCATTGTGCTACTTCAAGAAAACGTAGAAAAGGAATTCACCCTCGGGCTTGTTGACACAGCAACGTTACAGCGCTAATTTGAATTGTCGTGTGCCTTGACCTATGTCTTAGTTGCGTTTTCTGGCTTTCACAGGTGCCTTAGAAATTTTGTGTATACCTCCAGACTTTCCTCTTTTTTTCTATCTCTTACTTGGTGCTTTATTCGCATGGTTCCTGAAAACGATAGGAAGCCTCTTAAGCAGGGATTCCTTGCGATGAGATCTAAAAATAAAAAGGGAAACAAACGAGAATCTTCCACTTTCTTTTTCATGACTGCCACTTGCCAGTGACCGCCCATGCGAGCGAATTAGGAATCAGAACACGATATTGCTGTCTAAAACGCATAGTACGTATTTGTGCAAGAGCCTTCGAACTAGCTCAACAGCGATTGCAAGCGCAACTGCAGAAGAACTGAGATCTAACAGCATTGATGATGCATTGACGGTCGATTCAAGAGTTAGAAATGTTTAAAAATTAAAGCCAATGCGTTCCAGGAGAGCTCTGGCTCCGTTATAGCACACTAATTACGCCAAGAAGTGTTCATATTGCGGAATATCTGACAAACTAATCTCGACTCGACACTATGCAATACCAGCAGTGGTTAACACGTTCATTTGGGCTAGTTAGTGCGACATTAAACAAGTGATAGCAAACAAGTAATATTGTTAATGGTCACACAACTTGAGTTAGGGCTGTCGTTGATAAATGCCTTCTGTAGACGTCAAGGCTGTCTCTCGTGCGGAGATATGCTGTGCAGTTTCTAGACTGTCGAAGGTAATTCAAGTGAACTCAGTCACGTTGGGAAGCTCTTGGAGTTAAGGCACTTAGATGAGCGCCAACCATGTTAGTAAACACAATGTTTCCAACTCATCCCGACTTCGTCATGGGTGACTTAAAGAAGCCGCAATAGCTTCGGTGGTATCTGGCTTGTGTCACCACCGGTGAGTTTCGCCATAGGTGAAATAAAATTCTCCATAAATAATTGAAATTCCGCGGGAATTTCGCAGGGTGGAAACTTTTTTAAATACGATTAGAATTCTTAGCTCAACTTTAAAAACTTTGTGCCCATCTGTCTAGCCGTTTTACACCGCCGCTTCAATTCGGAGAAAAATCCTTTAAAATTCCTCCCTCGTGTGGCGGAATCAAACCCCTGTTTACGTGGTGCTGAAGCACAGCAGACCGATGTTTGAGCGCTGCGCCACGAATGCCCACGGGCGGCGAGAGAATAACTCTCAGCATTAGTACGCACTGGCGCGATAACCCTATACAATCTCGGAGGCGACACAAAAGGAGAGGATCTTTGCCGGCGCGACACCAGATGGCGCAGCGTGTGCAGAGGGAAGCGCGATAGAGGGGCCCAGCTGCAGTACGCGGCGCATACATGACGCGCTTCGGCAACGTGGTCTTCCTCTACGCTGCTGGAATACCAATCTCATGAACATCGACAGTTATGCTGAGATGGGTTCTGCCGGAACTTTTTTTGAAAGAGCCTGTTGGATGCCAGCTTTCTCTTTCGTAGACATCGCCATTGCGCCTTAAGCTATGTGTTTCTATTCAGTTTATATGACCCACTTGAAACAGCATTAGGCGCGATGCAAATGTCTTTTTAAATCGCACGCACTATAGGTGCTTCTGAAATAACTTATCTTTTTTTTCTTATTTCAGAACCTCGGAACCTTCCAAGACCCACCATGTGTTCCCCGTGTCTTTCACCCCAATTGATCTTCACGAAAGAAGACTAACGTCACATTTCATCGAATCACTTTTATTGTGTAACTGCGTTGTCTCATATTTCGCGAATGTCACGGGATACCACGAACGTGCCTGAGAATGTGTCCTACCTTTCTTAAATTACCTCGTCATTAAAGAAAGACGACATAGTGAGCGCAAGTTTGTTTTAAAGAGAAATGCATGTAGGAAAGTTGCATGAGGCTATGAGTAATTTCTCTTGCACCCTGCATGCAAACTATGCCTCAACATTGCTTAATCTGAAATACAATGGTATATTAAGAATGCCAATAAATATTTTGTGGTGGCTGGTTTCAAATGGCCACCAATTCATGGTATAAGCTAAAGCCAGTGAGAATTAAAGCTTGGTTAACTTGCTGCTCAAATGCGGAATGTGGAACCATAATTGTCGTTCGTGTTGCATTCTATCTCAAAAAAAAGAAAAAAACATTTTGTCAATGCTTCCTGTAGGTTCTCGCACGGCATTTTTTTAGATAGAGTTAGATCGAACGTGCCTTCATTTTTTTATAGTTTGCACATATGCCCTGCCCTGCCATCGTAGAAACATGACGTATGCTGAGTTAACACCTTAGGGCCATGTCACCTACTCGCCTAAAGTACTAAAAAAAAAAAAACAGCAAGCCGTTCGTTGCATCTTTAGGAGAAGTGAAGCGTCTATACAAGCCCAACCTCACGCCGAAAAACGGTCATGCTCTTTGCGCCTGGTTTTCTACGCAAATATCCCACAAATAAACTTTGCTGGATGCAAAATTAATGTTTCCCATTCCCAACTTTCTGTACAGTGGTGGCGTGGACTGTTTTTGTATAAAGGTGTCCGTAAACTGTTACGAACGTTGCGCTTTCTGCTGAAATGTTTAATAAAGTTGTCTGTTTCTTACCAACGGGCGTCATGGAATGAGCCTTCCGTCAAGTGAGGTTTCTTTCATCGAAGAATCCGGATTATTGACATCTGTCGACTCTTCAAAGTCAAAAGGTGCTCCTCGATCATTGCTTATATTCTAGGTCCCAACCACAATAGCGATACCTCGTTTGAGAGATTGGCCAAGAATTGTGCAGTTTACGTGGCCAAAATAAAGCTGTTGTTATTGTTGTTGTTTCCTCAACACAAAAATTATTCGTGCCTACAGGGGGGACTGGCCACCCTGGAGTTATGTTGTTGTTGTTGTTGTTGTTGTTCTGAGTGGCCGTCGCACATACCCACAGCGGGGGATTGGACATGAATCGGGTGGTTAAATTAGGTGCATAAAAACATAATAATAATAACAAGGGAGTTAACAATTTGAACATTGGAGTTTAAAAGTAAACGTTTTGTGTTTGGAGAGAAAAAATAATACTGTCATTATGAGGCGTCGTGAATTTCTTTCACTTTCACTTCTCACTGACGCTTTCTGCGCTAAATATTAAGGATTTGTCTAGCAAACAGACTTACTGAGATGAACTTTCATAAGAGCAGCGAGAAAAACTGAATTTGGGACAGAATTGCACAACAGAGCTTTTTTTTTATACCGTCAAGTCTCATTGTTTCTGCTGTTTCCAAGGTACGTTACACTGCCAGGTAGTTGCACTTGAAACTGTTTTCAAGCTTAGTACTATCTATACATAGTGGTTTAGCTAGCAATACTTATGAAGTAGAACTATCGATAACGCTCTTATACAAACAGCTGGTACGTGATGAAATTGTGAAATGAAGAAGATTCCCTTGCCAGCCACAGCAGTAAGTGTCCTATCTTTATGGTAAATCATGCAGGCTCTCCAATCTCTATAGTTCGATTCTGACTCACCTATTATAAAATTTTGTTATGTTACTTTGTACTTTACTTTGACATAGCCGTATTTTGGCCAATACTTCAGAGTGGGTTCGTGCCAGTGTATCGTTAGGATCTATATCTACCATAGAGTTTCTCACTATAACGCCTAGAGGGAAATCTGGCGCCACCGTCTATGGGAGTTAAGTCTTAAGGGTCGCTGTGCCGTCATGGGAATGATGGTATATGTGTCTGCGAGGCTGGTGTTGTGAGAGGCTCCGTCTAAAACGTGGATATGGCTACACAAATAACGAGCCCTTAAAGTAATATCTTGATAAAATGTTTCCATTCACGCAAATTGCATCTTTACTCACATACAATGCATGACGAAGTGAAGAAAGGACAGACGACAAACTGTTTCAAAGCGAGCGCGAATCTTGTCGTCTGTCCTCCAACCTTAGCGGCCCGCTGATACTTTTTACGTATCATATAACTGTACATGCAATAGCAAGTTCTCATAGTTAAACAAAACATGTTTTTGTGTAATAATAAAGCTAAAACAGCTTTTTACGTGCAGTTTTAGTAGAAAATGAATCATTGTGACAGACGGAACAGTGCTTGCCTGGCTCTCCGAGAACGATGCCAATCCGAAGTCACGATGTACCGGCATTCCCATGCATACCATAGCACAGCAGCGCTAGATGTCTCTCTAGGTAATATAGTGAGAAACTCTATGATATCTACAGCAATTTCACCAGAAGGGCATCAGTGCGTGAAGAAAAAGAGGGTGTGGCCATTTTTCTTCGAGTCCTAATCTTGGTTTCATTCATCATTGATTTAATGAGCATACTGCCGGGTTTTAAACCCGTATTTCGGGTAGAATTATTAGCGATTATTTTAGCTCTTCGAACACTTTCAACAATTTCTTCGACAGCTGCATCAGAGGCTGATTCCTGTAATGAATGAATGAATTCTGGGGTAATACTTGCCAGAACCACATTTTGATTATGAGGCACACCGTATTGGGGGACTCCGGATTAATTTTGACCGCCAGGGGTTCTTTGACATGCCCCCAATGCACGGGACACGGGCGTTTTCGCATTTCGCCTCATTGAAATGCAGCTACCACGGCCGAGATCTGATCCCGGAAGCACGTGCTTAGCAGCACAACGCCATGCATAGCCGCTAAGCCACCGGGGCGGGTGACCGATTCCCTGTCAGTGTGCACAGCATTCACGTCATACTCGGACAATGCCGTCTTCAATATGTTATAGCCATTAGTCCCTTTGAATTTACGTCTGGTGTGGTTGATATGGGTTGGAAGTCCCCGCGGTTCGTTTCTTCTTTTTCTCCTTCCTCCTTCACCTTATATGGGCCTTATAAAATGGCCGACACACTTGCGCGTGCATTTCTTGAAAGACCAGTGATGTCTTTATTCTGAATTTGACTTATATCAATGCGGCTAGGTTTAGGAAATGTCCCTTGTTTCGAGTTTATTCAAGAGTGACAATTGCAATAGCGCGCTTTAACCAAATGATTTTTTTTTCTTGGGTCAATAAACTGTGTCCCGCACATAAACTGGAAATCTTTCTCACAAAACTGGGCTGCCGTATTCTTATTAATTCTTATATTTTCTTATTGATCCGTGGTCTGTTTCAAGCCAAGGACGACAGTATTTCAATTCCCTTCCGAAAGTATGAATTTCTGTAAATTATCAAAATGTCCTCTTCTTCGGAGCGTCTACGTTAGGTTTTAGCCGCAGAAACGTATGCATGACCATCTGCAAATTACTTTGTGACCCATAGATAACACCTGGGTAATTTATATTGATATTTGACAGAACTGATAATTAAACCACAAATCACCTGCAAATTTACCACACTTCTGTAAAGCGCCTCTTCTCTTAGGAAAAGAAAAAGTCACCCTAAAGTCTAACATTTATTTTTCGTACAATTTACACGTTACCGTGCCTTTTACTTTCTGTTTTATGTTTTATCTCCTCCGTTAAACAGCCGGCTTCTTGGCCATACCCCGTAGTGGGTACGCGCCATGGTATATGAAGCAATCACCCAAGTAAGTTCTGTCCGTTTTGGTAAATTTTACAGCATTGGTTGACTCGTGCTGCGTTGTGTTGTTACACGAATACGTAATTTATTTTTGCTAAATTTTGAGACGCCGCTCAGCAATCGTAAGAACAATAATAAGGTCTGCATAGTGCCCTCGACATAGTTGGAACGATACAGTTGTTCCAGGTGGCACTGAAATTGACCTGCTAAGTAGGCTGCGTCGTTTACACATGTAAGACGAGCAAGCAGTATGTGGTTGCTACGAAAAACAAACACACAAACTTGAGGATTGAATAGTGAGCTTGCGTTTTCACCAAGTGAGCATCAGGAATTAATGACCATCGACTCGCTGTTTTCGCGCGGCAACCGGTCAATGCATTGCGCTTATTAACAGCCACGCTGCTGCTTCTCTACTCATGGTTGGAGTAATGCTATCATGCATGCAGTACCACTGCTCGCTTTGTAATCTTATGTAAGGAAACTGTCTAACTGTAGATCAGTATATGTGGCAGCTGTGCACGATCGTTTTTTAGGCAGAATCGTTACCGCTCTGTAGTGGTTTCATTGCGCAGAGTTGACGAACCTGTTCGTGGTGACAGAAGCAGAAGGTAGTGTACAGTGTATTTGAATCCACTGTGCAGTAAGAGAGGCGCAATATGATTACACCATTTTAATTACTAGTGATTATCTCTAAACTTTTCCCTCCATTCTGACTATAGCGTATGGTATGTTCTATTTCTCAAATCCATGTCACACTTACTCTTTCAAATTCTGATAAATTTAAGAAGAGCAATAATTTAAACCAATGAATGTTTCCAGCAATGTATTCCATTACCCATTTGCAGGACTCGCGACACGTTTTTTTCCAGCTCTAGCCAGATGCACGCGAGCACAAGTACCAGCTATGGTGAACGAAAATTCGGTAAGCTCCACTTGTAAGAGAGTGCCTACAGCTTCTATGTGCTACAAGGTGCCGTGGCTCACAAATCGTCTCAAATACCTATTCGAATGATCTCCCAAAACAGAGAACGCTGGTTGCTGTAAGCTTCAGGAAGCCACTATACATCGACGAGGCCTTTGAATCCGGTCGCAGCCACGAGTAGTCGCTGTTCTCTAGATTAGTCACAGCCCTTGACCGGGGCCTCGTCAGGCTGGTAATACGGTAGCATTCTCAACGTGCCGAGAAAATGTGTAGTAATGGGCAAGCGGTTCAGGCGTTTCTGGCGTTGTGCCAGCACGTCAATGCCTCATCACTGTGCGAAACAGTAAGCAAATGCTCCTAACTGACAGGTCCGTTTGTTTTATAGAGCACCGGCCCGAATAGTGCGGTAAACTTAACCTATAAATGCCGGCGTGCCATGGCGCCGCCTCACTCGCCAGATGCAGCCAGCCTGAGCGTGACGGCAATGGCTGGCAGCGGGTACGACGCGGCGTGCCCGAGTCCAGCGCCGCCAGGCAGCCCTGGTCGGGACAGCCTGGACTTGGAGCAGGGCATCGAGACCGCGAGCAAGACGCTGCTGCGCTTCCTGTACTTGACGTCATTCCTGCAGGGCGTGTCCTGCGGCATCCTCGTGCCCTTCTGCCAGAGTGAGGTTCGAACTGATTAATCCACTGTTTAATGAGCTACCACCGATATAGAATCGTTTCTTTTTATTTGTTCAACTAAAGTCGAGAAATTGGTGCTGCTAACTACCGACTAAACGTGGAATACTACTCGTAGAGCACGCTGCGGCTACTTTTATTGACGGAGCCAGTGTTGGCGATGTTTATGTGAGGATAATGGTGTGAGGCGGTATGTACCGGGATTTGCCCTGACTCTGCTGTGGGCCCATGTAGCTTAGAACAGAAGCTCTATTCTCGACACTCGTGGTGCCTGCACGGCCGCCATTATGCGCCATGTTTATTCTCTGAGTGGCTGTCGAGAGTTCACGTGCATTGAAATTTGTGCTGGGGAGCAGAAGTTTTGCAAAATGCAATTTTGCGTTTTCATCAAGATGACGAAACGTGACATGGGCTGCAAATTTTATCGACTAATATACTTTTTTGGTCCTTGGCAGCTATATTGCGACGTTAGCGTTTCAAAAAGAAAGTGAGTGGTAGCGTACAGAAGCCAGCGCAATTCACCTGCCATTTCGCGAATATGTGGTGACGTTCAAAGATAGGCGCCATGTCAGCTTGCTGATTGGCTGAAGGAATATGCCGTGGGGAGCGTCACAAGAAAGGCCGTTTCGTAAACGTCAATTCGACGTTGCTTGACGTTGCGCTGGGCCGCGATTGCAGAGATTTGCTGCCATAATTTATGTAGCGAAGAGCCGCGCGAATTATGATAACGAGGAGTGATATGCAACGGCGGCCGAGAGGAATGCGTATCGTCACATTTTCCCCATCGTTTGGAGCCATGAAAATCTTTTCTTCATAACGCATGCTCATAGTATTTGCATCGCTCTCAGGTGGTGTTGGCATTTATGTTTTCGGTCATAATTTTTTTAAAGAACGCATTTATACGTAATAATATTGGTTGAACATAGCAAACTTTCTGCAACGTTGTCCACTTTTCACTGCTGCGTTTGTATTGTAATCAAGATTCATGCCTTCTCGCACAATCAGAAATTATGACAGTGGCGTCTTTTTAATTTATAAATAAAAATGTACTCAAGGCGGCGCCTTGAAGTTTCCTCAAGCGGTGCGAGTAACCAGCGAAGTGAACGAGAGATGGCAGCGCCGGCGCTTGCGTCTCGCAAGCGGATACCTCTGGTGCGCGCAACGCTATCGGTGATATTCGGCCGTTTCTCAGCCAGCCGAGTCGGGCTGAGTCACTTGCGCTTCGCGAGATAGCGATAACGTGGCCTAGAACGTGCGCTCATCAGTACTGGTAGGTCGCGTATGCTGTGTGAAGGTAGAAAAGAAGCGCGTTGGCGCTAACGTACGATGACTCATTCCGTTTCCCGGGTACACGCATCCTAGTTAATGAGGCAGACGACGGCTTGTGTGCAGCAGACGACGTAAGCGAGAAGCGTTTTTGACGGAGTAATCATAGGCTTTGAGCTAGCTGCTTTATTTTTTACTGAGGAGGAAAAACTGTTTTGCTTTACCGAGAACGTTATGTTCGGTGCCTTCATTTCAGTTTCTTAAGCAAGCGTCAAGTTTGCGTGATGTTACGAAAGCAAAAGGGGGCCATCAGTGCTATTTTGTACGCGTCGCGTCTACGTCACGCCTTGAAGAAAATGACGGAATATGCAGAATAGAGCCCCAGATTCTGTTTTTGCACTATGCATGCACACATATAAGGAAGCAGCGAATAGCTCAAATGCATATAAGGGCATCAAAAAACAATTTAGGCCCATCAACAGCGCCATAAAAAGTTAATATACTTCTTAATTGGGCAACGAAAATCACTTCGGCCCATTATAGCGCAGACTTCGGAATAGGATCATGTCCCAGTACTGCATTGACTTTGAGATCGGCCCACCCACCGTTTCCTCTCGTCCATGACAGCTACATTTAGGGGGTCGTGGTTTCGCGTCGTTGTGTTCAGAGGGCGTTAGGTGTAGGCGCCAGTCTCCGCTATCGCGTGTGCACCGGCGAAGCAGCGGAAGAGAATGACAGCAGCGGGCTCCCTCCTTCCCTTGAACACTTCCCTCCCATCATAAACTGTGTTGTTGCGTCATTCTTGGTATGGTAGTGAATTGATGGCGTAGTTCATACTGGTAAAAGCGTTGTATATAGTAGCATTGCACGTTGTACATCGTTACGTTTATTTAATTAATTAATTAATTAATTAATTTATACATACTGCAACCGTAAGAGGGTTATCGCAGGAGTGGGGTACAAAATCAAGGGTGCCACACCCACAGCGAAAAGGGGGTACACAAATCAAAGGTACAAAGCAAAGCACTAGTATAAAGAATATGTTAAAAAAATGGTCTCAGTACATACATATATGCATATAAACATAGTGAATAATACATGATCTAAGGAATCACGGGCATCAACCAGTGATTGCCATAACTTAATAATCAAATGTCAATTTTCGTATGTTAGGGGGAAGTTGGTTCCATAATTCAATGGATGGGGATGGGCGTCGTATAGTTGCATAACGCCCGCCGTCTTCGCCAACACAAGTCGTTCGGGAGCAGCGTGATGACAGGCGCAAACACTATTTTGGAAGCCGTTCTTTCTATTCATACGCCACGATTGATTTCACAAGCAGGTCATAACATACAAAAAATGATTCTCGCAAGCTTGTTTATGGCTAGGCTTCCGTGCAGAGCATGTTTCTTCTGCGTCAACAAACGCTATCACAAAGGCACTGGATCATTCGTCTCGTAATGCAGAGTATATGTATATATATAGTCGTCCACGCAAATGCACATAAGTAAATGTGTTCGTACCTTTGTTCAAAGTTCTGTGTCGCCGCTGTGCGGTGTGCTTAACAGCTTCGCTGTAATTCACCTTTACAGTGTGCAATGACTCATGATTTATTACTTTAGTTTGATGGAAACAATAGTGACAGCAACGTAAAAAAGCGATGTCGGAGGTTATTGGCATAACATGTTTGCTGTACTTCCTCTTTGTAAATCTGTACAGTACAGCGAAAACTGCGGCGGCTCGCCGGAGTGATGACAAACGTGCACAAGAATATATCTGAATGATCTTGATATATTTATGCCGTGTGTAGCTATACAACACGTACCAGCCAACGTTAGCCAAGTTGTTGAAAGAAAAATAAGTAAAAAGTAAACATGATGCAAGATACCGTTTTACGGCCTTCCGTGTCCATTTGTCAGAGGCTTCACGACCGAACACCGTGTGTTTTAAAGATCGTATCTTGTACAGTATTTTTAATCTTTCATTTTTCTTTGAACAGCTTGGCTAACGTTAGCTGGGACACGCTGTCCTAATCGACTGGACGACATGCGCTGAAGGCGTCCGTTGTTTTCTTATTAATTAATGTTGGCATTTTATTGGTTCCCCCCATTGTGTGATAAAACATTCACAACCATCCAAAACGTCTCTAGTGATGAAAACGCAACAGTACTCGTTAGGAAGTAGCTGAAGATCGACCTGGCATTGTGGGCCGTCTCGCACAATGTTCACAAATACCCAGTACTGGCAGGTTGAGATATATTTCACAGTAATGGCGTCCCTCCAAAGTGATGACAAGAAATTTCAACGGAACGTGGTCCTTTAGTGTTGGGGTCGGAACAGTTCAATGCTGACGTAGTAGTGCTTAAGCCCATGCATAATTTTATCATTGCCGCAAATGTGTCAGAGTCGATACGAACAAATATAGTTTTGGGATTTCTCCAACAGTACACACTGATGGCTGCCGTGTGTGAAAGACAAAAGTTTCAAGTTTTCTGTGCAGCTGGCTCCTCGAAAAGTCTTCGGGGCACTGGCCTCCAATGGTTTGCACGGATGCTACATCCTAGGAACTCTGCTTGTAACGCCATGGACCGCGAAATTGGTATGACCATCTGAATTGCTTGCTTTACATATAATACAGGCTTAAGCTTATCTGTGCATAGTTCGCAGTGAACACAACGAATTTAAACACTACTAAGTGAAGGTGATTCGATGCCAGAGCGGCTTTGAATGACGAGTTTTTAGCGAAGTTACAGTTTAGTGGGCCGAGATGCGTTGCCTGCCTTTCAAAAGGACGTAATCATAAAGACAGAAATTCGGCAATTTTCCAATCTACGAATCTGCTGGCTCATAACGAGAAAACGCATGCGGTGACTCTCGACCAGGCTTGCCACAACGTCTTCATTCTACGTATGCTTTTAATACAAAGTTGAAACATCGCTAACATATGCAATGACTGGAAGCCACAATCAGTTACACCGTAGTTATGATTGCACACTCGGGAAAATCTCTACTAAATGGACACTTCTTCGTATTTATAAGTCGTCCCGCAAAAAAAAAAAAAAAAAAAAAAAAAAAACCAACCGCAATAGTTATCGTATTACTAAGTCATCTTCACCCTTTCCCCAAAACCCGACGAGAGAAGAGAGATGCCAAACTTGGCGCAGCTCGTGCACATCCACTCTAACAGAAAAAGAAAGAACGAAAAGAAAAAGAAAAGAAACACGGGATTTATCACCCCAAACACACAATCTCGTTGAGGGGGACGCTATAGCTGGGGTGTTCAAAATAGTTTTGATCACCGGAGGTCACACAGCCTGCGACCTTAACATAGCGTCTTCTTCTTCTTTCTGTCTGTCTTCGTTGTACTGCGCCGTCGTATATATTATACCAACTATAGACCAGCTATAGACAAATGCCACGCGCTGCTGAACCGAAACCTCGGTGCACGAGTATTTGTAATTTTCACCTTCATCGGAATGTGGACGCTGCTGCCGGCGGTCGAACCCTCGACATCGTGCTCAGAAGCGGAAGGCCAAAGCGACGGAGTCACTGCTGCAGGTCTCGAACATGAAGGAGCAGTTGACATTTCTGCGTGAACTATAAGTTGATGTACCTAAAGTACACCTAAATTCCAGGCTAAATGGGGAGGGCATACCATTGCGCAATTTGCGGCTTGCGAAAGCTTTCTTTTAAAGCGGTTGAGTAGCGACATTATATGTGTCAATTTGACCACACCTGCAGTTTTGTTTTAAAACATTTCTGCACCCATGGATTGTACCGAAGTATGGATAAGTGGTTCGTTTTATTCTGCATTAGGTTCTCGTACAGAATAATTGCCCACACGTTTGAATCATTGTCATCTGCCTGCAGTGCCAATTTATTGCGCGTTCTACAGTTGTCAGACTTCATTTTCAGATGCTGAAGGACATCAAAATGAGGAAGCTATTCAGCTGGGGGCTTTTCATCGAAGGAGCCTGCTGCTTCTCTTACGAGTAAGTTTCCAGCGCCTATTAGTGGTGTAAACATTCGTGTTTAGTCTAGGGAGCCAATAACTAAATATGCGAGTCAGCAGCGGTGGACATCGAAAAAATACAAGGTTTTCTTGGGCACAGTATTGTAACATGTGGTTTGTTGTTTAGATAACTACATACCTTTGCGATGCGCCCCCATTTTTAGACTGCGCATCTCCGGCCTCGGAGCACATTTTTTTTGTTTCGCAAAGCCACACTTCCGATTCTGGCTTTAGGCGCACGCATTTTGAACGAGCGCATCTGGATTTCATTTCGGCCTTATTGCGCTAATTATGCATTATTGCTGCTCAGTACGCAGCTTTTCGCTATCTTCGTGCGTCTCTTTTTCTTCCAACTTCATTTTGACGCCGCTTTCTTTGTACTACGGGCACTTGAAGATCTCAAATTGCCAAATTTCACGAGAGTAAAGCAGTCAGATACCCAAACACAATGAACACCAAATCGATCTGAAGTCTCCAGAAAACACGTTGTCTTCATATATCACGAAAGTGAACGCATAATTAAAAACAAATCACTAAATAAACAAGCAAGTAGTAATTAAGGAAAAAAGTCAAGATGATTTTTACCTTGATTGGTTAGGGAAAGTACTGGCAATGTTTCTCGTGTTCGCAGGGTCCTGAAGCCCTTCAAGCATTCGTTCGTGACGGGATTCATTCGACTAATTCAGGGAGTCGGAGCATCCTTGGTCCTTCCTGGATACTTTTTCGTTATATGCGTCCAGTTTCCAGGAGATATTCCTACATTAATAGTGAGTAGAGCCTGCAGTTCCGACTGAATGTGGTGCGTGACAGCGCCAATGTAATGGTTTACGTATACGACCGCAACAAGGGACAAAATTACATACTGCATGCTGGACAAAATGTCAAAGCGTCTTTTTCTCTATTTCGGCATACGCAGATTGAAGGAATGGCCAGACGATATTAACAATGGGCCTCCTTATTCGATATATCCTGAAAGAGCTCGAACGCTTCGCATTTTATAATGATGGTGGCGTTTGCTGGCATCCTTGTAAAGAGAGCCTTCAAGAGACAGCCATCACCAATTTACTGCAAACCGTAAGAGACACCGCTGCGCGAGTCACGAACACTGCACGGAACTCCTTCGAGCTTAAGACTTCGTGGATTTTTTTTTTCTGAGGAATTAGACTGGACAAATCGTCTACTTTCGTTTCAAGTTACTGAGTAGCACGGACCTGCCACGTAACATAAGTAAAAGGGCAGCGAAAATGTCAGAGTAACAATACAAAAACGCGCCATTTCCGCAAAAAATCAAAGCGAACCACTGCTCTACCCGTGCATTGAGTTTGTTGCGAAAGGGATAGGGCTGTGGATTTTTTGTGCCTTCAGACTACCGAAAGCCTAAGGGCGAAGAATCAGGGTCCGTATTCACAAAAAACGCTTACGCCAAAATTGCTTTTAAGAGCAAATTCCAGCCAATCGTAATGCTGGACGACTCATTCGTTAGCGTAGGTGGCGGGTCAATCGCAAAGAGCGCTTACGAAGGAAAAGATTTGTGAAATTGGATCCAATTACTTGTACACCTGGGGAACTTCTGTCAATAGTATTGTGCGCATGTGTAGAGCTGGGTCCTTGAGTGCTCTGTTAGTGTCCAGCTTGAGCTCTCACTTCCGTCTTCAAGAGCCTGTATGCCTTTCTAGGCATACATCGTGATAATTAACCCAGCAGCATATCCACTATGTATTCAATGAAGGGTAAGAATATTTTTTTCGACGTCGTAGCGTTCAGAAAGGAAGTTTACTCGCTAAACTACGATGATCAATCAACCGCGTGGTACAGAAACACGTCCAGGAAGCAACGAGCAGATAACTTATAGTGGTTACTTAGTATTTTGCGCAGTCTCTACACTGCCTGTGCATCAGATGTTGAATGCTTTAAAATGGTAGCTGTGCGAAGAACAAAAATATACTACGGTGGGAAATATTGCTACTGAGAAAGAGAAACAAAGGACATCAAAGGTTGCCAAAAATTGCGGTAAAGAACACTCGGTTTTTTGTGTAAGAGAAAAAAATGAATAAAATCAAAAGCAAAAGCAAAAGGAAAAGCAAAACGCTAAACTGTTAAGAATTTGGTAGCTCGTATTATATTCCACCACGTATTGCGCCTCGTAAACAAAATGTCTTATTAAATATCGGTTTTAGTCAAGGAAATCATGCACGCTTGCTTCTCTGAAAACATGACGCACCAAGACGATGTCTTCTTTAATTACATTCCTAGCATAAATGTTGAAGTAGCTGAAGTCATAAAACAGTCAAGAATCTCTTTCATTGGAAGGTTTGTCTAATGTTCGTTTTTTCTTTTTTGCAGCCAAAGTTTGGCGCAATTTTTAGCCTGGGAATGGTGTTGTGGTCGTACAGCAGTGGATTTCTTTTTGGTGTAAGTACTATTCAGTAATGTCTCACAATCCTACTATTCGCCAGTGTGGATGAGTTGTGTGGCATAGAAAATAAAAAAGATAAAGAGAGAGAGAGAAAGAAAGGTTCACGTATACTGCTCTTTGGGTGCACGTTAAAATACCTGAACCCGCCGTGGTTCCTTAGTGGTTATGGTGTTGGACCGCTAAGCACAAGGTCACGGCATTGAAACCCGCCCACGGCGGCCGCATTTAGATATGGGAGAAATGCGAAAACACCCGTGTACTTAAATTTAGGTGCACGTTAAAGAATCCCAGGTTTTCCAAATTTCCTGAGTCCCACACTACGGCGTGCTTCGTAATTAGTTCGTGGTTTGGCACGTAAAACCCCCTAACTTAATTTTAATTCTTCAAACTACCCAAGGGGTCAGTGCAGAGCCATGTACCACAACGCATCTCGTATGTGTTGTTTTGACAGCAAGTCAATCCTGTAATGCTTTTTATAATTGAAAAGACTGCTTAATCACAAAGAGCTTGACAATTATTTTTGTTCGTAAAGGAATAAGTCTAATTAGAAACTCGAGACATTGACACTTGTATTTTCAGAAAGCACATTGTCATTTTATGCAGGAGTGCGCATGATTTTGCTGACGTTATGCTGACCTGGTTAACATCGAGCTAATGTAGCGACATTATTGACTGTCCGTGGACAAGAAATGTACCGTTAATCCTTGCCAACACGTCACCGTGGTAGCATTTTAACTGACCTAGGCTATTTCAGGCTAGCGTACTGCTCTTGGCGAGTGGCCCAGCGTCAGCTGTTAAAAACTTACCCATGCTCTGTCGTGTCTATTTTCTTTCCCTGTCCATCCGGGCCACGGTGTTTGCAGGTACAGTTTTTTAAAGAATCCGCCAAGATGGGCTGAAAGTTTGCTTATTGGTAGTCGTGCATCTGTAGGCACACAGGAAGTCCACCAAGTGTGCACGCCATAATTATAAATTCAGTAATGGAGAAGCTTGTAAGAAACCGATGAAACACGGGTGGGCGGAATTTGGTGGACATGACCTTCGGTAACCTCCCAAAGGGAGCGTCGCATCAGGTCATATTCCTGAACGCGTTTGCCAAGGACACTAGCAGGCAGTACAGAGTAAAATATTGGCGTGAAACTTTGCATTAGTAAGCGGACTGAGCGCAGTTACAACTGAATATCTAGCAGAGTGTCGGATAAACTTCTAGTAGATGCTTATTAGAGCAGCATGCACTGGAGAGTATTTGACGGAGGCCTTTCTCAGTGTTTGCGACGGCCATTCATGTAAACATTCCGTACAATAAGTGCACGAAAATGATAATCTTTTACTGATAGCTCCCACTTTTCTCTGTTTCTGCAGGCTCACGTCCTGATGTTCCCGTTCCTGTGCGTCGGTTGCCTGCTCATTATCTGCTCGTTCTGGGCGCCATACATGCTTCCTCAATACCGTAAGGTGGAAACGAGCATTGCGTTGGGCATTGTCAAATTTTCTGAGCACGCAGTTAAGACCAAGACCAGGAAACACTCCATTCTCCGTCTTTCCTTTTCATCGTCAAATCTTAAAGATGTGTTTGTTCACTTTCCGCATTAGTGTGGAAACCCTGTGGCATACGCTAAACTTAAAGGTACTGATAGCGAGAGGTTCTTGTAGTGGAAAGTGAAACAAATGAAGCAGCTTGCGCCAGCAATATAATTATAGTCGGACGTTATTCCGGTGAACTCACGTGATGATTTGCTTAATTTCAAGTTGGAGTGTCGTAGCATTGTTCATGCGCAGGTGGTTCGAGGCGCCCGAGTTCGCAGCATATGCGTGTTGTAAACGCTGACATCCCTGCAGCGAAATTAGGTTGCGTGGTAGAGTCCTCTCAGAGCCTTCACATTTAAAGGATGCTTGCGGATCACGCGTACATTTGTTCATTTAACGCATCGCCATGAATTGTGAGAGAAGCCTTCCTTTCAAGTCAGACGGGATGAAACGATCTTTAGCAAGAAGGCTTTTCTCCGTGCTTCAGGAATGTCTGAGCACTGAGGAACTTAAGTGAAATATAGTAGCTGCATCTCTTTGCGTCGCAGAAGCCAAGGTTTTCACGCACTTTCACCTTGAAAAACTTCAGCACGATCCGAGAACGTCGTTTCAAGATAACCGGCATACGTATCGAGAGTGCCTCGGCAATTATCCAGAGCACCTCACCGCTCGTTCGTCGCGTACACGGCTTCCCTTTGAGGGGTTTTCGCAATAACCGCGGAGCTATTAATCAGGCACGTGCTCACGAGTTTCTCCGCATGAAAAAAAAAATGCAGTAATACGAATCCCTTGGACGAGCATTTGAGTGGCTTCACACTGTACCACGGATGCTGGCGGAGTTGCAAAGCCACGCCATTCATCTGCTGAGCGAGGAGGGAAACATAGGACGTATGCTGCAGATAGCGACCACGGTCGACATCGCAGTGCCGTGCAGCGCTATGGAACCTGCGCACTCTGAGCACGTAGCTGTTGATCGCTCGCACTGCGCTTAAGAGCGTCTAGACGTCTGAGGAGAGAACCCTGGAAATGTGATAATATGGATGCAGTCTAGTATAGGTTCCGGGCTTAAGCTTTTTGTGAAATAGCACACATGCTGAAGAAACTTTCAAGGCATTTGGCAGGTTGCGAATATATTCTTCGTGCAGTAAGTGTGCGTAAAATTTGGATTGAACACCTCAGTTCCTAGCTGCGTGCTTTGGATATGAGCAAGTTCACCTTGTCTCGATAAATTGTGCCGGTCGCAAACTGTAACGCTTCTGCAAGGACTCTTAATCTTTCAGGAACGTTTGAAAACGTAATGCTCCAGCAACGCACTACCAAGCGATTGTACTGACACAGCGCTCACATATTCCCATGTTTCTTTAGAGTTGTGTGTCAAATCAAAGAAAGTTCGCTTCCCCCCCCCCTTCCCCCATCACAAGAAAGGAAAGAAAAAGAAACCACCAAACGTTGACCGTTGCCGATCCCACTTCTTTGGTTGTGTATCTGTGCGTTTTTTTTTTTGTCCATGTCATTGCGTTTGATTACTTTTTTCAAAGACCCACTTAGTCAGGTGACCTTGAATCAAACACTTACTTTTACAGAGTTGTCTCGAAACTGCAAGAAAGTCGGGCTTTATGGCTCGGTTGTGCATTTCTAGGGACCAGCGTTTATCTGCTTGGGCTCTATTGTCGCATGAAACACTTGTCTAGATCTTCCAAGCACATTGTAATCGTGGTGTATTGAAGCCGAAGATTCCAGCCGAAGGCCTTGGAAGCCAGTGGGATGACGCATAATGTTTAGCTTTATTCCGCCGTCTTCATGCAGAGACGTGCACCAGGATGCGGCTCGTTCGAAGGCGCCTTTTCCCTGTTTGCAACTATGCGACAGACGGTGGGCGTTTCGGATTCGGAAACAAAGCGGCTGCCTTTGATAAACACGCGGCCAGTGCACGTTGCCCGGAACACGTTACTGCGCCGCGCGACCGCGCCTAGGCGGCGACGGCAGCGGCGGCGTCGCGAGTAATTAGCGCTGCAAATAGCCGACCAGTCTCGCCCGCGGACAGCGTCCGTACCCGATGGGAAAACTCTTGGCGACTGTACGGCGAGAAGTGTTGGCTTGGCAGCGGCCGCTTTTAGCGCGTGCGCCGCAAACAAATCTTCTCTGAGCCAAGAGGCCGCACGCGAGCCGCTGTCCCGCAGGCAGCCACCAAGAACTCCAACGTAGAGGTGGATGTCATCACGTCTGTAGTCTGGCTAGGACGGCTCAAAGCGGATAGTTCGTGCGCACCGTACATAGAATCATGCATGTATGATGAACACGCCTCGCCCCGGCGGCTCCATGAGGAGCGTTGAAATCAACCGGGATGCGGTTAGTTGTTTTTATACGCGTTCGTGCCGTTTGGTGCGTCTTTAAGTCAAAGTTTCAATCCAACATAATTCTATTAAACTATTTTTTTTTGTCAGCAGCAGTTTGTACAACAGTGTTACGAGTTTGGCAAGGGCCGTGGCACCCTGTGAAACAGCAGTGGAGGTAATGCAGCACAGGTACATATTATACGAAGTGACTTTCAAGCTGGACACTGACGGAGGAACATAAAACGTAAAAAAAGGCGCAGATAACGCACGTGTACGTATATGCACATGTATACCATGCACACATAATGTATGATGACTTGCGTGAATTATTGACTAATAACACTCTGACTCAAACTAATGTGACATCGCTGTTCCAGAGACTGGGGACAGAGTAGGCTCCTAGATGTAGGCAGACCAGATACAAGAGAACGTCATTAAAGTCAGATTGATTGTCATGTTCATTGTTGTTCTGGCGGCGTTTGCATTACCGACGACAGAATTGCAAATGAGTCTAGCAAGAAAGCACCCTATTTATTCACTGTTGTATTCTCGTCCCTACGGGAGAAAAATACTTAATGGTATATGCTTACTCATATATGCCGTAGGCTTAACGGTATGGCCTGTGATGCGATGCTCCTACAATCATATATTATATCTGCCACCAGCAGAAAAATCGTACATATATACCAATATTATGGCCGCTTAAGCATACTACGCTCACAGAGTAATGTACTTCTATGAATTCAATGCCGTAATCGGTAGTGGCCTAGCACAGGAGCCTGTGCGTCATTCATCGGGTAAAAATGGTTTTCGACGTTATCACCGCGCTCTTATGCTAAAGGCGCATTGCAGCCAGTGTTCTGGAGAGTGGCCCATTAATAAATCGCATACGGCCACCTGCGACGCGTGGCATATTCAAGCAACCTAGGGAACGTTAAACAAATCTCTGGGAATGATATCGAGCATTTACTACAATGGTTCTGAGCCAAGCGATAAAAAACGTCTGGCAGCTGGCTCACAATCTACTGCACTGAAGACAGCGAACCGAACTGAACTCAACTGAACTGATATTTGCGCGAGTCGATTTATATAGCTTCATATAGGGTTCATCTTACCCAAGTTGGAGCCTAATAAAACAGTTATGTCCAGTAGGCTACCCATAAGTGAAAACTAAGGGAGATTTTTCTATAAACTTACTCCAGAACATCGTGAAAATCTGTTCCTCTAAGGAGAAGAGATCCACGCAACTCCTAATTTCCTAATACTGCTCCTAATACTGCTGCATCAAATTATCCATGACACACAATAATACGATAAGAGCATAAAAACCTAGACGCAGACGTAAAAATGACATTTATTTGCGCTTTCATATACCAATTGTCACTTTGCGCGCTCTTGCTTAAGTAATTCAGCAATTGCTGCTTGCCAGCTCTGCAAAACTGTGAGCTGCTCCAAAAGCCGACATTTCAGCCAGCTTGCAGAAAATGTCTTCAGTGGTGTCATGCTATTGAAATAAAATGCGCCAAAAAATTCATTGCATTATCGGTTGCGTCATGTGCACCGTTCGTTCAGGTACCTTCTTGGGCAGCCTGCTTACCATAGTCTGCAGAAAGCACCTCAATAAGATCCTAAATTCTTTCTATGGTGTCGGCCTTTTAGATTTGCGCGATATTGTCGACTCTGGTGTAGCTGTTTATATTCACAGAAATGCTATTTGCATTTCGCATAGCTATGCGGAGTCGTCTTCTCCAGATCTGCTGATCTGGGACCTTCGCTCAGTGGTGGCAGGCGTCAGTGACTGCGGAAGTTCGGCTTAACCACACTAAGGTATCGTGTTAAGAAGATTTTGTTCTATTAGGCTTATGGCTAACCTAGTAAATGTTCACACATAGTTGTCCATTCCAAAAATTCGAATTAACCGGGTAAGCCGTAACGGGAATTTACGATATAGAAGTAATAGATCTTTAAATTCAAGAAGTGCACATGGATAGTTGGAGCCAAAGAACAGTAAAGTTCTGTTCGGGGGAAAATAAATATGTAGATTCGAAATGGTAAGGGGAACCATATACAAACAAAAAAGCTAGAATAAAAAGCAAGTCTGGCTTAATGCAAATAGCGAAATTTAGTACATTCTACTACTGCTTGTGCGACGTGACTAGAATGTGGTTACGCAGGTATACATTCTTTTTCAGATAATTTGGTTTGAATTTCCGCCAAGCTTTCTGCTAATTGTTATAGCCAAATCTTGAAAGTGCTTGGTGCTGAGAATGCTGCTGCCAGTAATTGATTTGACAGCGAAAACCGCGTAAGAGTAATCCTCTTTTCTCTTTCTTTATTTTTCAGGACAGAAACACGGTGGTTTCAAAATCGGAATCGGGAGCTTCCTCGCTGACGAAAGTGTTCTCATGGACTTGGCGATAATGGCGAACGCATTCCTGCTGTTCGTCAGCAACCGCATGTCGCTTGCTGACGTCTTGCTGAAGGTATTGCACGACTCCTGCCTGTATGCTTAGTAAAAGGTTTCTGACCATTAAAGTTCGGAGTAGAAGATTCACATAGTTATAGTTACTACAGCGATCTTTCTTTCCTATCGGAGACCATGTAGTTCCACTTATACGTAAGAAAGTTAACTCAGTGGCCGTTATTATTTTCACTGCGTCATACACAGTACTCGCGCAGGCAGCAAGCTGCAGCGACAGACCCCTTAAAGACGCTGCCCGCACAGAGAGCCGGAGGTCGGCTATGCATGCTAGTTCTGTGCACCTTAGTATAAGTGATGCTAAATGTTCCAGCGACTGCTGTCTGTAAATGGTAAATACCGAATATTCGAGGCAGGGTGACCATACTTGCTCGACATGGTTCAGCAAGTGGCGGAAATCCGGGTTTCTAACGTGTTAGGGATTATGATCATTCAATGAGATTTTCTCGAATACTTGAAAAAATAATTTTCGCCCACATGTTGCGATTACGACATCGACGATGTTCAGCGATGAAGGCTTGTCAACTTAACGGGGATTCTGAGCATTAGTTTCGAGACAAACGCACTCAGAACATACAGAGAACTGTGCAAATTGGTGGTCTGCAAAGATTTGCAGTGGGTTAGGAAGGCTCCTTTAGAATAATATTAAATAGATCTGCGTATGTTGTCCTAAGCGTCGGAAGAAATATGCCGAAATAGATGATATTTAACGTATGTGCCTCAAGAATTCACTGGCTGAAATTCAATAATTGCAATATGCGTGCTAAAGCCTTTAGTAGGAAGGAGCCGAATTCCCGATGCTTTTCTTCCGTAAATGCTCCTTGCCATTGATCAGTCGCATTAGATAATAATATGTGCAGTGCCATGATTGGCCGGGATTTCTGCTTACGAGTAATTTTAGCATACAAGCTTTTTGTGAATACTAGCCAAATCTGCTGATAAAAGTAATCGCACTAACTCTTTTATAAGCTCCTGCTATGAATGTTAAGCAGTACAAATTGTCATTTGGTATCGAATCCGCTGTTTTGAATGGCAGGAACTACTCTTAACTGAACATTCATTCATTTGTGTCGTCACGACATATACGCAAACATGAGGGGCATTCAGTCATTATTTTCTTTAGTTTTGTTCTGGCGACAGTGCACGTATTCCTGGCCATGAAACACAAACTTCAAGCTTCATGACTTAGGCGCCAGGAATGATACCGCTTGATATTGTTCGCGTGAAAGCTTGTGTTCCTTATTGCAACTCTCATTTCACGCTTTCGGTTTGGGATGTGAAGGAAGCTAAGCTTTGCCGAAAATGATTTTCCAGGACTCCGTGTGAGCAACATGGATCCTAGCGCTACTACCCGACCATTTCACGACGATAAAAATACCTTTCAGATTACAGCCATATTGTCATGTGTCAATTGAAACACTGGGATGCGAGTACTCTTTCGAATGGTGACGCGTGGCATCAATCGATGACCTGTTGTCGATGGGAAAGCAGGACACTATGCTCACCTCCGGTGGTGGACAGGCAGAGCGGTGTGCTTAAAACTTTCAAGAAAGCGGACATCTCTTAGGAGTATAAATGGTAACTATCGACGAGACAGCCAGAAGGATGGGGTTTTCGACTTAGCTCCAACTCAAGACTGACAAGAACAGCCAAACTAATCGTGGCGTGCACCGTAGCGAGGCACTTATGTAACTCGTCATTAAGCCAGAAGAAATAACGTTGAGAGACTGCTCATAACGGTGGTTATTGCGTTTCAGTTTGCCTCAAATATTATACAAGCGCTCTTAAAATGCTTTATTTTATTATTAATATATTATTTTTGTTCTCGTGGGTCAACACTTATGCAACCAGTTCCGAGGATGTACGATAAATACTTTACTTCACCACGACACCTTTTCCGTTGCAGGTCGGGCCCGTCAACGCCCACAGCCACACGCTGATGGCGTTTTCCAGCCCGCTATACATTCTGGCCGCCAGCATGTGGGCGCGAATGAGGATGACCAAGGTGACTGCGTCTGGCGTTGCCCCTGCGCAACTTTATCGGCACAGGAGCCACTGCGGTGGCTGGGCGACGTTTTAATGCTGATAACTTGGTCGCAGGCTTGATTCCCGACCGCTGCGGCCGCGTTTCTATGGCAATGGAATGCGACAACTTTCGTCTACCTTGCTTCTTGGGTGCACGTTAACGAATACTAAGTGGTGAAAACTAAACTGGGGCCTTCTTGAAATCCCGGCGTTTCTTTGGGACGTTAAAGCTATCATTAAATCAACTAATTAATGCCGGCTCAATCTTAACGCCGGTATCATGTTAAGAAGTGCATTGAGGAAGGAACACGTTTGTGAAGGGGCGGGGATGGATGGGAAACAGGGGATCGAGTGCACTACGTGTGGATTTTAAGAGGAAGCTTTAAAGCGGGGCACCTATCTGAATACATGGGAAAGGAGAAATCGTTTTTATCGTCAACCACTGCATGAAGCCAGATGAAGTTTTCTGCGTTTAAAAAAAAAAAAAGATAAAATCTAGTGACTGTTGGCAGCGAATGTCTGATTAAATTTAAAACTTAGAGAATTGCTTGGCTAACACAGTATAACAGAGTCGTCTTCCTCTGTGCTATTCTTTTTTTCTCCTTTTTGTTTGTATGTTGTTTTTCGTACTGACTATAACCACTCCCCACTGTAACGCCATTTTCCCGAGAATATAATAAGTAAATAAATAAATAAATAAATAAATAAACGAACAAAGCCAGTTTTCAACTTACGTATAGCTTGCAATCATTAACTAAGCAGACACTCGCTTCTGCGCAAGGATAATGCTTTAGAGTGACCGCTCGAAAAGTGTGGTACACTGCGGCACTCGCTGTTTTCTACTACTTGTAATCTGCAGTGGCTACTACGTGCTCAATCTGCTTTCTTTAGTGATGGTAATGTGGACACTGGTGTACGCAACATCGTCTCTTGATGAACATGCAGTTTAGAATCCGTCTGATGTCGCTACTGGGAGCCGGCGTGTCCCTAGCTGGTCTCAGTATTGCAGCGTCCTTGGAGAAGCTCTCAGACGACCAGTGAGTATAGCAGATGAAGAGAGTAGAATTATCTATAGGTGACTGTTTAAGAGAAGCTAAATATTTGACGCCGAAACTCAACTGGAGTTGTCTAATTATACGTAAACATTGTGCTGCTTGGTCATTTCGGCATAGCCTCGTGTCATTATCAATCTTATCAAACTTGATTCAAACAGTATAAACACTTCTCAACCCTTATCGGTCGTTATCAACCCTATCGTCCTACATCCAAACCTTTTCAACCCTTATTGGTCGTTATCAACCTTATCGGATTTGAGCCGACCCTTACCAACTATATGTCATTATCAGCAGTATCAATTGATCCGAACTTTATTAATACTGGCCTGTCCTTATCAACATTATCGGACATGATCCAACCCTTATCAGCTCTTATCGGTCCTTATCAACCTTATCAGACTTGATCCGACCCTTATCGACCTATATCGGTCCTTATCACAACTGATACGACCATTATAAGCCCTCATCGCTTTTTCGCACCTTATCCATCCATGTCGAACCACTATCAACCGTGATGAGACCCATATAATCCCTCATCACTCCTTATCACCCATATCAGCTCACTGACTGCTTATCTGTCTGTGTTGCGCGACGCGAAGCGCATGAGCCCTCATGGGTGGGTGCCATTTCGGTCGGTGAAGGAAGGCCTCAACGGAAGAGGCATCACGCGACGACCGAAACGCATCGGGGATGTGCTGTGTTTGGCATTAAATTTTCACAAAATCAGAATTTTCCCAATATCTACAATGCTTCAATTCTGCCCTACATGTGGTCCTAGAGATGGCTTTTATTCTACCATCACTACATCTTTCAAGAAAGCCTTCATATAAAACGTTCTCTTCTGACATTTTTTTTTACTGCCAGTACAACACATTTATATAGTTCAGATATATTCACCTTCTGCAAGCGTGGCTATTTAGCTCAGTGGGTAAATCACTCGGATTTTGAGCGCGGGGTCGTAGATTCGGAGCACACCAGCGCCAAAGTTCTTCCTTTCGAAGAGTTTGTTAATACGTTAATTCCTTTATAGCAATTCGCCTTACGCGACGGACGGACAGGATTCCTCGTTGGGTAGGAATAGAAACTGTTACACATTTAAAAATCGAGTAATAAAGTATATTCCTCGACATACTCTGCTATTGTATCGCAGTGGTGTACAACTACTGTTACTGACACCCGCCGCTAACAAATATGCCTTTATTATGATGACGAATATGAGTGGCTATCCCTTAAAGACGAGTACTGTCAAATCAAATGAAATAAAATTTCCTATCTACTGTACATGCGGGATAACCAATTTAGCTTGGAAGCTCCATGAGTATAGCATCACTTGATTAAGAAGATCACACGTCACTATAGCGGAGCAGAAAGTGTGTATACAGTTACATAAACTCCGATAACAATAGCAAACGAACAATAAACAAGCAAACAAAATAAGGACAACTTCAGCACTGCTCCGCATGTGACAGAACTGCACTGCCTCCGCTCTCAAGCATGCACTTCAAGCTTAGAATGTTGCTTTATTGCTATTCTGCGTTCACTGTACGGTCAAATAACGTTGTACGACATACGCCTTACTGCTTACCTTACTTTTGGATGACTTCGCTTTCTGTTTCCGTTTTGCTTGTGAGCAACCAATCTTGGAATAGTTCGTCGCTTATGTTGACCACCGCCGGTTTTTACCATTCAGTTCTTAACTTTCAAAACTTTTAAAAGTTCAGTGAACACTGACTTAAATATATGTACCAGTGGATGAATACTATAACATTCGAACAAGGTATATCCAACTGTCTTTGCGGTGTTTTTGTATGCTGAACATAGCTCATTATCTTTGGCGAAAGTCATTTTGTGACTTCGCGTTTTAAAACAACTTGTTGTAGCCTGAAGTCTTAGTACACTATGCCATTTTAGTTTTTGTAGAGCACCTCCTCCATTATCTACGAGGGCGAATCAGAAAGTCCTTGCCCCTATTTTTTAGCCAAATTACGGCTGTGAATGTGAAGTCAACATATCCATTCCCAGCGGTGAACCTTTCTTGGACAGGCTCGGCCTTATCTGCCGGTAGTTCCACGGCACGGCGCTACCGTCAGTAGTTGAAGATGGCGACTGTGCTTCGCACTTCCATGGCGTGCGAGCAACGAAGTGTGATTCGTTTTCTATGGATCAAGGGACGAGTGCCCATCGAAATCCATAGGGAAATGCAGCTCACGCACGGGGAAAGATGTCTCGCTTTGAGAAGTGTGAGGAGGTGGTGTTGTGAGTTCGCAAAAGGCCGTGAAGACTTGCATGACAATGAGCGTTCGGGGAGGCCACGTGGGTCACTGACTGACATTTCTCGCGTGGATGCAATGGTGAAAGCGGATTGGCGTGTGCACCTCAAAGAGATTTTCCGGGAGCTTGGAATTTCGTATGGGAGTGTTTACGACATCGTTCACGGGTCTCTATGGTACCGGAAGGTTTCATGTCGGTGGGTGCCCAAGCAGTTGGATGACATGACGAAAGGAAGCGAACGATTGCTTCACTGAATCATCTGCAACGGTATACCGAGGAGGGTGGAAGTTTCCTGGACCGCATTGTTGCAGGTGATGTAACTAGGATACTGAATTTCACGCACGAATCGAAGCAGCAGGGTTCTCCTGTGACAAAAAAAATATTTTCAATGCCATCTGTTGGAAAAGTGCTATCAACGGTGTTACGGGATCACCGAAGACAGCTCCTGTTGGATTTCATGTCACAAAATGCAACCATCAGTGCCGACTGTTATTGTTATACACTATCACGTCTGCTCGCTGCCATCAGGCGAAAACGCCGAGAAATTCTCGATGTGGACAATGCGGTTACCCTCCACGACAATGCGAGGCCACACGTGGCAACCAGACCCGCCGACAAGCTCCGGTCATCTCACTGGGAGAGTGGACCACCCACTATACAGTCTGAACCTGGCCCCTAGGGATTTCCACGTTTTCGGTCCGCGCTGAAGAAGTTCATGGTGGAACACCGATCCACTTGCGTCAATGAAACCAAGGCAGCTATTCGACGCTGATTCCACAGTCAGCCGGACGAATTTTACCGCAGGGTCATCTCAAAATTAGTGCTGCGATGGGACAAACGTCTGAACCAGTGTAGGGACTAGGGGGGAAAATAGTGTAATATACGTAGAATAGTACGTATATTTGTAACTAGCTGCATATACCTTAATTTGGCGAATAAAAATATGCGCAAATGCTGTCTGGTTTGGCCGTACATTTATTTCCTTTTACAGCGAAGCTGTATATGGCCACCCTCCGGCGATGGTCGATGTGCGTCTGTCGATGCGTCCCGTCGACATGGAAAATTTTTGGTCTACAGTTTCTCGCGAATGCTCTGCAGCTCTCAATATAATGTAGGTATCTCGGAAAAAATTGCACTGAAATCGGTCGCTAAGACAAGTTTATTGGTAGGCCGAGTTTAGTTTACTTGTAATTAGTTAGTTCACAGTGAACTTGTAAACGTTAGAGAATTCCCGTCTCCTGTCAGTACATGGCTGTCTACGGAGGGAGTATGGTTACAGAAAACGGCTGTAACTCTTGTTTTATCAAAACTATCCCAAAAAGGATTATATGAAAATTAGCCGCTAAGACGACTATAACATTACGACGAGTTTCATATACTTCTCGTAAGTACGTAGTTCACAGTGAATTGTAAATATTGTGGAATTCCCGTCTGCTGTCAATACATGGACTTCTACGGGAGGGAAACGGACAGCCCCATGTTTGTCCGCTAGAATTAAACCCTAGTCCTTCCAAGTTTCATTCAGCTAATTAACTAAAGAGTACGCTCAATCGCAAATGACAAACAAATGCATTTTGTTTCGTGCACTCCTTTGATTGCGCCCCGGTCAACGCATATCGTCGCTCGCGTCGAGGCCCTATTTAACGGCCACCTGCGTCCCATACACACTGTTACCGCCAGTAGGCGTTGCGTGTTGTGGTTACGTCGTAGTTGTCTAGGCGACCTTATCAGCAGTTTCCACTGAGCTCTGGTGTGGGCCAGATGCGTGTTGAGCGTAATATCTATATATACATGGATGCGTCGATTGAGGTAAAACGCACCACAGCTTCGCTGCTCGTCCTCCTTCACACTGTGGAAGGGCTCATGAATTTTTCGTAGTTTTTTGCTGTGGCTGTCATTTACATCTTCTCGAGCATCGCTCACCCTCAGCTTGTCTAACCTTAGGCTTTATGCACTGCACTCATCGCATCTTAGAATTGAGAGCTGCGTACGTCACGCTTTTGGCCAGGAATGATTGTACAATTAGCAAAACCTTCATCATGAGGCCTGAAGCATATAGGACAGCGCATCTCTTCGTTCGATTTTGACAGCATGTTGGCGACAAACCTCGATAATTCGTCTAATTGAGGAGTCGGTTGGGAAGCTTGTGTCCCCAACGGTGCATTCGACTATATATCGCCGAGATCACTGCTACGAAACTAGGACAAATTTCACAAAGCTTTTCATTTGTGCGTGCTTTTTGCCACTGCTTGACCGCATTCGCTAATATATCTATCATCAGCAGAACTTGTTATCGGGCTAGTTGGTTAGTACCCAAAGCCATAAGCATAGCATTTACAAAACGCACACAAGTAAGGTGACAAGACGCTGCAGCAGACGTGAGTGTAGCGTTTACCTTGTCGCCTTTCTTCTGTCCGTGTTGTAAATGACGTGGTTATTGCTTCAATTCCCATATTTTCAAATGAACCTCCCTTCAAACGAGCGTCGTCCTTCACTTCATCTAGCAAGGCACATCGTCATCTCCCGATTGAATGAAACGCTGCGCTTCTTAAGAATAACCATTACTGTTTGATTGACTGAAACATTTATTCGAAATAGTGGCCTGTTGCCTAATATGGGGGCAGAGGATCAGATGGAGGGAAGGATGTCTGCCTCCTTAACGAATGCAATCAAAGCGCTAATTTTTCTGGCAACGTCTCCTTGTGGTGCGACCCAGTCGCCTTTTGACGCCACCTTGAGGGATCTGGTGTGCATTTTCCTGAGGCTGGATGTGGCAGGACAGAAACTGATCAGATGCTTGAGATCGTCGTTGGCGATCGCATGGCAGTGGGGGAATCTCACTTATGTTCCTCTCCAGCTGCTCAAATAATCCTGCGCTCAGGACGAGAACCTGAGCTGCTCCGGGTAGGCCAGTGGGAATGGGAGGGAGGATGCTGGGAATGGACTCCGTAAGGGCAATGGAATGTCGTGTTTCAGTCGGGCAGTGTGCTGGTCTGGTACAATATACAGGAAAGCGGGGAGCCATAGGTGTGGTCCAGCCCTGGTTGGCTCACTTCAAGGTTGCGCTAGCGGTCCTCTCTCTCTCGCCTGCAGCTACATGAGTCGCTCTCGTTCCATGGTATGCGTCGATGTGTCTTAGTATATATTGTCAAGGGTGGCGCTGCTATCTACTCTCGTGAGTACTGAATCGAGGAACGTTCTAGAATACGGGGTTAAGTCCTTACCATTACTGGCTGGCATTTGCTCTTACAAACAATATTAGCGTAAGCGTTTCTTGTGATTGCGCACTCTGTAGTTCAGAACTACGCCGTGTAGCGGCATTCTTGAACTGGCCACGCCCCTCATCATTAAAGTGGAGTGTCGACTGGAGGAACGATTCAAAACACGTTTAGTGAAACTTTTATTCTAGCTGGTCTTTAGTGACGTTATGATTTCAAACACCGCTGGTGGTATAAATGGCTCAGTACAAATGAAGACTTGTTTTAGTGCTTAGTTCCAAGCCGAATTTTTCTGCGCAGGAGACAGCGCACGTGCGCAATCGTCGCAAGCCAGGTTTTCATAATTGGAGGTTGCGGAGTGTCTTTTGTATCAGCCTTTGTCCACTGTTATCTGCAAAACACGTAAGTGGCGACAGAGCTATCGTCATCATTATGCACCCTGTCTCTATCACAGAACTATACAGCATGCACCAAGTGGGTCATAGCTGCGCTTTACTCTTATAAGCCTTTGCTTGTTTCTTTGTTTTCGTTTCAGGAGGAAAATTGGGGCAAGGTATTCCCACATTGTACTCTCGGGTGTAACATGCACTGCCATATCCTTCGGGTAAGCTAAACTCCGCGCTTACTATAGGTTGTGTGCACAGAAAGCATGAATTTGACGACATCGTAATAAAGCATGCGCGTATTAATGTTTGAGTATTCAAGAAAACATTTCTGAGCAGGCACATTGATAGCACGCCTCTTTGGAACAAGTTTTATAATCACCAGATACTTAGCCACTTCATAGTTTTTTTCTGGCGAGAAAAAGTGCTGTTTCTATGTAGACCAATTGTAACATAAAAATGGTTATAGGGTTTCATTTATTGGAGTGAGAAGGTAACGTTAAAGCTCGAAAATTTGGCGTAAAGCTTTGCTCTCTTTTTTTCAGCAACTTTGCCGGAATATTGTTTCACACGTATATTATGGACGGTCTTCCGTATGTACAGGGGATTTATTCAATGCTACAGACGCAACTTGTCATCGTAAGGCGCATTCGTGCAACACCTTTCCTTTAGTTTGCGCAAGCGTGTAACACACTTCCGAGACGCATTTCAATGTCTATTTCAGTTCATCCTTCTCTGTACTACGGCGTTCTACTGCAGTTTTCAACTTCGTGATGTGGGGAGACTGGGATACGTGAACCCAGATGGCTCGCTACGGCTATGACTGTGGAAGCGATGTTTGCAGCTGTGTTTCTTTCCGAACACTGCACATTATTTTTTTCAGAAGTCTAACACCTACATCTAGCGCTTTTCTTTTGTTTGACTGATAATAAATGCCATGACATTAAGTTTGGCGTATGAAGTGTTTATCGACGATAGTGCATTTTTTTCACTTGCAATAGAAAACTCTACATAGTGCTTCCACCAATTTAAATATCTTGTTAAGTCTCTTGTATGAAGCCTCAGAGTGTAATATGTGCCTCCGAGATGTGCGATCACGCAAATATTTTCGTTTGATAGTGTTCGCACTGGCTTCGCTTCTGCTATCTTGTGTGAATCCTTTTATGCACGAAGCCTCCATGTGTAACAGCATGTGCCCTCCGGCACGTGTAATCACGAAGATGATTCCTTACGATAGCAAGTTAGTGTCTGAACTGGTTTCGTTTCTGTCATCTTATCTGAAGCATCTTGTGCTTTATACGTCTAATCATTAAAAAAAATGTGCAAAGGGAAACAAAGATGTCGACCGATATTTCGGATGGAAGAGCCGTCACTCACTAAGTGAACGCAAAATGACTCCACGACCCCACAACACTGTGGCGCGCAGCAAGGAGACAGCCTTCACCAAGGCGCGGATTTTCTACTGCTTATCATAAACGCAAGTTGGTCAATGTGCACTTGAAGTGGCAAAACAAGATCACGTATGAAATACCATACATTCGGCGAGAGAAATCTGGACTTCTTGTCTCCAGGCCTTTTTTGTCACGGCAGTTTATGTACGAATCATCTTTAATTGGGTTTTTATGGCCATATCAGTTGTGAGGGCACTCGAGACGCGTTCGCGCGACCGCTACCTTGCTGTCCTGGTATCGACGGTGCATGCGCAGCTCGCGCATCGAGGGTTAGAAGGCCTCCACAGATGCGGAGTGCGTTTGCCTGCAAAAGCGACGAAGCCAAGTGGATCGCGCCGTCACGCTCGCTGCTCGATCGGCTTCGCAGCGGAGCCAGCGGAGCGTTCTGGCTTCCCTCTGCTTGTGTTGGCTTTGTGCACAAAAGCACACTGGCTGTGTGCATATCACACCGTGGTGCTTATACGCTGGTGTGAGCGGAGCGGACCAGTAAACATCAAGCTAAATTTAATCCGTTCCCTGGGCGCTGGCAAATGCCGACGGTTTTCCGTCGGCCTCATCTTGTGCACCGTCAAGGTGTGCCGCTGCAGTGACGCTGCCGGTGTTCCTAGTCGCACCCGCCCCTTATTACTCCCTCCTGGGATCGTTAAGGTAAACAGATTAAATAAAATCAAAGTTTACTTCGTTCGTGTTTAAGCATGGCTATGTTGCTGGTTGTTTTGCGCGCAGTTCGCGGAGTAAACAAGGAGTCCAGAAACATTTCATGCCATCGCTGTGCAGCTTTTATCTGCGGGCCTTTCACAACACGTGTGTGTTCATTAAACTAATTTCTTCACATAAGAGGCATAAAACATCGATTTGAGCAAAAATTAGTACAGGCGCTCTTGCGATCATCGCTTTTGGTATTATTCATTAGGTTTTCGACTCGGGCTTACATGCTGCACAGGCACTCGCACAGGCAACGAGGTGTTTTATCCAATAATTAGGAAGACCCTGGCAGCAGTTGCACACGTAAATTCTTTATCGTATTTAAATGCGTGGGATATGAAAGTGACGTTTGCTAGACTCTGATGGAAACGTGCTTCGGAAACGTTTTCATCACGCCCACTCACCATATCCCGCACGCGTCGGAAAGATTTAGGCGGTTCGAATACGATCCCTGCCTGAAATTTTCAACGCGAGAAGCACTGATCTTTGATTAAATGCTCAACTAAGCTGTATTGATATTTCGACCGATTCGTTAATTCATTCATGAACGTTTAGCACTGAACTATCAACAGGAAGCGATCTATTGCCACGCTGAAAAGGCCGAAAAGAGACGCTTTCACCAGACTTGCGAGAGAGAGAGAGAGAGAATATTTAGTGTACCGCAGTTTAGGGGCACAAGCCAAAGCCTAAACTGCGGCCAGTATTCCTTGGGCCCTGGCGCCATCCTCGGCCAGCCAGAGGCCCCAGAGTTGATCTTTCGGGGCAGAGCTAAGCAGCATGGTCTCCCACTGCTCATCATCAGTTATTATGCAGCCTTGTTGGGTCGCCTGAGGGCAAGCCCATAGAACGTGTGACAGGTGCGCCCGTTCCTTACATAATTTACACTTGTCGGAATGTGGCCTGGGTAGTAGTGGCTATAAGCCACTGGTTTCGGATACGTATTGGTTTGTAGGAAACGCCAGTCTACCGCTTGTTTGCTAAGTGTTGGGTGCGCGGGGAGGTACCGGGCCCTTACCAATCTGTAATGAGTAGTGATCTCGCTGTATCTAACCATGCGCTATCCTCTCGACGCTAGCGGATGCGGCTCGGTGTGTAAGAAAAATTTATGCGGAGGTATATCATAGAGAAATAAATTGAACATGGGCGGATACTCGGCGAAAACTGGGAACAGGAAATACGTCACGCTAAGATATGAAAAAAAGATAAGAAAAAAAAAAAAAAGATTGTGAGATGAAGTTAACAGACAATGTTTAATTTTTACAGTGAAGCTGTATACTTCTACCGTCCAAGAAAATTTTCGTGTCTTAAGCAAAAAACTCCCCATACGTGGGCCGATCCCGGAGATAGTAAAATGCCGGGCCGACCCGCGGCGGAGGTGCAGTTCGCCATTAAGGGGCCCACATACACAGATTCCCTGGTCATCCTTCTTCACAGAGTGGAAGGGCACCGAGTTTTTTCTATTCTTTCCTGCTAAAACAAACAAAATATGTTGTGCATAAAGAATTTATACTTTGCGACTTATTTTTGCAGCTCGGTCACAGCTCGGTCGATGTGGCGCAGTTAGTTTAGCGTGTACAGTACAATCTTTTTGGGACATGTTCGCGACACTTTCTCTCCACCCCCCCCATTATTGCAACTTGTTTCGGAACTTTTGGGGGTACTTTTGGGGCACGTTGGCCGCACCAGGCATTGTGAGGCATGCAGTTAGCGCGGCCATTGCAACGCAGTTTCGTGTGTACTGAATCTTACTGGGACATGTTTGTGGTGGCTTCTATGGGACACAAATTTATTGTAACTTATTTTGGTAGATTTTGGGGCATGCTGACGGCATAGGGCGTTGCGACGCAGTTAGCGATAGACATGTGGTAGCGAAAGACGGATCAGCCGCTGTGACGCAGTTTAACATCGGCTAGTTTCGCGTTGACTGAATCTTATACCCCTGTCAAGCGGGCAAGTGCACTTACGGGGAGCGCCCTCCCCCCCCCCCCCCCCCCCCCCCCCCACTTCGGGACTTTCTGTGACACTTTAGGCTACGCGGTGCTAAACGGGAAAACACAGCGCACTAGCAGCAAAAAAAGAAAAAAAAAGGAAGGAAGAATGACGATAGCGTTTTTTATGAAGCGATAGCGCTATTTATAAAAATAGCGATAGCGCGTTTTATGAAGACTTCAATCAAAAGTAAAAACAAACATGTTAGAAGTAATCGTTTTACCTTTTTTGTAAACAAAAACAAACTTATTCTATTTTTTCTCAACAAAAATGAAAAAGCTTTCTTTTTTTAAGAGTGTTGCAATCGCGGTCAAAACGGATGACTAGCCAATCCAGAACAACATGGCGGCGCGCGACGAGGCGGCATTTGATCCTGCTAGAACAGAATATCAGTGAGTTTTGTTCTGATCATTTTGTTAAAAGCTGTTCAACAAGTAGAATGAACTTCTGTGTCCTTTTTTTATTCACAACATTTTGTACCAATGAAACTGCTGGCGGTGAGGCTATATGCATTCGGCCAGCAAAGGGCATTCCGTGAACGCATTCGGGCCCGGAGTGCGCTCTTCTGGAAGTGAAACTTGCGACGTTTAGATTTGGCAGAGTGCATTTAAACCGAATGGCGCTCTCCGTAAGTGCAGCTAATTTGCCCGCTTGAGAGAGGGTATTACATGGCCAAGCTTGTGTCGCTTTTTATGCCTCCCCCCCACAACACATACCTTCTTTCGGTACTCCCGCTTGTCGAAAGCGTGAATAGCGATTTCCAAGAGTGATAACACGGAGGTGTGCTGCTTGCGCCGCCAGAACGCGCCAAAGATAACGCCGATGAGCTCAGAAACAAAAAAAAGCTCAAAAATTCCGTCTTCTGAATGACTGAAAACAGGCTTTGCAACCAAGCACTTTCATTTAAAATTAAATTATGGGGTTTTACGTGCCAAAACCACTTTCTGATTATGAGGCACGCCGTAGTGGGGGACTCCGGAAATTTCGTCCACCTGGGGTTCTTTAACGTGCACCTAAATCTAAGTACACGGGTGTTTTCGCATTTCACCCCCATCTAAATGCGGCCGCCGTGGCCGGGATTCGATCCCGCGACCTCGTGCTTAGCAGCCCAACACCATAGCGGGTCCACTTTTATTGAGTGCGAGTAGAACGCAGTTTTGGAGCGTCTAGCATGGTCTGGCTAGGATGTTGTGTTGTGGCCACCTCTGTGTACGTGGTGTACCATCGCTTCGGCTGAGGCAAAGTTGTGTCTAAAACCTGCTGCCGCCCGTGCATTTGTGCTTTTAAAGTGCACGAAATCGGGCCCGGGAATGCAGGAATACTTGGAAATAAATTTTTTCGTCATATTTTATGTATGGTATTGATTGAGATGAGCTGGGTATTTTCTACGCCATGCTTGTAAAAGCGAATTGCTTAATTGTTCTTAATCTCACCCATTTAGCACTTTCACACTTTTCGCCTCTACATGCAGTTTGCCTGTGAGATGAAAATAACAAGATGACATGGTAGTTTACTTTTTTCAGCTGAATCCGTCCGGGAAAGCTTCGTATGGGAACTACTGGTGCTAACCTGGTGCCATAACATTGGATGAATGCACAGAAAGCCCGGAATGAGCATTTATGTAGAGCAAAATAAACATTTACTAATTTCACAAGGCATCGTGAGCCTACTTTACGAGATTGCACGTTGTACAGAGGACAGTTTCTATGGAGTCATGATCACCGAGATTATTTTCAGACCTACAGATCAATGTGCATGAGGAACGCCAAACGATGCATGTACTACGTGTGGCTTCGCTCAAGCACCAACGTCGCGCTGTATAGAAGACAACCAAACACAATAAAACAAAGTTTGGGCCGCTAAAGCCTAGGCATACACTGCGAGCGATCTCAGGACTGTTCGCGTTCTTATTTGTTGCACTGTATTTTTACCGGAACAAATAAACATGGTGAACATGTGCCCGAAGAAGCTTATAGCAACGATAGCTGTAGACATTGTTGAAGCAACTGTGTTCAATCTAATATGATGTTAAGCGCCAGCAAATATATTACACAGGACTGAACAGAGGGCAAAGGGTGGCCATGGAAATTGCCGAGCCCCATTATCATGATAAACTAATTATTCTCACGATGAGCAGTTACTTCAGTGTTCGATGTTGTTGTTGACATAGGGTGTGAGTAGTTGTGCTACAACTCGACAAAATCAGGAGTATGAAAAAGAAACAGCATCTTTTTACTTAGTCATACACAAAACGGGATGTATGTGCGTTCTTTATTATGGTGCGTGACTGGAAAGGAGCGAACTGGGAGGCGGCACGTTCGACCTGCAAAAAACAACATAGAAAAAAGTATTTTCTGCATGATGCTTTTTATTTTGGCATAAGCAAGCTTGTGACATGAGTAAGTGCGATCTGAAAGATACAAGCAAGAATGAGCGCTGTGTGTGCCCGCACCTTTTCTTTTTTTTTTTTTTGTGCGTGTGCGGTATTCTTATCCGACCATGAACGACCAAGCTTTCACGTCACCCAAGCTCTCAACTTGACAAAAGCGTACGCACGGTTAGCAAATGTTGCACGCTAACTTCTGCCATATTCTAGAAATAATTTCGTACAATAGCGGCATTGTACCAACAAAAGTTACGTTACGCGACAAAGGCATGCTGAATTGGAGTCTTGGCCGTTACCTCCACCAACTATGAAACGCTACCCATCCCGACTGCACCGAGTACTGACTGAATCATTGCAACCCTTTTACACAGGTTTATTTCTCTTTTCTTCTTTTTGCTGAACTGCGATTGGGTCGGGCCTGTGCTTTCCAGGCAGCAAATAAGAAGAGGGCGCTCTGCCCCTGGGGACTGCTGAATTCTCTTGACGCTGATCTCGTGCCGTCAGGGTCGAGTTTTTGCAAGCGCTGTCAGGTCTGGCCTTTTCTCAGTAAAGCTTCTGAGTCGACCTTCTAATGTGGTGTTTGCGTAAACGCGTAGCAGCCATGGGCACACATAGAGAAAGTCACATACACAAACGTTGAGAACATGCAC
This sequence comes from Dermacentor andersoni, assembly GCF_023375885.2. NCBI lineage: Eukaryota > Metazoa > Arthropoda > Arachnida > Ixodida > Ixodidae > Dermacentor > Dermacentor andersoni. The sequence continues at coordinate 31,012,910 of NC_092817.1, forward strand.
CTAGACCTATGGTTCGACTCACGTGTGAACGCCCGATTATCGGCGAGCCCATCCCGCGCACCGTACCGTGACTGGGGCGAGGATTCCTAAAATATCTCGAGTGGAACCCCCCAACGACAAATTCGACGACTTTTTTCTTTCCTAGGGACTGTTTGTGGATGATAAATTGCCTTTGCAATGATATTCACAAAGCGGTTTGCACACCAGAACGGGCTCTTAAGAACAGGCATGCGGCCAGCCAAACGTAATAGTATAAGCATTCATGAAAGGCTATTGGACAATGACATGAAGCACTTCCGGATGAAAATAATCAGCAGCGGCCGAAGGTGAGTAGCCTCAGCCTAGAGTCAACGTTTGGACAAAGAGACGGACTGTGAAGTTTTGCTAACAGCACAAATGCAGGCCACAGGACAAAGTAACACCGGGACCTGACAAACATTGCTCTCTCTTGTCGTCGTCACGTGTTACTTGAGCATGCGTCCTGCATTTGTGGTGTTGCCTAAGCAGCATGAAAATTCGTCAAACACCGCAATCCGCCACGCTTCTAAGGGAAAGCCAAGTCCCTTTGTCAAAGGATTGGCTTCAGTGACGTAGCTTGTTCGAACACCGCTGATCACTTCAAGTCTATATCTTCCTGTGAACCCTTGGTCTTGTTCGGATACCGAGCGAGAGCTTTTGTGAGCCCTTCCCCCGGCACATGCGACGCAATGCAAGCACGCTTACTCACCCAGGTGTTTATTCGGTTCTGGCGGAATTTAACATTGGGACTGCAGCGTCAGCAGGTTTTCCGTCAAGCAGCTCGCCAGCCGCGTCGGCCGGAGCCGAAGTTTTCGCGGTACTTGATCAATGAGAGCGCGTACAAGAGGATGGAGAGCGTCTTCAGCAGGATGAACACGTTGAAGAGGTTGTGTGCCAGCAGCTTGTTGTTGTAGTAGAGGCAAGAGCCGCTTCTGCCGCACGTCTTCTGCCAGACCAGGCAGCTACGGTCGATTACGTGGCCGAACAGCAACGGCCCCGGAATGGACGCTGCGTGGCAAGTTGAATGGCGTATGGTTAATGATAGGCGGGTTTGGGTTGGTCCCCTAAACTGTGTAACCAATCTTGCCACCACGAAGACGCAGTCGAGACTGACCTGACGACTCTGACCAGCTAACCAGCTAACCAGCCACCAAAACGGGCTGTCCGAGAGGCAGGAAGGTCTTCCTTATTGTACGCCGCTAATTCATTCGTGATCCTTCCATTCCAAGTTTAGTTAGAGTGGTAGAAAGCGGCCTGTGAGAACGCTTAGCCAACACTGAAGCGCCAATAAAAAACTGGCAATCAAACGAAAATCTCTGTGAGTAAAGACGCAGAGATGCTATGCTGTCAGGACCGAGTTAGGCAAATTCCCAAGTTCGGTTCACGTAACTGCAGTTCGCGTCAGCAAAGCCGCGAAGTGCAACAAAGAGTAGGGAACCCGTAGGCCAATCAGTAAACGAGAGCCGGCTGTGTGTTTCAGAGGAGAGAAGAGGGCTCGCGCATTGTTTGCTAATAGTTCCGTTAACGTTCCATGAAGTCGTCGTCGTCCGGATGGCGATCAGAGGAGAATAATAAGAGTACCCTTCGGGTTATCTTTCTTGGTTGCTGACACGATGCATAGCTTCCGCTGCACTGCTCAGAGTTGACGAGATGACATGCGTCCGCCCTCAACATGCTAGAACATTGAGAAACTGTAAAGCATCCTGTATGCATAAGCGAACACGGGGTAAGCAGTATTGAAAATCCCCTGGAAGACGATGACAGTGGCTGTAAGTACTTATCGGTAGGTCATCTTGTAATTTGTTGTAGAGCAGGCATATCTACATCGACATAGTGTGTGTCATGCACCTTCTGTGTGTCGTTGCGCCTGCGCTACAAGGAAAATTGGAAGATTCCCTGGAAGAGTTCAGTGCTATTGGTGTCATCCACTAATCCTTGTTGTGCCTCTGCTGAACTATACTTTCTTGTGCCACGTACATAGGTCCTATCCTGTCTACTAGCGTGGATTCAGGCACTGCGGATTCAGGCACTGCGGGAATCGGACTTGATGTCTTGATATTATCAGTTCATTCATCCGAGAACGTCGTGGGACGTCCGGATATCCCAAGTTTCGCCATACTAAGGCCTTCCTGCATATCGCTCTAGGATCACCGACATTCGCGCTAATGCTTAATATTACGAGTTTCTATTTTCAGATGAATATCCTGCACAATGTGAAAGACTCGCCTGTATTGTAACAGAATTAGCACCAAGTGCTGTGTAGGGTAGTGGGCGGCATGTGCTAAACAAATTAAATGGGTACTTCTATGTTTCGTTTACATATCTTTTACCGCGTATGAACCAACGATGCATTTATACTGGTGCCAGCCCAAATGCACTCTTCGATCATACGCGGCACGTTTGAGAGCACTACAGTCACGGTGCTCAAGTGAGGATGTCACATGTGTCTTTTTTTTCATATTTCGCGGGCTTCCTTTAGGATGTAGAAAAACGATTACGTGATCACGTGAATGATCACGTGATTTTAGCAAACCACGTTCGATATGAGCACAATAAAGTTATTTTCTATGTTTGGCAAGCTGCACACAGTCGCAAGGAAAGCGCTTGCCCTGCGTGCTTACGCAAGACTTCGACGTGAAGCAAGTATGAAGAGAATTTCAGTGACAGCGGACACACTAGGCAACATAACCAATTAGTGGGAAAGTGCAGGCTCCGCGAGATCGAAGCATTACATGTTGTATCGTGTGTGCTGCCAGCTACGGGCGCTTCATTATTTTCTCCCTGGAAGTCAATGGATAACACGCAATAACTTGCGTATCCACGTGCGACATCGCTGAATCGAGCACCAGCTCTGTTAGGAATGGCTGAACATGCTTCTCGTGTGGTTGAGTATGAGCAATAATTCTAGCAGTTCAAGAACCCACAGATTGCGTGAAAAAAGAAAAAGAAAGAAACAGGTCATGCGAGGAATTGACGCGGGCGCAGCCGTGTTTCTGTGCACGCTAGTCATATGTTACTTTCTCTTTTCGTGGTCACGAGTACTTGAATGCGGCTCATTCATGTGCATGAAAACACAGGAGACGAAAACCGTGAAATTCCGTGTAGTATTGTTTATTTGCTATAACGGAGCAATCGCAGCGCAAGTTACCAAGTCGACATGCGCACCTGAAAGCTTTCTACTTGCCTTTCTTTTGTATCGAAAACGCAGTTTTTGGTGCAAGTTGACATCTGTGGGCTTTCCGTTCGGAAAGTGAACGGAGCAGACACAAAACAAAGACCGCCGAAAGGTCTTAAACGGCTCTGTTACGCTTTTATCGCAGGCCCGCAGCGCCGCGGTATGGCCAGACACACACTATTGCGTAGTTCACAGCAAAACGAATAACCACCGGAGCAAGCTTGCTGGATTTTCTCTTTAAAGCCACTATCCTATATAGTTTCTCAGGTGCCGCAGGAACCTGGTCCGCACTCCTCAGAAACACATACACCTTGTCTGCGCGAACGACGACCGCAGAGCTCTTGCATGAGCAACTTCCTCGTTCACTGGCTGTTGGTGCAGCCAACAAAGACACAGTGCCGCTCGGACGGATAACCTTCGTACTTCCCGATCGCAAGATGCGTTAAGAACACGCCTAAAGCCAAGAGCTCAACAGATGCGGCAAGAACACGCCTAAAAACGCCACAATCTGTCAACAAGCATCGCAAGTGTAGCCACTTTGTCCCGTCTGCCGTAGTCCTCACCAGAAGGCAGCACTTGGTTTCGAGAGTAGCGGTGCGGCTGACACTCGCTCTACGAGGCTATGAAAAAGTTGGCCTATAGGAACAGGGACCGTCGGGATACACCGCTTCGACATCGTGTGCTCACCAAAGAGGCGGACGATGATCCACTTCACGGCCAACGCCAACGAGCGCTCCTTAGGAGTGACCACCCTGCGGAGAGAGAGAGCGAACTGTGAGAGTCACGACGCCTGCCGCATCGTGTAGGAATGCGAAACTACCGGAGATATTGACGTAAAGAAAGAAAGAAGAAAAAAAGAGGACACGTTATCTTTCTTTTCGGGGAATTTGGGCGCATTGAGAACAACACGCGACGGAGTGATGTGGCAGTAGAGCTATACGCAAGTAAACTCGAAGCCTCTGTTATACGACGTGCACTCAGCGGTGACATTGGCCAGTACTGACAGATAATTTTCAAGTTGTAGAAACTCTACAAAAAATAATTCTGCAGTTTTACGTGCCAAAGCCACAATCTGATTACAAGGCACGCCGTATAGGGCAGAGGGGGGGGGGGGGGGAATCTCGATTAAGTTTGACAACCTGAGGTTCGTTAACGAGCACCTACATCGATGTCTACGAGGGTCGTTGCATTTCGCCACCCTCAAAAATGCGGCCGCCGCGGCCGAACCATCAACCTCCCGCTTGGGAGCACAATGCTATACAGGACTCCTAAGTTTTATGGAATTTTTAAAAATCGCCTGTGGCAAATTGAATACTTTGTGTCTTCGAGCTCGATCATTCGAGGATGCGGACGTTATTAGCACGATAAATTCAAACGCGTGTTCATATAATTAATAAATATTTATTAATTACCTTAATTACCTACTTCAGGGCACATAGTGCAATTTACAATTGTAGCCGGTGGACCTGCCAGAAGTACCACTTGAAATGAATTTCCAGGATGACATCAATTTAGGCGTATTATTTCCCAAAATGTGGAACAAAATACATGGGCCTTCCAGTTACTTTTGTGCTTCTATGCATAAAACAACGTTTGGTAAAATTGTAAGTGGAACAACAGTGTATTTTTATGGTGAGTTTGATGGCACATATCTCCAAACTGGCGTCATTCTGTAAATTGATTCCAAGTGAATACGCCTGATAAACTCACCGGCTACAATTCGTAAATTCAAATGTGTGCCGTAAATTAAGAAGTTAACTAGTGAATTTTTTTTATTCGTTGAATAGGCGTTTCGACTTTTCGTGCAACTAATGCCCGCCTCTCTGAACAATCCAGCTCAAGGACTAGAATGTGCAATCTGCAACAAGCGATTTTAAAAAAAAATCTATAAAACTTAGATATGATCACCCGGTATAGCCACGAAGCTACACAGCTGCGGGCGCATGTAAACGCAGGTGTATCGCATTGAAGGAGTGAGGAATGGTGAGACGGGTGTAGCCGTGTGCTCTCCAGTCACAGGCGGAACGCTAGTTGCCGGGAAAAGGTTCTGGCTTGTTTCGGACGGAGGAGGTTGCACCACATGTAAACACCGTCGCATAAGTTCTATATCATTAGCCCTATGTGCTAATAAATTAGATACGCTTCTGTCGCATTCATCTAAACGCTGCTATAGCCACAGAATTGGACGTCTATAGGCAACAGCTCATTGTGAATTGCGAGGGAAGTGCTTAATTGCCAGAATTTTGTCCCAGCAATCAAAAGGCACGACAGAAGCAACGCCGACAGGTGCAGACCGAATTGTTCGTATGGCTATCCTGCTTCTGCCATCAGTCTTGTTTCGCTGCGCCACGATTCTGGTAATGAGTCATACACCAACTAGCCTGGCAACGTGTTTATTTGAGAGAAGTGCTTGTCTTGTTTTGATTTCATGCTCCAATCCTCCTGTTTTCGTAATTGTGCTTCAAAAGCTTCATGACATGAAGGCAAGTTTCTTTTTGAAGGAGGTTATGTTATCCCATCATAGCTTCCTTGCATCGCGCTCTCAGAGCTGTGTGCCTCAGGCGTACGGCATTTGACGCTTATTTATTCACGTTCAGCGCCGACCTTCGCTACTACCCTGGCGTACAGCGTATCGTGCTCATATCCGTGACAAAATTTTACACCGACGCTGTTAGCCTCTAGTTGGTCAAAATTTTTCGTGTCAATCAGAAAAAAAAAGTGCACATCTCCTTCGGAATCGGGTATACAACACACCACCCAGTACTCATTCGAAGTAACAAAAGCACAAAACAAGCGTCAAAGCCGTATTATGGATGGTAAGGCGCCTGTGGACAATGTGAGGCGCGTTTCTTGTCCCCGCGTGTCTCCCACTAAAGATTACGGTTGTATAAGCTGCTCCGGAGAGAAAGGGTCAACAGCAGCATACAAATCAGTGAGTGACGTCACCAAACTTCATATATAAAAGGGAGACCTGCCTAACAACTCGTTCAGTTCATTGCGAGATCGCTGTGGGTAGACCACGCAACGTTAAGACTCCTGAAGAGCAGCGCGAATACGATAAGCATCGAAGAGTGCAAAATCGTAAGGCTATACAACGGTTTCATGCTAGGACTAGGCAGAACGATAAAACATTTCATATCTCCATCGACGGCATTTGAGTGGTTTTCTAACAGCTTCGCTGGCCATTCACTTTCGCAGGGTCGGGATGACGAGTCAATTTTTTTGTTCAATAGTCTGAGCGGTCACTGGGAAATAAAGCAATGTTTGGACATCGTGGGCGGAGCCACCGACTTAGCCTGGGGGCTTGTGCCCTCGGACCCTAGTTTCTCTGGACTAAAATAAAGTTCTTGCCATGCCATGCCGTGGACATCGCACTCACCAAATTGGCTGTCGTTCTTAGTGGGAATAAAATAACCTTAGAAGCAAATGACACTGAACAGGCCACCACGTTAAAATACAGTAAGATGCTCAAGATTGCGAGAAGGTATTCTATCGTTCGTTAAAGACCACTTCAGTGAGCGGAGAAGGTTTGTTAGTGATCCCTGAGGTATTTACCAGCACAAACAGATTTGCTTACAATATGGGAAAAAGAAAATGTTCTTATTTCAAAAAGCACCGATTCCTTTCATGTTTCATTGTCCAGGGGAAAAAAAGGCCCGGTAAAAAAATATTCTTGTTACTGATTCTTCTAGCGGGTCGGGGGGGGGGGGGGGGGTTGTAGGCTTCTTTTCTGCATTACGTGGTAGCGACTATAGATACATTCGTCTCGCGATATATCCGTCCCTGCTTTGTGCTAAAAAAGTGTCCCCATTGTCGATCCTCAACACACGATGACGTAAAATAAGAACAAAATATTGAAGAAAGAAGTCTCTATTTCGTCAGAAAGGCGAAGCATCGATTGCCATAGCAAATTAGCAGGCATCCAAATGAACTAAGGATAGTACTTTTATCGGCCGAATCAACTTGTAAACATTCGCTTGCTAAATAAATTAACAAGCATGGTGTCAGCACGCACTGCAAACATGAACAAATCACACTGGATGACCGCGGGCATTCGCTGTCAAAACGCTGTCGTGAGGAAACGCGGCAGCAGCAGCGAGCGAAGTGAGGTTGGCGCTGTCTATCGATTCAACGCAAAGTGAGAACCGAGAACAGACATCACACACTGAGATACGAGCCGCCGACGCACCAAGACTCTGCCCCAAACGCAGATTGCTCTCAAGATACGGCCGCGCGACCGTGCACAGCCGCCACATGCGCAGTTGCAGCCGGAGTGTAACCACCCCTAGAGACAGACGTTGCAGTGCGTCAGCCAGCTGGACGCATGGCCACGCTCCGCTCAATCGGCTCGGCCGGAGTTGTCGGGCAGCGTTACGGCTTCCGTTGCTGGCATGATTGTAGAGCGCCCACGCGTTAGGTGTTCTCGCTGAGCAGCCGTCGGCATACCACACCGGTATGAGCGGAGCGAATACAGCCACCAAGAATATTCTCTGGTAATGAAGGAGAAACTATAGTGGCAAAGCTTGCGCAAGAGCGCTCCTGTATACAAAGTCCAACATCCTCATTCGCGTTAGTTTAATCTGGGGAGGAGAAAAACATCTCATTTACAACAGCAAAATAATGCAAAGTAAATGTTAAACTTCCCCTATTCTTCTTTCTCCTTTTCTCTTCTACCGTATCAGCAAAAAAAAAAAAACCATCGCAAGTGAAATCTACGCCTAGTCAGCATGCGTTCCAAAGAACCGCTGTGAAACGTTGCCGGATTTCTTGGCGCACTAACACGCTTGTAGGACGTCCGCCCCCGTAGTTTTTCCTTTTTCACTGCCACAGAAAGTTGTGCCCAAGCATAGTGAACGTCAAGCTAAATCTATTCAATCTTTTCATCGTACGCCGACGAATGCCAACAACTGTTTTCCGCCTGGTAGCTGCCAGGGCGCTGTCCCTGCTGCCATATGTACACTGAAGCACTGCAGCAATTGTCTCGCGTGGTGTGTTGCGCCATGTTAGAAAGTGGCGCATTGTTAGAAAGTGGTGCAAGGAACGCGACCGCAGCGCTAAACCTTGTTACAACTTTCAAGCGCTTCGTGTGCGGGCGAATGGAGCAACTGTTTTCAGTCTCTAGCGGATGGTAATACAAGAATCAACCGGCCACTACCTGAGCAAAGCGGAGGCGAGCGGCGCCAAGTTGATGAAGTTGGAAAACAGCGCGAGGAGCAGCCCGGCCGTGAAGTAGGGAAGGAGAGTGCAGCCCGTGTTGCACTTCTTGCGGCGCGCTTGCACGTTGATGACGGTGCTGTTGGGCAGCGTCTCCGGAACGCTCTGCGTGATGCAGCTGCAGTTGGTGTACACCTGGCGGGAAAAAAAAAACGAGCACACGATGCGGGTCACTCAGGGGCCAAGGAAAGAAAACGTAAGGCACTCCGGGCAGCCACGCAAGACCGGAGCAAAATGCGCACTGTTGTCGTCCGAGTGGCAGTGTCCATTATATCGTGACCAGAATTACGCACTCATTTCAAACCATCTTATTCTGTGTTATCGTTTTCACAGCCAAGCTGTAAGTGGCTAACCGCTTCAAAAGTCCGTCTGTCGGTCGCCTGTATGCGTCGAAAACTGCTCTAGCTCAGCCCCATGCGCATGCGCGAAAAGAAAAGAGAGAGAAAGAGAGCCGCGATTAGCCAACACCACCTAGATAGCACAATGCCTGTTTATTCCGATCCATGACGTCCCGCTACCTGTCCCGCCATTTCAACTGTGAAGGCTGGCGTGGTGAAAGCGGCGATGTCAAAATCCCTGTTGCTTACTCGGGAGCATCCCCACTAGATTCTATGGCAGTCGGGCCGGGTAACATGACGTCGGAGTGAAAAGGCCTTGCGCTATCTAGGTGGTGTTGGATTAGTTGCGGCAGTAGTGACGTCGTTGCTGTCTGTCGCAGCTGAGTGCGTGCGTAGCAGTTTTCTCCGGCTCCGAAATCCGTGGGCAATGTGTCATACGTACTCCTGAGGAGCACGCAGCTTTCGATAAGCAACACCGCGAGCAGAACCGGGAACGAGCTCGTCTACGCCGTGGCCACGTTGCAGCCCGTGTACAAGGACAGGCTCCTGCACTGCATACCGAGGATTTGGCAGCCTACCAAGCCGTCATTGAATGAACCATCAGGATAAATGGAATGATAAACACCGGGACCGCACGTTTCAGCTTCGCTGGTTAGCCATCGGTACTGAGTACTTGGTCGGTGATTTTTGTTCTTTCTAATAAAGTAAAAAAATTAAAGTAATAAAAAATTAATTAATTAATTAATTATTTATTTTTTTACTTTATTACTTTATTAATCCACCAATCGACCAACCAATCAGTCGTCAATCGATCAATCAATCTACAAAAAAAAAAAAAACGCTCTATGCAATAGCCAATCCGTATAAGCACAAGTGCTTGTGTGCGTGGATGTGCAGTACATAGCCAACAATGTACGTATGTGCTCATTGTGTTAGCACTAAATAATCTACAAAATAAAATAAAATGAAATACTCAATATTTATGAATACAAAAAGCAACGCATTAATACAACATTACATATATTCATTAAGCATCCGCGCAATAACCACTTGCGAATGCTTGGACTTGGAGAATTAAAAGGTTAAAGAAAAGGGGGCGTTCGTGTGTATTCTGTATTAGCAGTTCTTTGACAAACGAAGTAAATGGTTAATTAATTAATTACTGCAATGCTTAATACATTTCTTTATTGGTTACCTGATAGATTAATTAATTGCTTACTTAATTGATTTATTACGTGGTTAATTGCTTATTTGGATGATTAATTAATTGTGCAATTAATTGATTACTTGATTGGTTGATTGATTGATTGATTGATTGATTGATTGGTTTATTTATCCTTACCCTTGCTTTTCCCGTTGCCAGGCGTGCTTCGCATCCCGCCAAGCAGGGAGAGAAAAACACGATTCCATCCACAGAACAGACTGGGTTGTACACGCTGGACAGGCATTTGCAATGCTTGTTGCATGGAAACCCGAAAGGATTGGAGTCGCTGCGCAAACGAAAGGTCAGTCAGTCAAAATTCTCTCAGATCTATGGAAATCTGTAGCAAGATGTACATCTAAGGGATGGAAATAGCCTCTTCACTTCGCATGTATTCTATCAGGTTATAACTTTTATCGATGCCTTAATTTATTAAATACTTCTCTAAAGCGGCTTCGATGGTTTCATACACAAGTTCTCAGCGCCTTCCTGTTCATTCGCGTGACCTGTAGCACCACGCTGGCTTCTAGCGAGTGCAGCAGGACTCTTAAATGGTCCCTGAAACACTTTTTGAACGTAGTAAAAAAAACATTGCCGATATGTTAACGAGGCTCTTATGAAGATGCGAGCCAAATATTATTACACTACATGCAGCTGGGAATTCACAATCCCGGGTTCAGTGCAGTGAACTGTCGCTTGCTCTCGCATCCACAATGTCGTCATCGAAAGCCGTTAACCGGCCAGCGCTACTGGATGATTTTGCGATCACGAGAACATTCTCAGTAATATGTAATTGCCAATTGGAGCTAAATAAATGAGAAATATTTATGTATGCGGTCTCAAAAAGACTTTTTCACTTCGGCTCCTGCGCGTGGCCTCGCAGCTGGCAGCGGCGTGCTGCGTAGGGTAGTCAACCGCGGCCGTCACGTGGTGCCGCGAAGAGCTCTATTCGCCGCCACGACACTCAACTTCTTGGCGGGGGCTCTGCCTTCTCGGCTTCTCCGCTATGTAGCTTCCCGCGTGATAGCGGAGACGGAAAGAGAGAGAAAGCTGGGTTCGGGTGCGATAGCTCCACTTACACCATACGGATTCGTAACATTTTGGTGGCACGAGATTCGTGGGAACACGTACGTTAATAGAGAGCCTATTTTAGGATTAGTTAGAAAAGAGCTTCAGGGCCCTTTTAAGCGCACGCATACACCATTTTTTTTTCAAAAATGCGTTCAAGGTTTCCTGATATCTAGAGAAGATACTATACTTTAGGTAGTTTTCTTGACATTGTTTTTACCACAGAGGCATACATTATAATATGACTCGTGGTAGTCATTGGACAACTATGAAAATTCGACAAGTTACCCTTTGAACGGAGAAAGTTAGACGATTAATCGCAACGTAAGACTTGAAGCTTGTCATCCGTGTAGCACACAAGTGGTTGTAAAAAATAGAAGTGATGACGCTACTAATATGGGGAGCGTAATAAGTTTCAGCCACTTTCACCCAGAATACTGAAACCTAACTATCAAAATATCACAACTGTGAGGTCCTTACTAGGCGGTCCTGATTAACGGGTTTGACTTACGGCTCACCGTTGGGCGAGCATAAAGCGAGTGAGGTTACGACTAGACAAGAACACCACTGACGATTAAAAAAAAAATTGCGTTCTGTTCAGTATAAAAAGGAAAAGGAAACAAATATTTATCATAATAAACGGTAAGATTGACGTAATCGCTCCCCGTCGCAGGAATGTAAACAATCAATTTACAGACAGACCTAATATATCGCTCGAGCATCACTTTGGAAGGGTTCGTTCATGAGATGTTCGTGTCAGTGATAGACTGGTTGATTTTTTCGCAAAGGCGCTTTTGCGTCTCAAAGCTGTGAAGTTGCCTTTGATATATCAACAGAATGCAGGATGCGACGTTGGGCTATAGCTGGTTCATGCTTGAACTGTGGTTCTGGCGCAGCAAAAATAAGCGGAAAGAAGAAGGGACAGAAAGAGTGCGGACATGTTGCAGTTGAATTTATTACACAGAAACACCCATATTTTATACAATCAGGGTATACGCTAGACTAAAATGGTAGGTTACCACTTAAGGCGGAGAAGCAAATTTCCCGTAGTGCTTTGTTCAACACGAGCCAGATTGTAAGCTTCTGTTTGCTAGATCGCCCAGGTAGTGTAATTCTTACATTGCACTTACTGTTCAGCGCAACTTCACTGTGCGCTGTGTCCATCTTCCTTTTGTTTCGTATTAAGTTTTCTTTGGGGCTGCTTGCCCCAAGAATGCAATAACAAATCGCTGAAAAAACCCACGCTACTGTGTCAATGCTTACTTCAGCATTGCGGGGATGTTCACGGCAAAGGTTGGGTCCGGGCAGTAGCTTCGAAACATGAAGATGCAGATCCAAGGCACTATGCTGACGATGAGGCACATCCTTATGATGGCGTCGCAGGACATGTTTAAGCGCGTCACCAAGTATCCGCCCAGGAAAGTGCCACCACATCCGCCCGTGATGGCAACAGCACCTTTGACAGGAATGGCGAGGCTTTCTTAGTACTGACAACTTGATCACATGCCAACAGTGCTAGTAATACTACCGAATGCACAGTGAACAATACATGAAGCGAAGTAAAGAACGCGGGACGTGCAGCTCTTATGGCTCATTGGGAGGCAATAATCTTAAGATATCGTTTGAACTACCGGTAGCTTTAAGTATGTACAGAGTTTCGCATAAAGGAAATGGACACAAGAAAGAACAATGGGACACACAAGGCGCAAACTTACAACAATTCGCCTCTCACACTCATCTCTCTTAGGCAGGTTACCCGAGACAGACGCTAATTTCTGTAGCCGAAAAGCTTCTCGGCTACCAGTAATGTTGTACGTCCGGCTAACAAAGAAAAAGGAACGATTACGGTAACGCCTTATATTCGCCGGGTATCTCACAACTCAAAGAAGGTAGTCCAAAGTGTTGACATAAATGTGTTCTCTGCTCCCGATAAACTGGCAAAGTTATGCAAAATGACGGACACACAAAACAGGGAAAACATATGCAACACTCAACATCGCACCATCTATGCAGCGTGAAGGCATAGTCTATGAAGGCATAGTCTACTGTAATGCAAACGCTATTGCGTAGGAAAATCAGGTCGGCTGATTAATGACATGCCGCGTGATCATGCGAATAATGTTAAAAATAAGACAGGTGGCTGGTTAGCCATTCACTGCCGAGATTGCAGATGCAAACCAAGGTTCGACCAGTGCACACTAATAGCAAGAAGCAAAAGTGAAATAACTCGCATGGTAATAGACGCAAATAGTATTCATAAATTTGGAGATAGGTGCACCAGTGAGGCGTCAATGGCACTGTAAGAAAACGAGACCGCTTTTTTGAATGGATGGACACATGTGTAAAGATATTTCTCGGGACATGCGCTGCGTCGTAGCAAGTGCATAAAAGGTTCACGTTCTTTCTGAAATAAAATTGTTGCAAGTTTGCGCCTTGTGTGCCCCATCGTTCGTTCTTGCGTCCGGGTCCTTTATGCGCAGCTCTGTACATACTTATGGCACACCAACAGGCGCAAATAGATACCTAAGTGCCTATAGCTAACAGGCCAGTCGTAGGTTTCTCACTTTAGGAAAAAAAAAAAAACTGCGAGAAGCACCATGGAGAGCAGAGATGCACAGAGCGGGAGTGGCTTGATCTGAAGTGATTCGGCTGCAAATACATAGATAAAAAAATTTAAAAAATCACCGACGATTACGGTACTCCGTAATGCGAATTTAGATCGCAGATACTGAGGTGATTTGAATTCGCGATATATTGGGGGAAATAATTTAATTCTGAACGACAGAGTCCTCTCTCTGGCGGCACTGAGCCTCTGCTCGGGCAGCTCGTTTAGCAGCAGTGGCAGACGAAGCCCTTCAACCGGTTGCATCGCTCATTGTTCAGAAAGAAAGCGTGAACACGGGAACGCTTGGCTCGCGCGGAGCGCATTCCCCAGCTGGTGATGGCGCAGGCGAAGTAGCGCGCGCAGTGGTTTCGAAGTCCACGCCAGCGCTTTGTTTCCCTATATAGTATCGGTGGGCGCGCTCACCGCATGCCTCGTCGCCGCTGTTTAGCACGTCTCGTGCGGCACCTCGTTTTCATCGTCGCACTTTCGCCATACCACCCTCCTCCACTTTCCTCCTCGCGCTCTCTTCGCTATCGCCTCTTTCATCCCCCACTGCGCTCCGGGTTCGCTCTTTCACCGTTCGCTGCGCTCGTTTGCTCGGTTTCGCCGAGGGAGGCAGATGCCGACGCTCAACGCAGGAACGGGGGCCTAAGAGCTACGCTTTTAAAAAGAAAATATACAGACTAGAAAAAAAGAATGTGAGAATGTGAGATAAATGCGCTAGGCATCTTTCATTATCTGCCTTCGTAAAGTATGGCGAGCTAATATATTTTACTCAAAGAAACCGAAAAGCACTCACCCAAGATAGCCGAAGCTTTCGACGAACTGATAGCGAACTGAGACTCAAAGAACTTCGTTGAAGTCTGCGTCACAGCATTTGTAAGCATGTCTGAAAGAAAAAAAAAAACGCCAGTAGAGAAAATGTGCAGTCAAGCCGATCAATGCGGTTTTCTCCTTTCTAGACGAAATAAAATTGATGGCCTTGATGCGAGATATGTCTGAACACTCAAACAAGGACAATGGGGATACTTATCGTCGTCAGATCCTATGTCAACCCCCGTGGACAACGGATCATAAATGATAAGCTAATATATTCTCGTGGTACAGAACAATGTCAATCATGTAATCATTTTTTGCCACCATTTTTTCGAGGAGATTGATATCTTGTGCGTGAGTTACTGCTGCATCGTCACCGACGACGAAAAATGAATATATAGTGCATCTCAAATGCCAACAGATGGTGCGACAATTCAGTATAAGAGCTTAATGAGAGGACCTGCCATGTGATCTTAAATCTATTAATGGAGGAATTAAAAAAAACGAGGGAGGATCGCGTGAGAGTCTTGAAGCCTAGTCATAAAAGATATAAAGGAAAATGTAGGCCCTTGTCACGTGGTAGGCAAGCGGTATAGTGTCCAGTCACATCACTTTGGTTGCGTCTTCTGCGGTGGCTTCACGTTGTTTTTTCTAAAGAGCGAATGCAGCTGGGTGAACATTAGAAATATAAAAATTGGGCAGATCTGATGGCTCTATGGGAACCGTGAGAACACGAAGCTTTCGAAGCGTTTGCGCGGATGTTCTTGACTGACGCTTATCTATGACAACGTTGTTTGCTGCAGATCGCTGGCGTTCTACTTGAGTTTCCGTTTCTTCGAAGGTATGCCTAGGCATCCTTGCTGGTTTCGTCTCACCACCACTGGCATTTATATCCCAATATTGTCCGTAAACACTTACACAGTAGCGCGTTGCTTGGCCTTATTGATGCGTTCATGCTTGAGTTTTTCTCGTATGCGCTGCGTTGACTGTGCTCGAGAGGTGCCTGACAATCACAGCCAAGCGAACTCGGTACAGTGTCTTAAAGCTTCGGTTTATTATTCACAGCACTTCACGGTGCGCTGCGGCTCATGTGACGAATCGAGTGCGTGGGAGTCAGACCCCGCTCGGGCGTTCTGCACGAGCTTCGAGGTGAGCGCGCTGGCGACTCAACTAACCGAGGCGGTAAGCGCAAGTGACAGTTTGGAAATTATATGGCAATGCACCACGCACCCTAGCCTTCATGCATACTTCAAGGCATTCAAGGCAGCACACTCGAAGCGAAGTGCGCACGTTGCACGCGGCTGCACAAAACAGCGCGTTATTTTCTCCGCACTTTCTCCGTGACGAAGGTGCCACTAAATGTGAACTCGAGCCAAGCAATCCCTTGAATGGCTTGACAACCATGGATGATCGACTTCCTAGAAGCCACCACTTAGACATGCTCTGGCAAAAGAGGAAGGAGTGGCGTCAGAGAAGATTGGCTTGCCGCGCCTATCTAAGTGACTTCACATTCCCTCCTTGTTTTTTTTTTTCTTTTCTCCAGGCGTTAGGCGGAGAATATATGATGTTTAAACTGGAAAAATGGACTCCACCTACACACATGAACTTACTGATGGAAGCATGTGCCCTGGACTCTGAACTATCTGGTCAAGGAAGTAGTTTTTCAGGTTCGTAGGGGACCGGTTCACAATGACAACCGACCTCAAAAGTATTTGTAGTAGCCTCGAAAACGACGACTCCCATATAGAACGGCACACACGTTCTTGCGCCTATTACATAGGAATGCAAAACCAACATGGCCGAATTTCCATTCTAGTGACTTGGAAAGATATCGGGCCACTAAGATTTCTTTTTGACACGAGGATTAAGCTACATATTTCTTTAGTCTGGAATCAACTCCCTAATTGACTGGGATGAGTAACACATTCGTGTGTGTTGGCTCCGAGGAGGAATACCTTCGTTCATCTCTATGCCCGCCGCTTCGGCGGTCTTGCTCAAATTGGCTGTTAGAACTTCGTACTCGCAAATAGTGGCACGGTCATCGCAGTTAAAAGCGTCAAGAGTTACGATCACACAACAATGCCGGCATGGGTGTCATTGCAGCCAACAGTGGAGGCTGTAAAGCGCCGTGACAGAGGAGGGTAGGAAAGTATATTAATAGATGGTGCGGTCACTAAGCATACAGCGGGAATGCACAGACGCACGCACGCACTATTCTTCAGCGCACGGCTGCCGGCGTCGTATACAGTTTGTTGCGTAAATAGGACCACCAGTTACACATGAGTATCTCGGCGAGACCACTGGCTCGTTGGTACTCAAATTTCGCATACAGGTGGTATTTGGCGGTGCGTGCAATGTAATAGCATGCGTCATTTTGTGGTTTCATTGTGCCATTCCATAAAGAATACAGCCGGTCAGCGACATGACTGTAGGTGTAGTACAGATGGACATATAAAGCGATTAGAAACATTTGTGCTGTCCCGTGCTGAACAAATCGGCAGGACACGGTCGGCAAAGACCGGGAGGGTTAGCCAAGAAAGATTTGCTCTAAAAAATTCCGGCAGAGCCTGTCTCACGATGTCTGTCGACGTTAATGCGAATAGCATTCAAACACTGAACGACACAACGTATTACTCCCGCCGAAACGCGTCATGTATGAGCCGTGCCCTGCAGGAGGGCTCCTGCCTATAGGGCTTCCCCTCTGGGTATGCTGCACCATCTATCGGCCCCCGCGCAACGTCCCCCTCAAGTGTCCATGGCCTCAGAGATTGCAACGGTGGAGGGTCTGTGCGTGCTAACACTGAGAATTAATCACTTGCTGCCCATGAGTTTTGTGGCGCTGTGTCAGAGTGCCTGGATGCTGGGCGTGAGGAACCCTTGTGGCGCTGGTTCTAACCCACCCAGCAACGAAGACATTTGTCAGGAATTTTATTAGCTTGAAGAGTGCTGTAAAGAGGCTATACAGATAGAGACGGAGTGGCTGAAGTAGGCTACAAGCACTAATAGAATAAAAAATAAAATAGCGCTTTACCAGTGAAATTCAACTCCGAAAGCACATTTGTCGTATGGGGGGTTTAACGAACGCAGCTCTTCAAGGCTCATCGTCACATTTCCACGCCGCTAAAAGAACGCTGAAATAAATAGAAGCTCGTGCAATGTTACGACCGTGAAAGCCCCTCGGTGAATAAATGGGCTAACAAACTCCGGGTCACTCATTCGTGAGGGCTTGATACTCACAGTCCGCAGTTCCGGCCAAGGAGAGAGACAAGAATGTGATGTTGCCGAGGATGGCGCAGATGGCTCCGGGCAGCTCTTTTATGGACGTGTCTTTCATTACGCGCGTTCCTTGACGACTCTCCATCTTTTTCTGTTCGATCAACTTGTAGTAGCCTGAAATGCATGAAGTGATATCATGTCGTATAGCTTTGCAGAACGTCTTGAATAGAACGCGCGGGGTGTAGAGCTAGAAGCAGACTCAAAGGAAGGCAAAGATAAGCCCGAGAACGCAGCGTAGGCTTTCTGAAAAATGTTTTAGCATGATGCTGAGAACGAAAAAAGGGTATACAAGGCAAGTAAACCAAGATTTCATTAAAGTTCATGGACAACACGTCGTTGAGGCGTATCTAAACAAGGCAAACTAGGGTCTTAAGGGCATCATGACTCGCGGTCATAAGGTCTAGAGCTGAAAGGGATACCGACAGGGACGAAGCGAGAGAACAAAACAACTGAAAGTTTATTAGATAACGTGAGAGAACGACGAAGGCTAGATGCACCAGCCTTTTAGAGCCCTGCCGGGATACTAGGAGGAGGCGGGGGAACGCCCACATGTTCAGACGCGTCCGAGCACGTCCGTCCCTTGGAGAGGAGGAAGCGGCGAAGGAGAGCGTATCACTCAAGGGCTGTGTGTTTTACAGGCCCGGAGCTCGGTGGGAAAGTACCTCCTCAGAAGCCATGCTCTGTGTCCAATGAGGAAGGCGAACCTGAAGAAGCACTAATTGAATACGTCGTCGGGCAAAGAATTAAAAGAGCCGTCATGGAGCCGAACGTTTTGTGCTGAAAAATGCTTTGAAGGATGAGCTTGTCTCGCGAGAAAACAGCCATGAGACAGAAGAGAATCTCTTGACCTGTGGAAGATAATTGAAGAAGGTTGGCGAGAAATTCTTTTATATGTTCGAAATGGAAGGATCACCCATGTTATGACGAAGTGATTAAAAAAAAAACTAAACGTAGTGGAACCATACTCCGCACTACGTCGTCGACCGTCTCCGGCCATGGAAAGATATTTCATGGCGTGTAATTGAAAAAGTAGACGTTGCTATTAGTGTAGGTATATATACGCCTTATCACGTCCCTGTGTCGTATTCGTTACATTAAAT
This sequence comes from Dermacentor andersoni, assembly GCF_023375885.2. NCBI lineage: Eukaryota > Metazoa > Arthropoda > Arachnida > Ixodida > Ixodidae > Dermacentor > Dermacentor andersoni. The sequence goes on from NC_092817.1 coordinate 31,031,721, forward strand.
ACCCAAAGAGTTGGCCGCGAGCTCCCATCTTGCCATCTTCTCTGACCTTGAACTTTAGAGAGCATTAATTTACGTTTCATTGAACTAGCCGCGTGCATGGCATGACCAAAATCAATCGATCACTGATCCAATCAATAATTTATTTACCATGCCCAGGAACAACCATGGGGTCTAACTTCTGGAGCACGCATACATTAGAAAAAAGAACGGAAGGGAAATATAATATAAAAAAATGAACAAAAAGAACAATCTTGAAAAGAAGAGTGTCCAAGGCAAACACAAAAGAAAAAAAGGAGAAGGGCAGTTGAACAATACGCGAAACTATGACAACAACGCAAAGTTCGGAAAAGAACAATTACAGCGAGTTATGAAAAATACCAAGATCACGAAAATAAGCGTCATAATATCTGCGTGTGTTGTGGACGGTGGAGTGTAGCTGACGACAGGCAGAAGTATAGGAAGGTCTATGATCTCTGGTGGTCTTGTGTAGAATACGAAACATGATCCAACTGAGGAGCTCAGGACAGGTGAGGATGTCGTGAAAGAGATTGAAAAGTGACCGAAGGTCAGTGCGATTACAACAACAACAACAACAATTGATCAAA